>NC_091071.1:39803181-40106212 GCF_032405125.1 Capricornis sumatraensis
TTCTTTGGAGAAATGTCTGTTTAGTTCTTTGGCCCATTTTTTGATTGGGTCTTTTATTTTTCTGGAATTGAGCTGCAGGAGTTGCTTGTATATTTTTGAAATTAGTTCTTTGTCAGTTGCTGCATTTGCTATTATTTTCTTCATTCTGAAGGCTGTCTTTTCACCTTGCTTAGAGTTTCCTTTGTTGTGCAGAAGCCTTTAATTTTAATTAGGTCCCATTTGTTTATTTTTGCTTTTATTTCCAATATTCTGGGAGGTGGGTCTGACCTCCCTATGGACTTTGTGATGCTATGGACCACCATGGGATTCTCCAGGCAAGAATACTGGAGTGGGTTGCTATTCCCATCTCCAGGGGATCTTCCCAATCCAGGGATCGAACCTGTATTTCCTGCAGCTTCTGCATTGCAGGCGGATTCTTTACCACTGAGTCACCGGGGAAGCCCATGAGATATAGCAATTCAGTTTAGCCACTCAGTCATGTCCAACACTTTGCAAACCCATGGACTGCAGCACGCCAGGCTTCCCTATTCATCATCATCTCCCAGAGCTTGCTCAAACTCATGTCCATCAAGCTGGTGGTGCCATCCAACCATCTCATTCTCTGTCGTCCCCTTCTCCTCCTGCCTTCATTCTTTCCCAGCATCAGGGTCTTTTCCAATGAGTTAGTTCTTTGTATCAGGTGGCCAAAGTATTGCAGCTTCAGCTTCAGCATCAGTCCTTCCAATGAATATTCAGGACTGATTTCCTTTCTGATAGACTGGTTTGATCTCCTTGCAGCCCAAGGGACTCTCAAGAGTCTTCTCCAACACCACAGTTCAAAAGCATCAGTTCTTCAGTGCTCAGCTTTCTTTATGATCCAACTCTCACATCCATAAATGACTACTGGAAAAACCACAGCTTTAACTATAAGGACCTTTGACGGCAAAGTAATATCTTTGCATCTATATATATGACAAAGCCTCAGCGATCATCTCCTCTGTGGCTATGCAGTAGAGGAGGTTTCTAATTTTACTCTCCACTATGCCCTGAAATTTGGGAGATTTTTACCTTGAGGATGAAGGCATATATTGCATGGATTAAAAAAAGAGAAAACTTCATTATGGACTATTTCAAGCAAGAACTAAAGCAGAGAAAACTAGTATAATGTGTTCAGTTAAGACATTATCACCTCATAGAAAAACTTGTTTTGTGTATACCTTGATCCAGTCCATTATCTTTTTTTTTCCAGCTTTACTGAGATATAACTGACAAATAAAAATGGTGTATATTGAAGGTTTACAATGACAGTTTGATATATACATTTACATCGTAAAATATTTACCACAGTGAAGTTAATTAACACATCCATCACCTCACATGTTACCTGATGTGTGTGATAAAAACGCTTAAGATCTCTCTTTGCAAATTTCGTGTATACAGTACAATACTATTAACTGTAGTCACTACCCAGCCCACTATTTTAAAGCACACTGGCTGTCATATAATTTAATCTCTAAATAACTGGCTCTGTTTATAAAAAATAAAGACTTTTAAAAAATATAAGTAACCACAATACAATTAATACATCTAGAAAAATGAATAATTATTTCTATATCAAGTAGAATGGACGGTTGTTAAAATAACGTAAAGAATGGAAGCACTCCTCTGACATCTGAAAACGTGCATGTGTTTATGGGAAAATTAAAACTCGCTGGACTCGTTCAGGGTGACGGCAGGCTGAGTAACCCCTTGGGGGCCTTAATTTCCCACTTGGGTAAGTAGACAGCCGGCTTCATTTAACTTTCCTCACCCACCTCTTCTAGAAGGTTTAAAATACAACTTTTTCTACCCCGGGTGGGACTCGAACCCACAATCCCTGGCTTAGGAGGCCAATGCCTTATCCATTAGGCCACCGGGGCTGACAAGAGACCTTCTTCGACAGTCTTAGACCAGTCTCTCTCTCACCTTCCCGCGGTTCCGTACAGCGTCCTGGCTCCAGCTTGGCCTGATTTTGGTCCTCCTGACAACCATATGCGACCCGCGCATCCGCTCAGATCCCGCCCGCCCCCGAGCATCCCAGGACCCCCAGGGAGACTGCGCATGCGCGAAGGAAACTGCTCAAAGACCTAAGGTAGCAGTTAGCTCCGCTGTCATGACTGGGATACTATCCTCGCTTAGGAGGCAGAAGGTCTGGGCATCAAATTCCGGACGAGCTCTTTCCCCCTTTTAGGAGAAACTACGTCTTTTAGGAGAACTAGCATCAAGAAGGAGTTCGCTAGGCAAAATGGGGGCGCGAAGGGGAGAGAGGGCACAGTCGGGAGCTTGGGAAAAGCGTCGGTCACGACCTTCATTCTCCTCCCCACGTTGCTTCTTAGACCAAGAGTGTTTTCAAATCTAGTCCCAAATCTAGGCGGTTTTTAGCAGAGCCCAGTGGTCTTAGGTCTTTGTCCTAAGGACCCTCCGTGATGGCTCTGTATATGCTCACTTAGCTCAGTGTGTAGAGTGTGGAACTGTAATATCAGAGAGCCCGGCTTTTACTCTCCTATCAGAAGATGGGTATTCTTTCCCCTCTCGAAGATATTTGTCATTGTGGTTACCAGAAGTGGGGTCGGGGGAGGCGCGAGCGGAATTAGATGAAGGTAGTCAAAAGGTACAAACTTCCAGGTATAAGGAAGTACTAGAGATGCAGTGTAGAACATAATAAAGATAATTAACACTGCTGTGTTAGAAGAGCTCATCTTTAGAGTTAAGAGAGTAAATCCCGAGTTCTCATCACAAGGATGATGGATGGTCACTAAACCATGATTGTGATAATGATTGTGATGTATGTAAACTGAATCATTATGTTGTACACCTTAAACTCATACAGTGCTGTATGTCAATTACATCTCAGTAAAAGTGGGGGAAATAATTAAAATGTTTATCTTAGTGAAACTTCTTTTTATTTATGAGTCCTTAGCAAACCACTGAAACATCACGAAACTGATAAAGGAGACAATGACACTCCCCATGGCCTCAAGATTAATTGTGCCCTCCATTGGGGTACAGGGTCAGCTGCCATTCCCCCAGCGTCTTCCCTGGGGAGAGAAGGTCCCATGGCCTTGGTCATTCCACTTAGCCAGAAATTCCTTGGTGAGAACTTGGTTCCACAGGCACAGTCATTTTTTCTGGGTAAAATGATGGCTCAATCCTGGGCATATTCTTTACTAATCGACTCTTAAGAGTCCCTTGGACTGCAAGGAGATCCAACCAATTCATTCTAAAGGAGATCAGTCCTGGGTGTTCTTTATATGGAATGATGCTGAAGTTGAAACTCCAGTACTTTGGGCACCTCATGCGAAGAGGTGACTCATTGGAAAAGACTCTGATGCTGGGAGGGATTGGGGGCAGGAGGAGAAGGGGACGACAGAGGATGAGATGGCTGGATGGCATCACTGACTCGATGGACATGAGTCTGAGTGAACTCCGGGAGTGATGGACAGGGAGGCCTGGCGTGCTGCAATTCATGGGGTCGCAAAGAGCCAGACACGACTGAGCCACTGAACTGAACTGAACTGAATCATTTAAGGGTATATTCACTGCAAGAAATCGAAATAATCTATTATAATTTTTAAAAAATTTTAGTGTTTAAATATATGCATAACATTAAATTTGCCATTTTGACCATTTTTAGTGTACATTTTAGTGGCATCAGTTACATTTACCGTATTGCGCAACCATCATCATTACTATTTCCAAAACTTTTTTTATCACAATAATCGTATATTTTTAAATGCCCCTGACCCCTTGAGGGTGGGCCACCCCGCAAAAGTCCAACCCCTCATCTGTCGCAGTTCTAGCTTCTGGGACTTATGTCCGGGGTTCTAGGGTCAGCAGTCCGCCCGGGCTTGATCAGCGTAGGTCTCCCCACAGTGCCCAAGGGTTCACCCTGGGGTCCCGAGCCCCTTAGTAGCAGCGATGCATCTGAGGGGCAGTAGGGAGTGTGGCTGACAGCCCGAGGGTCCTAGGCTTCCGTAAGGTTGGGAGACACGGAAAATTTTAAATGTAAGGAGGAAAATTGAACGCTGCAACGACCACGAAGGGACTCGAACCCTCAATCTTCTGATCCGGAATCAGACGCCTTATCCATTAGGCCACGCGGCCTTGCGAAGGATGGTCTCTCAGCTTTTCTCATAAACCTTTTGCAAGCGCCTGCGCAGTGCCACCCCAAAGTGCGCATGCGCACACTGGCCCGGCGCCCCGCCCCCGGGGCTCCTGGTGAGCTGGGCTCCAAGCCCGCAGCTGGGCAGCGCGACTGAGCACCGCTGAGGTGGCCGTGCAACTCAGAGTTCGAGCCCGCGTGACGCTGCCCAAGCCCCTCCTGTCCCGAGGGCTCCTGATCTCTTCTCCCACGAGCCCCAGGCCCACGCTGGGGCGGGGCTGCCCGCCGCTCCCGCAGCCCCTTTGCTTCCTCTATCGCAGCGCTACCAAACCTGCCATCCAACCCCGTCCGCGGCCCCAGCGTGCGGTGCAGGTTGGGTGGGGGTGCTGGGAGGGTGCTGTGGACCCTGGGCTGCCCCTTCCCAGGACATCCAGCGCCGCCTAGCCCATGTGGGGCTTTCTTAGTCCCGGAGGCGCCCCTTCTTCCCCCGGTGGGCCCAGCCTCCGAAGTGCCCGGCGCTCCATACATCATCTCGCTTATTGTCCTAGTTCCCTGCGTGCGGGTGCTATTCACGTGTCCAGCGATCACCACGTTTATTCCATGCCAGCCGAGCCTCCTGTGTTATCGCGCCGTTTTTAGGAGAGGAAACCGAGGGGGTGGACGGGGTCACTGGTGGTGCTGGTGTGCGGCTCCCCGCTGTCAGCACTCCTGGGTGGCCGCGGGCGCGGTCAGACCTGCAGGCAGAGCCGGCGCCTCAGGGAGCTGCGGATCTCCAGACAGGACTTGCGGAGCTCATCACAGTCAGGACCCAGCACGTCCAGCTCACACACCTGCCGATTGACCTGTGTGGACCACACTCAGCCTGTGTCCAGGACGGCCAGGTTCCCCACGCCTGCGCCTAGCCTGGCACCCAGTGTCTTGTGAGGCCAGAAGTTTCAAGTGCTGCCTTGACATCTTTGGGGCTCACAGGCCCCCTCAGTTTCCCCTGCTCTTGTTAGATGTGCCCCCTACCCAGCAGGGAAGGCCCCTCTCGTGGCTAGTTCTCGCACCAACCAGACCAGATGCCCTCCACCCCCTCTCTCATCCTGAAGGGCTTCAGTTCCCCGCCAACCTGTGAATTTGTTCCAACAAGTATCCCCACATCCTGCATCTACTGGGCCTGTGTCTGCAGCCCCTGCTGGTTCTCTCTGCTCCCCAGGGCAACCCCAAGTGGCCTGCATGGCCCAAGGTGGCCTTGTCCCCCAGCTGTGAGCATACGTGGCTAATAACTGCTGGCCGTGTCTCTGTCTAGTGTCAGGGGTTGTGTGTTCAACCATCTCGTGTTTCTGAGGGCAAAGGAATTCCTCCTTCAGCAAAAGGATGACTAGGAGGTGAGCAGAACATGGGAGCTGAGAAGAAGGCTGAATCCAGCCCCTCTCCCCAGGCCACCCCCCCTACCCCCCAACTCACCTCAGTCATCTGCTCCAGGAGGTCTGCCTTGGGGTCAGCTCTGAGGACCTCCACCAGCATCTGGATAAAGTCTGAGCCCTTCTCATCCCGATAGGCCACACAGCCTAGGCCAGGGGACCAGGGCCAGAAGGTCACAACTGGTCCCCTCCCAGTTGCCTTCCAGTCCCCAGGGGCCTTTTGTTAGTGGAAGTGGGGGCAAGCACACAGGACCCCAGGGTTTGGGGTAGGGAGCAGCACCTTCTTGCTTCTGGATTAAGTTGTTGCTCAATGTTCGTGGCGTGAATATACCATGGATTCAATGTCTAAGAAACATTTACTGTGAACGCACTATTTGCCTGGCCCTGAGGTAGACAGAACTGTCCTGCCCTCATGGACCTTACAACCTAGAGGAGAGGAGTCAAGTCGAGTGCTTAGCAGAGCCAGCCCTCAGTTTGTGCTCTCCATGTTACTATTGTCACAAATAATAAATATGGAAGGAAGATGGCTTAATTGCAATGGGGCTGCACCCCAACAGCCAAGCCCCAGATGTCCCTAATGCCACTTCGGATCTCTGGCCAGGAGGTTGGGCTCTGTGTAACTGGGTTTCATGATGACCTTACCTTCAGCGGCTGCATAGACCATCAGCACATCTGCTTGGTTAGGGCTCCCTGGAGTGGGGCCCCTGGAGGAGCTGCCTACATGAGGGACCAACACCTTTTACCCAGCATCCTGGGACTCCACCTGCCCCGAGGGCCCCCTCAAGTCTGGCTCAAGGGCACACAAGGCAGTAGAAAGAGTGCCGGGCAGGAAACATAAATCCGGTTTCAAATCTCAGCCCTGCCACTTACCAGCTGTGTTACGTGAGAAGAGCTATTTTCCCTTCCTATCTCCAGGGCTGTTTCGGGCTCAAGTAGGGAGAAAAACTCAATTTTCAAAGGTCCTTACCCTTTAGGAAGGTTTCCCTTCCTATCCTCTTGGCAAAGAGAGGAGGGAGGTGACAGCAGGATCCCAGCTCAAAGCCCCAGAAATGCCCTCTTGGCAGCTTCCCCACCAGCTCTACCCAAGCCCTCTGGTAGGCAGACCCACCTTGCACATCAGTACAGACGTGAAGGACATCGGCCTGGGAGGGGGTGGCTGGTGGTGCCCACAGCCAGCGTCTGAACCAAGGGAAAGCTGCAGGTTCCACGCCCGCATCCCTGTGCCTTGGGGACGGAGGGGACAGTCAGGTCCTTTCACTCAGAAGACACCCCAGGGTGCTTCCAGGGTTCTAGCTCCCAACCCCCAGAGCTTCTGGGCCAGACTGCCAGGCTGGAAACAGAGCACTGAATGACACATGCTGAGGGTGAAGGCTCAGGTTCATGGACATGACCTCTAGGAGAGGCTGGGAGGTGGGCAGGAGAAGGGGAGTGCTCAGGCTTTCTGGAGGAGGTGAACAGCAAGTCCTGGGAGGCTGAGCGCAGGATGAGGAGAGGAAGGGCAGTAGGAGGTAGGCCTCCAGGACGGGCCCAGGGCCTGCTCACCCCCACGGCAAGCCTGAAGAAGGAAGATCTTGGGGCGGCCTCGCAGTGCCCTGCAGTGGCTCAGCTCCGGCACAAGCATCTCCAGCTGCCCCTCTTTCCCGTCAGCCCCCAGGAGCTGCCCCTGAGGCCCCCCGTGGGCCATGAGGGCCACAAGGGCACAGCTCACGGGGCCCCTGTGGGCGTCCAGCCGCTTCCGGAACCGGGCCATCTCCTCCTGGAAAGCCTGGGAGGAGGGATGAGATCGGGCCTGGGCCAGTGTCACAGCCTCCCTAGTACCTGGTGTCCCCCTCCTGGGTGGTTTCTGTAGCCCTCAACCCACACTATCTCCCACCTCCTGCCAGCCTCAGGCCCAGGGAGAGCAAGACCTTTTTCTAGCCAATCCCCCTGCTACAAAACCCAGCACAGCCTCATTGGAGGTGATGTGGATCCAGCTTCCTGCAGTTGGTTCTCTGATCGCCACAGAGAAGTTGCACCAAAAAGTTAAGGGCCATGAGGGGAGAGCAGTGAGCCGACAGCTGTCTGGGAAGCAACCAGAGACCCTCCCAGGAAAAACCTGAGGGTCCAGCTAGAGCCTTGAGCAGGGGCCAGCGTGGGAGGTGGCAGGGGCCCGGGAGACTGGACTTCCAGGGGCAGGGAAGTGGGTTCGCATAGATGCGTGCATGCAACAGGGAGGATGGGGGTGCATTTCCTGCCCACGATTGGGAAGAGGCCCAGGAGAGAGTCCCCAGGGTCCGGGTGCAGGGTACCCTTCCTTCGGAGCACCTCCAGAGGTTCTGGGCTTCCCCTCACCTGGGCTGTAGGGTCTGTCCTCAGGGTGGTCTCGAAGCCCAGGGCCTGGCACAAGCCCCCCAGTGCCTCCACATCGTGCTGGGCCCCCGGCCGGTCCTGGGTCACAGCCAGGAGGAGGGCGGCCCTGGCCCCGGACAGGTCATACTGAGCGCTGGGGCCGGGCTCTGGCTACAGACAGGGCTAAGTGGGTTCAATGCAGTCGGAGGACCTCCCAGCTCCTCACCCCCGCCCAGGTCTCATCGCGCCTCCATCCCATTCAGAACTGCTGCCGTGTGGTTGGACCCCCGCCCTGCCCCCTCACCTTGGGCCCCCAGGGCTCCACTTTCCCTAGGCACAGTGCCCCCCGCAAGGAGCTCCGAAGCACCGGGCAGTAGGCAGCCCCTGCGGACTCTTCAGCTGTCCTGGAGAAGACCTAGGGGTGGAGGACTCTTCAGGCAGCCACTCTGTGAGGTGCAGTTATGGGGGGCCCCTGGCTCCAGGGCACAGCTTGGCCAGGCTCTTTGGGATCCCCTGCCAGAATGGAGGCAGGAGGAGACAGGAAAGAAAGGGAAGGCCCGAGGGAGGTCCTAGTCAAGCTCAGGGTCACAGAATTCCAGGACGTGGATGGCCGCAGGGAGACAGTGGCCCAGCCATTAGCCACGCTGCTCCCAGCCCAGCACAGAGGCACGGTGCTCTCAGAGTGGGTCAGGGGCCATCCAGGAAGGCCCGTGGGGTGGGCACCACCTAGGGAGAACTGTGGAGCAGAGCTGGGGCCCACCCTACCTCTGGGGTCAGCCAATGACCACCTGCTGCCCAGTGAGAACTTCGGACCTCAAGACTATGATCCCCAGGGCCCCACAGGTCTGATGGGACCGTCATGGCCGGGTGAGTGTGAACAAGAGTGGATGGGAATTCAAGCATCCACCCTTGGGTGATGAGGGGCACAGTCAACGCCTGAAGGGTCTGTGCCAGGCTGGGATGACGGGGTGAGGGGGGTGGGACTCCAAGCAGAGGGAGCAGCCTGGGCAAAGGCACAGAGCTGAGCAGATGCTGGAAAACCTGGGGTCCCCTCAGTGGGTTGAGGACAGGCATGGGAGGGGATGGGAGGCGAGGCTTAGAGGCTGACACCCATGTGTAGGCAACAAGCCTTACTGCGATATGAGGGGGAGGGTAATGGATTCAGGTGGGGATGAGATCAGGCCTTGGCCAGGGTCACAGCCTCCCCAGTACCTGGCGGCCCTCCCTCTGGGTGGTTTTCTGGCCCCCTAGAGAAAACATTGGCGCCGTCGTCCCCCTCCCGGGACGCCCCTCCTGGGCCTTCACCTCTGTTAGCAGCTGCAGCAGTGACCAGTGAGGACGGTGGCTGCAGAGCTCGCCCAGGCTGGCGAGGAAGGCCCCAGGCTCGGGGACAGCTGGGTGGAGAAGCAGCAGCACATGGGCCTGGACGGAGGGTCTCGGCCCTCCTGCCCACCCCCACTCTGTCTGGCCCCCGACCTGGGGGCCCCGGCCGGCCCACTCACCCCCGGGAGCACTGGAGAGCAGCAGGAAGACCTTGGGGCGGCCCCACAGGGCCTTGCAGCGGCTCAGCTCCTGGAGCAGCTGCTGTGACTGCCTCAGCTGCCGGGGGGCGGCCACCAAGGCCACGAAAGCACAGCCCACCGGACCCCTGTGGGCATCCAGCCGCTCCCGGAACCTCGTCAGCTCCCCACAGAAGCCCTGGGGCAGGAGCGAGTGCCAGCCTGAGTGCAGGGAGGCCCCAGGCGGGGCTGAGGGCAGAGGTGGGGGTGGGGGGCAGGTGAGGGCTCACCTGGACGGAGGCCTTCTGCCTCTGGCAGCTCTCAAAGCCCAGGGTCTGGAACACACCTTCCAGGAGAGCGACCGTAGAGGTTGACACCTCAGGGCTGCAGAGGGCCAGGGCCACCCTTGGACCCTTCACACTGTACTTACCCTGGGGAGGCAAGGCCAGAGTTGGGCCAGGGTGGGGCTCAACTGGGAGCCAGCAATGGGCTAGGCCAGACAGCGCCTACCTTTCTTCCCAGGCTCTCCCGAGCATCGGCCACCTGCGAGGCCACCTGCAGGGTCCCAGCCACCAGGAAAGCCATGGGGGCGGCGTGGGGGTTTCCTTCGAACAGCTTCAGTGCCAATGCTCTGGGTCCCAGGGCCTGGCCTTTCTCTGAGTCTTATCCCATCAGCTCTGTTTATGGGTGGAGCTGGACTCTGCCCCCTGCCCTGGAACCCTGGGTCCTGCACACCGCCAGGGCCTGCTCTGTTCCCTGGCTCCAACGGGCTACTTCCTGCCTGGCACTAACACACCCCCACCTGCCCCAGGAGCCTGTGCCCAGTCTATTCTTAGCTTCTGGCCCACCTGCTATCTGATCTCGTTACACTCCAGTATCTCCCTTCTGAGCTGCCACCAGCACCAAAAAAATTCATGCCCTGCCACCACCACCCACCACCCCTACTCACTCATTCAGGGCACTTACAGGAGCCTGCCCACACAGCAACTGCCAGCCTGTGGGCATGGGGAACAGCAAAGGGCACCGCCCCAGAGGCAGGAACCCCTGGCTGGACGCTGCTCTCCAGGGAGAGCCCCACAGCTTCATTGGGGAAATGGAGTCTATCCAGCGACCTCAGGATGAAGCCTGGGTGACATGGGGGCCAGAGAGGCTGGCGCACAGACCGGGGGACAACTGAGACATCTTGTCTCAGCTCACCCCCACTGTCTCGCAGGTGGCCCCAAGGCCACCACCTGCTGAACTGGAAAGGACTTGGCAGGGTAGAAGGTGATCTCAGCACACACCCACCAGCTCCGCAGGGGCCCAGGCCCGGGCCAGGCAGGGGAGGGTCAGACGTGAAAGTCTGCTTGGTGTCCGTTTCATCTCAGCAGTACTCCCTCCCTAGGGTCCAGCACAGGGTCCGGGCAAGAGCACGAGCCCCCGCCCTGGCCAGTCACAGCTCCGAGCTGCCTCATTTCAAGGGACAGAGGACGGGCCCCGGTGAAAACCCCAGCTCCCAGTTAGCCGCCCACTCTCCTGCAGGGTAGGGAGGGGTGTGCCGGCTGTCCCACCCTGAGCTGTCCTCAGACCGGGGCAGGCACTGGCTGACATGGGGATGCCCCTGAGGCTCACGGCAGCCCCTGGGGCCCAGGCCACCCAGAAGCTGAGACGGTGGCCCCACCTGATGACGGTCCAGCATACCAGGACCACCAGGTCAGGAGGCCCAGGATGAATTCCAGGCCCCTCCACCCCCAACTCCCAGCAGCCACCAAAAGAACAAGAGAAGCTTGGAGAAAGTTTTCATGTTTAATCTCACCTTTCTGCTGCCTTTCTAAGGTCAGCTGGGCCAGTTCCTTGCGAGGGCCTGTGGTCAGTCCCTGTGAATGCCCTTCTACAGGGACTGCAAGGCCTCAGGAGTCGGCGACAATGTGCCAACAGAGCACGAGCATGAAGTACCGTAAACCCCGAGACTCCAGGGGAGTGGGGGGCAGCTGGCCTCGGCCGGCCCTATTCTTAGTCTGCACAGTTGGCCTCTGTCCCTGGAGCCCACACCGCCTGCCCCAGCTCGTGGAGGGTGACTCTCGGAAACTCAGCCGGGGGCAGGCTGGCTGAGAGCAGAGGCAGGCAGCTTCTGGGCTGCTGGGACAGGCCAGAGGGGCCAGTGCCTGGAGATGGAAAGAGGTGGAGGCCAGGAAGCTTCTGTAGCTGAGCCCAGGATCCACATCTTCACAGGTGTGGGCTGACCCCTCCCCTGACCCCCAACCCCAGCAGCACCCTGAGGCTTAGCCTCCCTCCCACAGGAAGTCACAGGATGGCAGGACAGAAGGCCTGGCCCATGGACCCAGCCCAGAGGCTGGGAGCAAAGAGCCACGGGGCCAAGCAGGGCTGAGGAGGGCTCTGGGATGGGGACTCCAGGCCCTGCCAGAGTCCTGAATTCCCTGTGTGCCAGCCTCTCCCCTGTGCTCAGGCCACCTGCCTGCAACGTGCTGGGGCTCCAGTAAATGAGCAAGAAAAACCTTGGAGCATCAGAAGTCTGGCAGTGAGGTCACGGGGGACTCCATGTCACGAGGCGTCAGCCAAGGTCCCAGGAGGGCAGGGCCACCGGTTTCTGTGAGTAGGAAGCCGCACTGGGATGGTGGATTCGGGTGGGTGAGTGCCGCTCCCGCCCTCAGCCCACAGGCTGGGCCATCTTGGCGTGCAGGCTCTGGTGGGCGATGAGGTGGGCGCGCTGCTTGAAGCTCTTGTCGCACTCGCCGCAGCCGAAAGGCCGCTCTCCTGTGTGCACGCGCCGGTGGTCCAGCAGGTAGGAGCGCAGTGAAAAGCTCTTGCCGCAGTCACTGCAGCCGAAGGGCTTCTCGCCCGTGTGGATGCGCTGGTGGTCAGCCAGGTAGGCGCTGCGGCTAAAGCTCTTGCCGCACTGGGTGCAGGAGAAGGGCTTCTGGCCCGTGTGCACGCCCTGGTGGCGTACCAGGTCCGAGGAGCTGCGGAAACTCTTGTCGCACTCCTGGCACTTGTGCGGCTTCTCGCCCGTGTGCGTGCGCTGGTGGCGCGCCAGGTCGGAGCCCCAGCGGAAGCGCTTGCCGCACTGGCTGCAGCTGTGCGGCTTCTCGGCCACCAGGTCTCGGAGCTGCCGCCGGCGCGTGGGCGGCCGGCCGCGCCGCGCCCCCGCCCCCCGCCCCCGGGGAGCCCCTGGCCGGGCCCCGCCCTCGCAGGCCTCGGCCTCCTCCGGGCTCCTGGACGCGGTCTCGTCGCCAGCAGCCTCATCTGGGAGCGCCATCACCACCTCCTCCAGCTGGGTTCTCTCACTGTGGCTCCTGTGGCCCAAACCTGCAAGGGGTCATAGGCAGCCTCCTAAGTGCCACGCGGTTCCGGGGCCACAGAGGAGGGGAGCGGAACGGGGCTTCGGGCTAGCGCCTGGGCACTCACTCTGACAGCCCTGCGGTCCGGCAGACCAGCCTCCATGCAACGGGGACATGAGAATGACGGCAGAGAAACCGTTTGGAGCCTCCAAGGGGTTTGCCAGGGTTCCTCAACAGAGGTATTTACTAACTACAGACCTAACCCATCTACCGCACCTTCCACTTACTAACTACAGGCCTAACCAGTCTATGCCTGGGATCCCCCCCAGAGCCCCGGCTGTGCCCAATGCTTACCCAGGGCAACATTCCGAGAGTTCTCCCTTTTTATGTCCCAGAAGAGATCCCTCTGGGCAGGGTCCAGGGACCCCCATTCTTCCCGGGAGAAATAAAAGGGAATGTCTCCAAATGTCACAGGTCCCTAGAATAAGGTGAAGAAGCCCAGCTCAGAGTTGCCTTGCTCAGGACTCCCCACGCAGGTATGGGTGGAGATAGGAAGGGTGCTGGGATGGGAACAGGATGGGTCCTGGCAGGAAAAGGATGGATGGAGGAGGCCTTGCTGAGGAGAGACCCATTTCAGGGACTCATCAGGGGACAAAGAGGGAACAAAGGGACGGGTAACTCACCCCAGAGGCAAAGCAGGTATCTGTCATTTCTCTGGTGCTCCCCTGTTTAAGAGCTGGAAGCTGGGCTGTGGGGAAGATGGGAGCCTCAGAGAGCCCGGCCCAGGCTGCCAGCAAGGGCTCTCACATGCTGTCTTTCTCACACACACACACACACACACACACACACACACACACTCTCACTCACACCCACCCACCCACCCACATGCCTTGCACACACACAGACACATGCCATGCACACACCACACACACACCATACAGATACACATATACACCACATACACACCTTACACACACCACACACACACACACAGACACCCATGCCACATACACATGCCATGCACACACCACACATATACCACACATGCCACACACACAGACACATGCCATGCACACACCACACACACAGACACATGCCATGCACATACCACACATATGCCTTACACACACATGCCACACACCCACGACACCCACAACACATACACGCTATGCACACACCACACACACCACACAGACACACACTACACACACGCCATGCACACACCACATACCCACACAAAGACACACACACATGCCTTGCATGCACACACACCACATGCCTTGCACACACACACACCACACACACATACACACAGCTTGCCTTCCAGGAAGAGAAACACCCTACCTGCTCCCCTTAGGGGAACACCTGGGAAGGACTCAGGCCCCTGACCAGCCACTCTGCTACCTTCAAGCTTACTCACCACCACGGCTGTGCAGCTCCCAGGGTACAGGTGGCTGGCTTCGTGTCCCCGCCCTCCAGGGAGGCCCCTGGGCCTGGGACCCCTGGACTGCAGCCTCAGGTTCCGCCCGCTCTGAGGGCACATCCTGTGCAGGAACCACAACACGCTCATCAGCATCGAGACCAGACCGGGGAGACAGAGTTTAATCCCTGGGAAGGAGACACAGGACACATTCCTCAGGAGGCTGGGGGTGGGCAAGGTGGTCAGCACGGGGCCCCCGGGGAGACCAGAAGACAGACTGGGCAGTGTTATCTCCCCAACCAAGCATGAGGCAAGGACCAGCTTCCAAAGGCCAGAATCAGAAAGCCACTTAGCAAGGGGCCATGGTGGGAGACCTTCCTGTCAAGGGCAGGACCCCACTCCCCAGCAACACATCAGCATCTCCCCAGATGCCTGCCAAGAACACAAATAAACGTTTGCAGATCCTGTGGAGCTAAAAGCTGCTTTCTCGGAACATGCCCCCTCTGGTCCTGCTGCTGCCCTCCAAAGTCACCAAAAAGAAACCAGTTTCACTTGGACGGTGTCTTTCAGAAAGGCCACACATTATGACAAGCTCCCGTGGACGCTCCCTCGGCTCTCTGTGTCCTCCCCAACCCCCACCTCTGACCTATGGAGGACTCATCTCTAGGGAGACAGCCAGCTCTCCTCAGTTCACATGCCATCCAGGTGCCCCCAAGGTGGGGGAGGGGCCCCTCACCTGTGACCAAGCTTTCACTGGCTGCTTCTGCAGGTCCTCCACCAAGGCGACAGCCTCCTCGCCACTGCCTGGGCACCGCTGGCACACCCAGTCCTGGACGCCCACGGGCAGCACGCTCAGGAACTGCTCCAGCACCAGCAGCTCCAGGATCTGCTCCTTGGTACGCAGCTCGGGCCGCAGCCAGCGGCAGCAGAGCTCCCAAAGCTGGCTAAAGGCCTCGTGGGGCCCACCCGCATCCCCGTAGCAGAACTGCCGAAAGCGCCGGCGGCACACCTCTGGGTCCCCGCGGTCCTCTGGCTGGGCAGGGTCCTGCTCCCAGGAGGAATCTTCTACCTTCACGATCAGAAGCCCTTCTCCCTCCTCAGGGGCTTGGTCCTGAGGCTCTGGGGGGGCTGCCATTGCCCTGGCCTAGGTCTCAGGGCCAGTCAGCCTCAGCCTGGGTCTTCAGTCTCCCAGAGGGCTCCCCAGTGGCAGCGGGGCTGGCATCTGGATGGGCACTCCTGGGGAAAGAGCAAGAGTAGAGGTGGGGTGGTATATGAGCAAGCACCGGCCTGGGGGGACATCCAGGGGCTCTAGCTCCAATTCCTCCTGACCCTGAAGCCTTTTCTAGGCGCTCCTCTGATGCTTAGCTCATGCTTCTCTCTCTCTCTCCTACCAATACAAGTGCATGGCCCCTTATCCTCAGTTCCCAAATCCCAAACTCCCAGGTTTTCACCACCTGGTCTATTGACGTGAGATGAGCATATTTATAATTTCCTTTTATCTCAGGTAATGTAAATGTTCATATGTTGTATGGCAGAAATATTAATGTATTTGTTCAGTTCATAAAAATTCATCAAGCTGAACTTTTTTTTTAGTTCCACCAGTTTATTGCTACCAACCATCTCCCACCACTCTCATGCACACGTGCTCAGTCATGTAACTCCATGGACTACAGCCCGCCAGGCTCCTCTGTCCATGGACCTTTCCAGGCAAGAATATTGGAGTGGGTTGCCATTTCTTTCTCCCAAGCTGAACTTCTGATGTATTTTCTGTATATTATTCTTCTATTTAAAAAAAAATTCTTTTAACTGGGAATTCTGTGGTGGTTCAGTGGTTAGGACTTGATGCTTTCACTGCCAGGGACTTGAGTTCAATCGCTGGTTCAGGAACTAAGATTCTGCAAACTTTGTGGTGCTTCCCAAAAAAAAAAATTTTTTTTTTAAACTAACGTTTTGATTACTGAGTGTTTTCCCAGATTCTCCTGGTAGTGTTATTGTTATACAATATATGTGCTGTATCATCTTTCTCAATCTGAAAACTTAATTCCAAAAGGCAGACACCACCTGGAGCCATCTATTATCCACAGATACACATGAACATGACACCTGCTTAGACCTTATTGCAACTCTACACGACAGTCCTGAAACGTGTGTATTTTGGGTTTCTGCAATTGCTTTTTTAAAAAGTAATTTTAATTATTTATTTTACTTTTGGCTGCACCGGCTTTTCTCTAGTCGTGGAGACTGATGGGGCTACTTTCTAGTTGCCCTGCGCAGGCTTCTCATTGAACTAGCTTCTCTTGTTGCCCAGCACAGGCTCTAGGGCACAGGGGCGACACTGGTTGTGGCACGTGGGCTCAGGAGTTGTGGCGCACAGGCTTAATTGCTCCGTGGCCTGTGGGCTTTTCCTGGATTGGGGATCCAACCCATGTCTCCTGCACTGGCAGTCGGACTCTTCGCCACTGAGCCACCAGGGAAGCCCTTTAATTGCTTTTTGTTTCAAGAAAAAAAGTGATTATGAACCACTGTAATAAAAGGGGGATTTAAGCAATACAGTAATACATCAAAGAGAAATTCTTCCTTCACATTGCAGCTGGTCCCCCATTAACAGTCTGATAGTTGACCTCCCAAATCTTTCCCGGAGCAATTACTGGAAATGTATCCACAGAAATGGGGAGAGGGGGAGGGAGGGGTGTGCTTTGTGCGTGTTTTTACATAAATGAGTTCTTACTGCAACACGGTTTAGTAATCTGCCTTTCTACCTAATAATGCTTCTTCAGCAGCCACTCTAGGAGATCCTGCAGTACGGATATACTTGTTTCTTAATGAGTACCCACCCCAGCTGAGCGAGGCTCTCAGATCGTTTCCAATTCTTTTCTACTACACGCGAAGCATGTCCTTTTACTTTACTCTCCTACTCCTTACAAAACCCCTGAAAGGTACGCTCTCCACGCTCATCCGCCAGTGACCGAGGAGGAGGCTCCGCTCGGAGAGAGCCAGGGACTCACCAGAGTCGCTCAGCAGGACTCGGCAGTCGGGAGAGCGGACCCGGCCAGAGCCCCGCCAGGGTCCCAGGGAGCCTTGCCTGCCCGGAGATGAGAGGGGGAGGGGCGGGCAGCTGAAGCGACGCCCCAGGCTTTCCCCTCGCACCTCCAAGCGGTGCGCGGCCCCTTCGGCCTATGCCTCCGGGGGCCGGGCCGGGCCGGGCCGCCCAGAGACCGGTACTAAACCTGAGGAGCCCGGCGGGCCGCGTCGCCGGTCCCGCCCCTCTCTAGACACACACCACCCACAGCCGCCCGCGATCCCAGTTTCCGCCGCCTGCTCCGGGCGCCGGAAGTTCGCGCGGGGCCCGCCGGGAAGAGACATAGCGCACGCGTCGAGGCACGCACTAAGCACTACACTCCCCAGGAGGCCGTTCTCCCACTATACCTGCCTTCTTTCTAACGGATGACCAATGAATGGGCAGAATTCCCAAGGGTCGCCAATCAGAAGGCAGTGACCCATGCGCAGCCACACCCATTCCCCCAGTCTGAGGAGACTCGCGCTGTCATCATCCTTCTTGGTTTTTCAGTTTTTTTGTGCTCCTCTGGTCTGTGAAGGGCGTAAAGGGGAAGCCAAGACTGGCCTGGTAGGCAGATACATGGCTTATCCCAGCTACGAGTGGGACGCCAGCTCCGCCGGAAGGGATGCCTAGGCGCGGACTCTTCCATCCGTCCTCGGCATTTCCCGCTCCAGAGTGGGTCGAAGACTGAGGGGACGGTGGTCCAGGAGCTAGAGCTCGGCACTGGGAGACGCCTTTACAGCTTATAGGGTCCCGCCGAAGCCTTCATCTGCTCTTAGTGGATGCTTGCTGTGGAAGCAGTTCAGTGAGGGGCGGGGGGACCTCCGGCGGCGAATCTTTGTCCCTGAGAGTCGGCCAGGGTCTCTCAGCCGGACGCGGCCGTCGGCGACGCTCACCCAGAAGGACCCCCGCCCTCTGCCACCGATAGATTTGACTGAAGGACAGCGGGGCTCTCTGGGCTGGGGACAATCTGAAGCAGGGGTGCCTCATCGGAAAAGCTTTTAACATCTGTCCGTGCTCCCACCCTCTTACTGGTCTTGGAGATCTGAGGCTCCAAAATCTTTTTCTGAAGTGGAAAATCCTTTCTTGTCTGGTTGTTGTTTGATTATGCAAGAATTGCATCCTTAGTGTAGGCAAGAAAATAAACTTGTCAAGGTATCCATATCCACAAAGCTAGCTTCCTCATTCAGCTCACATGGCACTCCATCAAAGTGGTTTTTCCTAACCCTATGTAAACAGCTCCTGCCCCCTACCTCCCCACGCTGCTATGCCTCTGCCCTGCCTTATTTTTCTTCCTAACTTTTATCACTACCTGATGTATCTGTATAATATTTAAATCCATTACTCGACTATAATTTTCATGAGATCAGACTTTTCACTTCTTTACTTCCATCACCTAGAATACTGTGCCCGGCACAATATTTGTTGAATAATTGAAGATAAAAATAACTGAAAGGATATCTAGTAAGGTCATTCAGAAATAAGCACTATTAATATTTCAGTGTTCTATGAATATTTCTAATATATATCTGGAATCGTTCTATTTAAGTAATGTTTCTTTGGCTCAAAAGTCTATCAAAAAAAAAAAAGTCTATCAAAGGTATGTTTCCAAATCAGCATTTATAAATAAAATCCATCTTGCAAGCTGCACAGTATTCCAAAGCAGGAAGCTTCCATATTCCAGTTAAAGTCTCTTACTCGTGGACACTTAGGTTGTTTCCATTTTTCTGTATTTGTAGATCTTTACTGCATACACCTTTCTGTATCTGTTCGAACAATTTACTGGACGGGATGAGCCCAGTCTGTTCTATTGAGACTGATGACGTAGATGTTATCTGGTCCCCCGCCGCCCGCTACTGGCCCCAGTGGAGAACGGCACAGGAGATTTTTTTCCATTGTGGCCTTAGTGTTCTTTCAACGCCCTCTACTGACAAAGACTAACATATAATTGGCTGGCGAAGGAGAACCATCTACGAATCTGGCTCCATTATCACAAAGCAGGACCAAAAGGGTTTATTGGAGGGGGGGGGGGGGTCTGAGAGACAATAAATTAACCGGCACACCTACCAAATACTCTATCGGGCATTGCTGGTAGTTGGTAAATTACTCGTATATAATTGTATTGAAGTTGACCATCTTATTGCATTTTCTTTTCCTTCTGATAGTTTTAGTTTATTTTTCTAGCTAGAAAATATAAATATATATTGTAAAGAGTAAAATTTTTCTTTCCAGAAAAGTTATATTCATTTCTAGAATTTATACTTATTATTTTTCTTGTCTTATAGCATTGTCCAGAACTCCCAAAGTGTTAAAAATCAGGACAGGGACTTCCCTCTGGTCCAATGGCTAAAACTCTGGACTTCCAATGCAGTGAGTGGATGTTCGAGATCCCTGGTCAGGGAACTAGATCCCACACGACACAACTAAGATCCTGGTGCAGCTAAAAATAATAAATGAATGAATAAAAAGAAATAAATATTGAAAAAATTCAGGACAGCGGGCATCATTGGCTTGGGTAATGATAATACTTTTTGTTTGTCTCTGATATATATTTCCATGCTTGTATTATGGAGCATCTATTCTCATTTGAAGAAGAAAGACCTAGTGGTTCCTCGGTATGTTTTCCCTTTCAATAGTAAGTTTTCAGTGGGCATGTGGCCCTTAAGAATAAAGAATATATATTTCCAGTCTACTGCATTGAAGTATGGTATTTCATGTATTTATACTGAAGACAATGATACATAAGCAGATGTGCTGTATGTATCTTACTAGAAAGGGGTTCTGTTTTTCTATTCTCTTTTCCCCAACTGCTAGCAGAAATTTGGACATGGGGTCATGGACCATGCAGATGACACTAACCCTAGGGGTGTCAAAGCAAGAAGGTGGAAGTGCCTGGATTCCTGATTATTGTGGGTGGATTTATGCCCAGATGATGGTGTAAGAGAGAAACAGATACTGAGATTAAGCCACTCTTATTTTGGATCTCTATTTTAACCAGAATGTAAACCCTAACTAGCATTACTGCCTGCTAAGAGTTTATTCTTGCCTGAGAGATTGCATGCACAGAGGAGCCTGGCAGGCTACAGTCCACGGGGTCGCAAAGGGTTGGACACGACTGACTACACGCATGCACACACTGTGTGCACTTTATGCAGGGGTAGCTAATTTCCCCACCTAAAGTCTCTCCCCATCTCAAGCAAATAATGTTCAAATCCTTTGACCTGAGTCTCTCTTTTCACCCAGCCTACTGGAAAATTGGCAATGGTCCTAGTGCCTTTCCTGTCAAATCTAAACTCAAGATAAAATCAGATTTTCTTTCAGTCTTTAAAAAAAAAAAGTAAAAATACATATTTTTTATTTTTATAATTTCTCTATGGGATACTGGATATTCTGAATTTCTATGTGATCTTGACTAAACCTTGATATGATTTTTCTAGGAAATCATCTCTTTCATCAACAATTTCAGATTAACATGAAGTTGTACATAATATTCCCATTTGGTTAAAATTTTTTAAATTGGCACATATGATTAAGTCCCACTGCTTGTCTGGGGTCAGTGAAGTGAGACTTTAATGGCGGTGGGGCAGCAGGCTTGGAGGAGTCTAGGTATCTACTGACTTTGTGGATTAGGGCTGCTGTGCCAGTTCTGCCATAAGCTATCTCCAGCCCACCTACAGGTGTTGTCTTAAGAAATTCACTTCTATCTTGTTTAAGATCATCTTTATTTTGGGTCTCTATTATTTGCAGTTGAACTGAATCCTGATTCATTACCTCATAGGGTTGTTATAAAGATTAAATAAATGAGAGAATACACATAGACCACTTAGCCCAATACTAACTTTTAACACAAGGAAACACTCAATAAAGAATGGGTATTCTCAGGGAATTATTCATCACCAGGAGCCTGTCAAACGGTCACGCCACAGGAAAGAGGACTCATGCATGAGAGACAGCAGGAGTTAGGACCTCCCAGGCATCTTTTCCACTTTCCCTGGAAGATTTGAGCCCAGCTTGTTCTGGTCGGTGGCCTGTTGGATCTTAATCATTAGGGCTCACTTGGAGCTTTGTTGAGAACAGAAAAACTGGCATTAGTTCCAGGAGGTGACAGGCGCAAGCCACAGAGTCCTGCCTCTGCAACCCAGGCAGGAAGCCTGCCTGATCACACATCTCTGGATGGCCGGGGAGCATGAGAAAGTGGACGCCATGGTCGGACCATTTTCATGAACGCCCATTCTCCACCCTTCACACAACACACCAGGGTGAAATCGCAGGCCATAGCCTCTCTCAAGTCTCACCTTTCTAACCAACCCCCACCCCTCCCTTCCACCACTGGTGTCATTTCAACTCCTGGAACACCAATCTTCCTCAGGGTAGGGCTTTTATTCATTCTGTTCCCCTAGCTTGCAAGGTCCTACCCCCAAAGCCCAAACGTTCCCTCCTGTGAGGGGCCGTCTCCAACAACCAGTACCTACCATCCTCCCGTACTTCACCCGGTTCCTTTTTTTCTGGTATCTGTCACTACTTGAAAGTAATGTATATGTCATTCATACGTTTACACTGCTTGTTAGTCTCCCTTGCTAGAGCGGATCCCCTTGAGGGCACGGATCTTGTCTTGTCTGGTTTTTTTCATCGCTTATTCTTCGATATTTAGCAAAGGACCTGGAAGGCACGTTTTCATTTCGTATTTGAAAAATGAAGGAGTGAATGCAGCAAAGCCCCTATTTAACGTTTCCTCGCCCTTTACCATCCACCCCTGCGCGCCACTCATCACCATGTCCCCCTCCAGCATGGACTGCCTCACTTTCCCCGGCTCCCAGCAAAAGAATCAAGGTCTTCTTCAGGCAGTTTCCACACCCGACTTTTCCAGGCAGCCCAGTTAGGCCCTGCTTCAAGGCTCAGCAGGTGTTAAGAGCGCTGGGAGGAAGCGTCTGGGCTCTCGCTGAACTCCTGTGCCGGGGCCACGACTCGCCGGCTACCGTGCATAGGCCAGCCATTACCAGGGCCTTATGTGGTCTCTGGGCAGCAATAAGTCTCAGCTCTTCTCAAGAAGCTAAGCTGGAAGCGGCTGTGGCCCGAGCCCTCGCCTTCTGTCCGCCCCCTCTCTAGGACGGCAGGAGGTTTGGCGTCTCGGTGGTAGGCCTGGCTGAGCGGAAAAGGCAAAGTTCCAAAGCCCAAAGCGTCGACCAGTTGCCAGGCAACCGTGCGGCTAGGGGGCGTGAGGGGGAGGGAATGCCTAGAAAACGAACATCTGTCTTAACTGGTCACTTTTGCTGGAGCCCACCCCCTAGCCCCGCCTCGACACTTGATTGGCAAAGGCCAACGTGGGAGGGGCGGGACCTTACGAAACTCGTCCTCCGGGATATGAGGCGACCCCCAGACTGCCGACTCCGCGAGGTCACACGAGTTTGGGAGGAGTTTCTCAGGCTATCGCAGTGCTGAATCAGCCGACGTCCCCGGCCCGGCCCAGGTACGGCATTATGCCTTTAGCAAGGACTTGGGCCGGAGAATTCCCTGGCGGTCCAATGATTAGGAACTCGAAGTTTTCATTTTATCAAGGCCAAGGGTAAAACAAGCAGGCAGGCTTAGGCAGGGCAAATTACAAAGGACATGTACTATAATGAAAGCTGAGCGCCGAAGAATTGATGTTTTTGAACTGTGGTGTTGGAGAAGACTCTTGAGAGTCCCTTGGACTGCATGCAAGGAGATCCAACCAGTCCATCCTAAAGGAAATCAGTCCTGAATATTCATTGGAAGGACAGATGCTGAAGCTTAAACTCCAATACTTTGGCCACCTGATGTGAAGAACCAACTCATCTGAAAAGATCCTGATACTGGGAAAGATTGAAGGTGGGAGGAGAAGGGGACAACAGAGAATGAGATGGTTGGATGGCATCACTGACTTGATGGACACGAGTTTGAGTAAACTCCGGGAGTTGGTGAAGGACAGGGAAGCCAGGCGTGCTGCAGTCCATGGGGTCGCAAAGAGTCAGACACAAGTGAGAGACTGAACTGTGCAAAAAGGCCAAGGAAGTGAGAAGTAGGAGAGGGAGATGGCATCAGCCTCAGAAAGGACCAGGAGAGGTAGGGGATCCCTGGTAAGTGAGAAATCCTCACTGGATTGAAGCTGGGACCTGAGGGATGCAGGTGAAAATGTGCAACCACAAAATGCAGGCCCCAGTGCCTGAGACAGGAGACAAGGTAGGCAGAAGACACTGAGCATGAATTGCCATGCTGACTCTGCCCTGCTCCCGACTCCCTAGGAAAAAAGCCATGGCAGGGCCCAGGGCTCAGCGGGAACACCTAATGACAAGAGCAGCAGAAGTGGCCAGTTGGCTTCAGGTTGGAAACCTCTAGATTCTGGAATGGGTCCCAAGCCAGGTAAAGCCTGGGAAGGAAGGTGCCTTCTCAGAGGACTGAGTGAGAATGCATAGTTGCCCCGGAAGGCTCCACTTTCCCCACGAGTCCAGCATCAGCTTCCAGGGCCCCATGAAAGGAAGCTATAGGCTGTCGCTTGAATTCCAAGGCCTTTAATTTGCGGCGAGCACGCCTGGTCCTCATCTGAGCTCCTCCCGTGTTGCCACCCCCATGCCAGCACCTCCCTGCCTCCCTTCCTGGGTCTCCCAGGTCACACCCCCACAGCAGATGCCCCAGCCCCTCCCTCCCAGCCTCCTAGGTAGGGGGAAGTGAGGGTGCTGCCAGAGCCTCGGCCGCCCCCAGCATCAGCATGGCCAGGGCCTTGGGCCCCGCCGTGTGGATCTTCTCGTGCCGATGCAGGTTGGAACGCCGGCTAAAGCTCTTGCCGCACAGTGGGCAGGAGTAGGGCCGGACGCCGCGGTGGGTGCGCTGGTGGGCGGTGAGGTGCGAGCTGTGGCTGAAGCTCTTGCCGCAGTCGAGGCAGTGGTAGGGCTTCTCGCCGGTGTGCGTGCGGTTGTGCGCAATGAGGTTGGATCGCTGGCTGAAGCACTTTCCGCATTCGGGGCATGGGTAGGGCTTGACCCCGGTGTGGGTGCGCTGGTGGGTGACCAGGGCCGAGCTCTGCGTGAAGCACTTGCCACAGATGGGGCACTTGTGCGGCTTGGCGCCCGTGTGGGTGCCCTGGTGGGTGACCAGGTCCGAGCGGCGAGTGAAGCGCTTGGCACAGCGGTCGCACACGTAGGGCTTCTCGCCCGTGTGGATGCGCTGGTGCTGGATCAGCGTCGAGTGGTGGCTGAAGCTCTTCCAGCAGGACGGGCAGGTGTAGGGCTTCTCGCCCGTGTGGATGATCTGGTGCTGGATCAGGTGCGAGCTGCGGCCGAAGCGCTTGCCGCAGTCCGTGCAGGCGTAGGGCTTCTCGCCCGTGTGCGTACGCCGGTGCGTCACCAGGTGTGAGTGCCAGCTGAAGGCCTTGCCGCACTGCTCGCACTTGTAGGTCTTCTTGCCCGCCTCGCTGTCCAGCGCCAGGCCCTCCTCGCTGCTCTCGGGGGCGGCTGTCTCCCCTTCCCTGGGCTGCTCTGGGAAGTGGCCCTCCTGGGTTTTCGGGAGGTCGGTATCAGGCGGGGCTGATTCCGGCTGCGCCTCCTCCACGGGACAGGGCTGCACATCGTCCTTGGCTGGCCCTGAGTTCTGGCCGCTGGCTGCTCGCTGCCTGCACCGCGGGGCCTCCCCCTGGGCTCTTCCCACTCTGCAGGAAGGACTTTTGAAGGACTTTGCATCGCCAAGGGCTCCCAGGGATGCAGCCAGCTCCTCCTTGTCTGGCTCTACCACTCCTGGATAAACAGGGTTTCCAGCAAGAGAGAGGCTTTCATGAGGGCCCCAGGGGAGTTCTGGAGATGGAGATGAGGGCAAGCACCTGCGGGGCACCCTGGAAGCAAGAGCCACCTCCACACAGGAGGGGAGGTGGGTAGCCCCGGCCCAGGAGGGGCTGTGTGTCTGCACCCCACAGGAAACAGCCCGCACTGACCTGGGGCATCAGCGAGTGACAGCCAAGACCCCACTACTCCACCCACCTGTCCCCTCTGCACGCACCTCTTTTCTCCTCCTCACGTCCCAACTGCCTGCTGGAGCCCGGGGCCTCGCCCTTGCCCTGCACTTGAGAGGCCCAGAAAGGTCTGTTGAAGGGAAACCCTGCTTGGAAAGAAATGCTGCGCTCAGCCAGGGCCCTTCGGGCTGCACAGTGGGAGATACCAGCACCCACCCTCCAGAGAAGTGATGGAGCAAAAGAGGGGGTGCAGCTCTGCAAATACAGGGCAAAACCAGATGGCCACACCCTCTCAGGGCACAGTTTCCCAGCATCATCCGGACACTCTTCTCAGGGCTGGCCACCCCTGTGTCACACAGCCCCCAGCAGTGGGCCCCCTCAGTCAGAATCCAGAGGCATCTTCCTCTCCTGCACCTGCACCTTTCCAGGACCATAAAGAGGGCTCCTGGGACAGGGGCAGTGGGCAGAGAGAGGCCAGCAGGAGGGCTGGGCTGAGAGGGCTAGGGACACAGACCACCCATACATCAGGGACCACGTCCCATTTGCCAAGTCCCCCAGGTTTGAGGGCCTGGGAATTCTGGTCAAGCCAGGAAGACAGCAGAGGGGGCCCTGGGCTTCACGACCTGATCCAAGCCCCATGGGAGCAAAGGAACGCGTGGACCAGTGGGTGGTTTAGGGCATTCATGAGGCCCACCATGGGGGTGCGACGGGAGGTTGGTTCCCTCTGATCTCCCAGGACTTGCCTGGACCTGCTGGCCGAGGCCCCAGAGAGTCCCAACATTGGGTGGTGAGCAAACCTGAGATAATTACAGGCATGAGCAGAGCCACTGCTGTGATCCTGAGGCCTACCACCAAAGTCAGAAGGTGGAACCACCCAGTCTGTGGCTCCACCGAGACTAGCAGGTGTGTAACAGACACGCAGACAGACTGACCAAATGAATGAATGAACGCTCTGATTTTCCCATAAACCCTCATAAAATTCTGTCATGAAAACCAGAGCTTGAATTTGAGGAGTCAAAGCCCTGGGACTTAATTACTCACCACGAGAAAAACCGAGGGAACCAAGGCCCCTCTGAGAAGAGGACATGGCCCTGGGAGAGGAATGTGACAGCTCAGAGTCAAAGGCCTGGAGGGACCAGCTGGCACCGTTCCCCATCCCCTGGGCCTGCAGCCTGGCCCAGAGCAAAGCTTTCTGCTCAGACACCTCTGAAGCTGGGCTTGGAGGGGAGAGGAAGGGGAGCTACTGGAAGGAGCTAGGGAAGAACTGGAGCACAGTCTCTAGGTGGGCATTGTCCAACATGGCAGCCGCTGGCCATGTGTGGCTGCTTCAGCTCAAATCTGAGCTGATTAAAATGAGATAAAAGAGCTCAGTGGCTCCAGCTGCATTTCAAGGACTCACTAGCTACATCTGGCTTGTGGCTACCACATCAGCACAGAAAGGACACTTCCACCACTAGGAAGGTTCTATAGGACAGTGAGGTCTGGATGAACTGCAAGAGGGGATTCAAGCCATGGAAATGGGGGAGGAGGTGGCAGTGGATGGGCCCTGCTCTGATTGCCCAGCCCTTACCCAAGGACAGCCCGCTCCTTTTCTGCAGGACCTCCCTGTAGAAGCTCTGCTGGGTGTGGTCCAGCCGGCCCCATTCCTCCCGGGAGAGGTACAGAGCCACGTCCTCAAAGGTCACCGGCATCTGAAACAACACAGAAGGCCCCCTCTCCGGGACTCATCGGGAAGTGGTGGAGGCGCTCAGTGGTGCCAGGACGAGGACAGACCTGGACCCCCATCCTGCTGACTGCGGTGAGGCCCGCCCTGGGTCTGCTGGTGAAGGAGGGCAGCTGCCTAAGGAAGACTTTTGGGGCAAGAACCATGCGACTGTGGACAGCACAGGACAAAAGCAAGACTCCCTCTCGGCACCACTTCCAAAGCTCAGGATCTCTGGCCCCCACCCTCAGGTCCAGCGCTTGGATCCGGAGCACAGCTCCGTCACAGACGCTGTCCCTCCACGTCTTTTGGCTCCTCCTCCAGCCCTGGACATGGACACTCACCTGGGACCAGGCAGTGAGGAGCGCCGTGGCCATCTGCCGGTCTCTGGTCCTCCCCTCGCAGGAGGGCACAGGGATCTGGGGGGCTGGGGGGGCTGAGAGGGGAGAGAGGTCCTCAGGTGGCCACCTCGCCCTGCTTGGCCCTCCTGCTCCCGGGAGTGAACGAATGCCAGGCCCATCAGGAACCTCCCGCTGCCTCCAACTCCACCCCCAACCTGACCCGAGAGGAGGGTCAGTGGGCTGTGAGCGTGAGTCGGGCGGCTTCTGTGGGGAAGGTGGAGCAGACACCTGGGTCTCCCTACCTGGGCTGGGAGCAGGGAAAGGGCCCCTCTCCCCATTCCCTTTCTCACCTCCTCCAGGCAGGAAACACACTTTCTCCTTAGCACCCTGGCTTAGGGGCACCCAGCCCCGTGCTCCTTGAGCTCTGGTCTCCGGCGACACCCCTTCAGGGTGTGGCTCCTCTGGCTCCACCTTGATGCGGGGTGACTCCCGGGCCTCTCCTAGAGGCACTGGCCCCTCTGACTCAGAGAGCATTTCTTGACAAGAATGCCCATGACCTGGAGTCTAGGAATGACAGCAGCATCAGCACTGGGACGGAGGATGGGAGATACAGAGGCAGAGCCCGCGGGCGGTGGAGCGTACGCCCAAGGGCAAGGCTGCCCTGCTCCCCTCTCTGTCCCCGAGACCCGCACACCCTGGTTCACGCCCACCAGCAAGCAGGACCATGGGGAAAGGAAGGGAAGCTGGCCATGGCCCTGCAGGTGCCCACGGGGCAGACACCTCTTCCCAACGTGAGCCTCACACCTCGCATACCAGTGTAGATTGTTATTCTCTAAAAAAAAAAGCAAGAGTGTTCCAGAAAAACATCTATTTGTGCTTTATTGACTATGCCAAAGCCTTTGACTGTGTGGATCACAATAAACTGTGGAAAATTCTGAAAGAGATGGGAATACCAGACCACCTGACCTGCCTCCTGAGAAATGTGTATGCAGGTCAGGAAGCAACAGTTAGAACTGGACGTGGAACAACAGACTGGTTCCAAATAGGAAAAGGAGTATATCAAGGCTGTATACTGTCACCCTGCTTATTTAACTTATATGCAGAGTACATCATGAGAAACACTGGACTGGAGGAAGCACAGGCTGGAATCAAGACTGCCGGGAGAAATATCAATAACCTCAGATATGCAGATGACACCACCCTTATGGCAGAAAGTGAAGAACTAAAGAGCCTCCTGATGAAAGTGAAAAAGTTGGCTTAAAGCTCAATATTCAGAAAACTAAGATCATGGCATCTGGTCCCATCACTTCATGGGAAATAGATGGGGAGGGAGTAAGTAGAAACAGTGTCAGACTTTATTTTTCTGGGCTCCAAAATCACTGCAGATGGTGATTGCAGCCATGAAATTAAAAGACGCTTACTCTGTGGAAGGAAAGTTATGACCAACCTAGATAGCATATTAAAAAGCAGAAACATTACTTTGCCAACAAAGGTCCATCTAGCCAAGGCTGTGGTTTTTCCAGTGATCATGTATGGATGTGAGAGTTGGACTATAAAGAAAGCTGAGCACAGAAGAATTGATACTTTTGATCTATGGTGTTGGAGAAGACTCTTGAGAGTCCCTTGGACTGCAAGGAGATCCAACCAGTCCATACTAAAGGAGATCAGTCCTGGGTGTTCATTGGAAGGACTAATGTTGAAGCTGAAACTCCAATACTTTGGCCACCTGATGCAAAGAGCTGACTCATTGGAAAAGACCCTGATGCTGGGAAGATTGAGGGCAGGAGGAGAAGGGGATGACAGAGGATGAGATGGCTGGATGGCATCACTGACTCAATAGACATGGGTTTGGGTGGACTCCAGGAGTTGGTGATGGACAGGGAGGCCTGGTGTGCTGCGGTTCATGGGGTTAAAGAGTCGGACACAACTGAGCGACTGAACTGAACTGAATACATGAGGAAACAGTGTAGTTGGGTCAGGTGAACAGTGTTCCCCCAAAATTCATGTCTACTTGGAACCTTATTTGGATTAAAGGTCTTTCAGATGTAATGGAGGCTATGGTCCATAGAGTCGCAGAGTCGGACACAACTGAAGCAACTCAGCACAGATATAATGAGTTAAGGATCTTGAAATGAAATCATCCTGGAATCAGTTGGGCCCTAAATCCAGTGACTGGTATCTTTATATGAGGAGAGGACCCAAGGATTTCCCAGTGGTCCAGTGGTTAGGACTCCAAGCTTTCACTGCCAAGGGCCAGGGTTTCATCTCTGATCGTGGAACTAGGACCCCACAAGTCAAAACAAAACAACAAAATAGAGGGCATAGAAACAGAGGCAAAGCCATGTGAAGTTGTTAGTAGAGATTGGAACGATGCTGTCAGAAGCCCAGGGATACCTGGAGCCACTAGAAGCTGACAAGCAGGAAGGATCTTCCCCTAGAGCCTTGGGAGAGGGCCCTGCCAACACCTTGATTTTGGGGTTCTGGCCTTCAAGTGTGTGAGAAAATAAATTCTGGTTGTTTTAAGCCACCCACTTTGTGGTCCTTTGTTACAGCAAACACAGGAACCTAACACGCCCAGGCTCTGAGATCAGACAACAGCCCAAGGTCACAGAGCTGGGAGTGACTTGACCAAGACTGGAACTCAAGTGGAGCTGACCCACAAGGCACCTCCAGGGCCACCACTTCTTGAAAGTGACTGGAAAGCCTGTGGCCTTGAGCCATTTCAGGCCTTACTCAATTGGTCAAAGAAGCTAGAGTTTCTGATTTGGAAAAAGTCCAAGAGTACCTCTAAATGTGTTGAGTTCCTGCATCCACCTAGGTCTGATGGAAAGAAAACTCCCAGGCTCATCCCCTTGAGCACTGCCTCCCACGGTGGGACTTCCAGGGCCCTCCCTGCCCCCTTCACAGCAGCCTCAGGGCCCAGCCCTCTGGGAGGCTGAGGGGCAGGCTTTGGAGTCAGGCTGCCGGGGCTGAAATCTGTAACCTCTGGTCACTAGCCTTTCAGCCCAAAGCAGAGCAGAGCATTGGAGAAAGTCACTTCCCTTGCACTGGGAGGTCCTGTGAGGCCTCATCTCACCCACAGCACTGGGCACCAGCCAGCCTCCCGCTGGGAACTCAAGTCTATCCCTCCACCTCCCACCCACCTGGGTACAGGTTAGGGTCTGGACGAGAAACACCTTAAGCCAGGAGTCAAAGTGCCTGAGAGCCACATGGGCCTGGTGGCCTCTGAGACCCAGCTGCTCTACCTCCACACTGGAGACACGCGAGAGCTACCCTCTCCAGAAAGTTCTGGATGAACAAAGAGCGGTGCTGGTAATTATTATTATCACTCTCCTGTGGGAGCCGACAGAATCCAATCTGTAGTAGAGAATGCTATGGACCTGTGAGCCCCATTGGGTGTTACAAAGGCATGATGGAGGGGAAACTGAGCAGCGGTAAAAATTCTTTGTGCTTCTACGATATGAACACAGAAAACACACACTTGATTTGTCTTTGCACTTGCAGCCACTGGAATCCTAGTTGAGGAGTTCCAGGTTTCTCTGACCCAGGATCTAGTTGCTATGGGTGGTGCTGGTTTATAAGCTGCAGTAATGAGCTCCTAGGGGCTGACAAGCTGCACACAGACGACTCCCCTGCCTATTATCTTCTCCCAGCCTCCCTACCACCTGGCGAGACAGGTGGGCACGGCAGGCACGTGATCCTCATTTTACAGACAGACGCCTGGTTCCCAGAGGCCAGGGGTCTGCGCAAGCTCGCACACTCAGCTGCAGCTGACTCGGGTTCTCCCACGGCTGGTGACCCTGGTCCTCCCTCAGGTTAATTACACACACACAGGAAGGACTAAGTGCTCAGGCCCAGAGTGAGAGGAGCTGGGGACCCAGGCAGAGGGGTGAGGCTTGCCATGTGCCCATTTGCCCAGAGCAAACCCCATGTAGGACTGTAGGACTCCCCATGCAACCCCCTTACCATCTTATGTAGCTTTTGGTCTGCTGACTATGAATTCACCAGGCAAAGGAAAACAGTCCCATAGAAGTCAATTCCCTGGTGGAAGGTATTTTCCATCATACCTTCTCTTCAACACCCCCGAACCCATCTACCAGCCTTGCTCCCTCAGAGAGTCTAACTCTTTCAAATGCCCTGCCCTGAAAAATCCCCTCCCACTCCAATCCTTCCAGTGCATGCCGTCCCTTCCCAACACCCCTTTCATACCTCTCGGGCTCTCTCCTTGTTCTGGGTAGCCCGGATGCCTCTGTCGTCTGCAGACATTTTTTTAAATCTCAGAGCCAGAAAGCACCGTTGAGTCGTTTTGTGCTCGTGTTGGCCAAGCCCCCTCCAGCTTCTGGCCAGGAGCCTGGAGGAGCAGAAGGAAATCAGCCAGCGTCTCCTGGACATCCCCTGAAAGCTCCGAAATCCCCACGCGGGACCAGACCCATCCTTGGCCCCAGTCGGACATAAAGCCTCCCGGACGCCCTCCAACGGCCTCTCTCTCTAAGCTGTTTTTGGTTCCTCGCTCTGACTGCTGTTTTCTGTGATCCCCTTTATCGCTGAAGCAACAACTCCGAATCTCAGAGCAGCTGGGTGAGGGAAAGCTGGGGGAATTTGGAATCTGTATCTCCCGTCACCAAGAGCGTAAAGATCTGCAGAGATGTTACCAAACAGGTGCTGAGTGGGGCCCCGCCCGCCGCAGCCAGCTCGGCGGAGGAATCGAGGCTCCGGAGTCTCCCGGCCCCGGACACACACACACACACACAACCCTGCCCTCGACCTGACTCGGTCCCACCTGGGATCCCGAAATTGAGCCGCCCGCTCTCAGCAGCCCTCCCTGCGGCTGCAACCACCCGCCCGGGCCGGGCGTCCATCCTGCTCACGGTCCCGCACGAATGGTGTCCTTCCTCTCTCCGAACCCGGTCCAGGCCTCCTCCTCTCCCCGCCAGCCCGTAGCCTTCCACCTTTGACCCCGGCCCCTCCTGCCAGCCGGCCACCCGCGCGGCTCTCGGGATCCAGGCGCCCTCCCAGCCCCGCTCTCACCGACGTGAAGGCGGAGGGGGCGCTACGGGCGGCGGAGCCCCGCCCCCGGGGAAGGGAGTCTCCGCAGCCTGCACCCGGCGCAAGGAGCCTGGTGGAGACTGGGATTAGGAACGACAGGAAGTCCCTCCCAGATCCCGTTCCCCACGCAGCTGCAGCCCTACAGGGTTCCCAGGCTGGAGGGTTCCGGGTCTGGGGTCCCGAGGCCGGCTGCACCTGCTCTCGGCCGGCCAGGAGACGACTCCCCAGATCCTCCTTGCTGGCTCACAACCGCTTTATCCGGCCTGTACTCGTGAAACCAGCCAAGCAGGGGCGCCAAAGAGGGAACATAGATTTTGTCAAAGGATTTTGATATTTGAAAACGTTTCAAATGTGCAGCTGTCCTTACAGGATGGACACTGCCCAGTGGAGGGACATGGTGCTCCTTTTCAGTACACAGTTTTTGAAGGTCTTATCGGTGTCTCCATGGAGACATCCTTGGATTTCATTTAAAGCTCCCACAGTGGTCAGCAGGTCCTCTGAGGGCATAGTAGAATCCCTCAGAATTCTAGGACTCTGAAAACAAGTTGAACTCCACAAGCAGAATTGCAAACCCAATTTCCTGCAAACCCAAAAAATGCTGCAAGGGCCAAGTGGGGAACCAAAGGTGGTCAACTGAGAGCAGATCCCTAATGGGAGAAATATGAATCCAGGGTTGCTCTGGTTGGTCTCCTTTCTCAAGACAGTCAATCTTATGGGGACTCTCCTAAGTTTTAAGTTTTGGTTTCAAAGTTTGTTTTTTTTTTTTTTTTAATTAAACCCTTGTTGAGCGCACACAGCAAGCACACCAAGGGGATGGTGCAGGGGCCAGTGGTGTCTGTTTTCCTGGGTGACGAGGATGCATCTCAGAGGACCTTAAGGCTGGCATGGAGGTCTCGCTGCCTAAGAGCAATCCTAGGAAGCAGAGAGACCTGGGAACAACGCTCTACCCACCCCTACCCCACATGCCTCACACCTTGGAAAGATGTGGGATTAATCTCATTTTTTTTCCAGACATCTTCCCCCCCACCCCCAGCTCCCTCTCAAGGCTAGGGATAGAAGTGACAGAGGGGCCTGACCCAGCCATCCCTGACCCAGCATGGGGTCCCAAACCCTCAGACAACCCTGGTGGCTTCATAGTCCACCTCTCCGCCTCCATCTTTCCCTCGGATCCTGAGAACTAAGTTTCCCAAAGTGGGAGAGCAGAGACTATGCTTCACTTCCTGGGGCAAGGCACCCATTCCTCCTTAACAGGGCACAGGAGACCGGGTGTCAGGAAAGGGGTGAAGGTCAACCCTGTAGTCAGATACCAGGAAGATTCCTCCTGGAAACGTTCCCAGGCCCCCTGCCTTCTGCCCATCAGAGTCCTCCGAGATGCATCCACGTCATCCAGGAAAACAGACACCACTGGCCCCTGTACCATCCCCTTGGTGTGCTTGCTGTGTGCGCTCAACAAGGGTTTAATTTAAAAAAGAAAAAAACAATACTTAGATACCAAAACTTAAAACTTAGGAGAGTCCCCATAAGATTGACTGTCTTGAGAAAGGAGACCAACCAGAGCAACCCTGGATTCATATTTCTCCCATTAGGGATCTGCTCTCAGTTGACCACCTTTGGTTCCCCACTTGGCCCTTGCAGCATTTTTTGGGTTTGCAGGAAATTGGGTTTGCAATTCTGCTTGTGGAGTTCAACTTGTTTTCAGAGTCCTAGAATTCTGAGGGATTCTACTATGCCCTCAAAAATGAAAAACTGAAAAATGAAAAAATGAAAAATCATGAAAGAAAAATTACCCCTGGAGTTTGATTCTGGTCAGTATTTTCAGGTGTTTTAATCCTCAAGGTAAAGAGAGGTGAACAAAGTTGTATCAAGAGTCAATACTGTTTTCAAGCCAGAGAGGGTTATAAACTGAGAGAAAAGGCACAAGGGGCCCTGGAAAAAATGACCTGTGAAGTCTGGGAGTGTTTCTTCATCAAGTCGGTGTCCAGAGTAAAGGAATTCACCCTGAGGTGGACCATCTCACACATGGCAGACCCAGGAGTATACCAAGGGCAGAGAGAGTGTGTGTGTCTTGATTTCTGGGCAAACGTTTCTCTATCAGACAAAAGGGGCTACTTCAGGGATACTGAGAAAGCCCAGAGGTTTGGATGCCACTATGGGATCACCTAAACTAGACCAAATGAAGTCTCAGCATTTATTTAACTGTTCAGAAAATATTTATTGAGTACCTACTATATGACAGACATTAACTCCTTGGAAATGAGAGGAAACCATTCCAGGGCTTGCTCTAGGCCTGAGCAGGTCTAGGAGGAAGGATTATCAATATTTGCCGTGTGAGAATTGCACTTCCTGAAAGACTTCAGAAAGGCGCCAGGGCAGAGTGAGTCAATAAATAAAGCGGTCAAAAACTTAAATGCCTTCAGTAACCAGGTAGTACTGAAGATCCCCTGGAGAAGGGAAAGGCTACCCACTCCAGTATTCTGGCCTGGAGAACTCCATGGACTGTATAGTCCATGGGGTCACAAAGAGTTGGACACGACTGAGCGACTTTCACTTCACAATAAACGATCAGTGCTTGGGGTATAAGACTGGAGTGAAAGGGACTTTGAAGTTCTCAAGAAACCACATTTTGTTTAAAAGGGGTGTTTGAGGGTTCGATATAGCCAAAAACTTGAGGATTTTTCAAGAGAAGTCAAAAAAGAATTCAATTTTTATGTGAAATATCCTGAGGTTTTGATGTTGATGACTAAAACCAAAAAGCAGTTTAAGAACTGTATACAATTCCAACAGAAAACATCTGCTGTCTTGTTTCACAGGCCACCAGGTTAGGGGTGTACCTACCTCAGGAGCCTGTTTACAAAATAATTGTCACGGATGAAGGGGCTTTTTGGAACTTCAGGGACGGGAAATGCTCAACAAATGCCAACTCTGGTATCCTGTGACTTCAGTGAGCTTGAGTAAGAAAATGCTATCTTTAGAACTTTCAGGGCAGCTGGAGATCAGGTCGTGAGCGTTCACGCGGCCGGCGGTCCGCTGACCCCCGGAGGTGTACAGGGAACCCGCGACTCCATGCCCGGGGCTGCGAGGTGGCAGCTGGAGGACGCATTTGGAGCCAAGCGAGGCCCAGAATGCGCACAAGTCGGCGCAACCCAGCTGCGCTGCCAGCAGAATACCGACGCGGTGAGCGCGTCGCCCAGGCAACGGCTCTAGCGTCCCGCCGGCAGAGCGCAATCCAGTTCGCGCCCCGAAGGCAGCCCCGCCGGGGCTGGAGGGTGATCCAGTTGCTACCTGACCTTGGCTGGTGTGCCCGCGTCTCCCGTCCCGCTGCCCATTTCAACTTCCGGTTTTCCTGGGTCTCTCGTGGAGCCCGCCTGTGGACCAGGGGCACGTGGGCAACTGGGGCGATAAGGACCGAGGGGCGGACGCCCGGGAGCCCTCAAGTTCCCCGTGGGGAGAATGGGACTGGCCGCGCGAGGGCCCTCTGCTCGAAAGCGTCGGCTCCGGGGACTCGTGAGCGCGAATTCCCGCCCAGCGCTCAGTTCAGCCTCCCGGGCCACGGATCTCCGCCCCTCCACGTCCGATGGGAGTTTTGTTCCAAAAATGAGTGTATGCTGCTAACTTGCTCCCTCTACGTAGGTGACACATATCTTACAGATGTTCAGTATGAAAAACATAGAAATAGAGAAACCAAAGCATGCAGCCTGTCAAAGATAAACACAACCAGACATTAGTAAGTGGTGAAAACAGGTTTTATGCGGTATCTACAGACAGCAGGGCAAAGAGCTGAGCTCCATCCTATGTGCAGAGGTGACTGGGCGTTTCAAAGGGAGAACTGGGGTGTGGCAGAGAGGTCAGTAGAGTCAGAAAAGTGAAAAATTACAAAGAGCCGGTCAGTGAAGATGCAGTTGGGGGAGGGGGGTGCCTGCCAGCTGGCAGATGTGGGAGTCGGGAGTCCGTCCTCCCACAGGAAGGGAGACAGAGGCCCTGTTCTTTCTGATGAGTACATTTCAAAAGTATGACTCTCAGGGCTGTGAATCAGGATGCTTCAGGGTTGAAAGAGACATATGTTCACATTATAAGCCTTTAGCAAATGCTCTAAGAAAGTGAGGTGAGGGGCCCATCATCAGGTGTTGGCTAGAACACATAGTAAATTCTACAGCGTGGAGCTATCTCGGGCAGGCATTTTAAAGGGGGGCTGCAGTCATCATAGCCTTATGCTGCTGGAAGCCGTGCTAGAGTTCAGTCAAGTCTTGGTGCAGATTTGGACAGACGGTTATGTGCCAAGAGTTCTGCCGTTCTCAAGCAGTGCCTTGCTGTTTTGTAACTGTGGCACATTCTGTTGTGTGGCTACATCACAATTTACTCACCACCCACTCCTTGATGCCCCAGCCTTGCAGCAACTGAAACTACCCAGCAGCTCTTATGATGGAACCTTTGCTTCTTTCCAAGGAGTGAACAGACTAACATCTGGTTTTTAAAAAACACCTTGGTATTGGCTGTGCTGGGTCTTCTTGCTGTGCAGGGGCTTTCTCTAGTTGTGGAGAGTGGGGGTGACTCCCTAGTTGTGGTGTGTGGGTTTCCCTTTGCGGTGGCTTCTCTTCTTATGGAACATGGGCTCTAGGGCTTGTGGGCTTCAGTGGGGGCTACATACGGGCTCAGTACTTGGGCTTCAAAGTGCAGGCTAAGTAGTTGTGGGACTGGGGCTTAACCCTGAGGCTTGTGGATCTTCCTGGACCAGGGATTGAACCTGTGTCCCCTGCAGGGGACTGCAAGGTGGATTCTTAACCATGGGAGAACCAGGGAAGCCCCTAACCTCTGATCTTGCAAACAGGGCAGGTAGAGAGACTGCCAACCCCAAACCTGGCTCCTGGATCTCAGCTGTGATGCTGACTTAGAAGTCTGCCCATCACAGTTGGCACATATGGCGCTTTCCTGCCCTGGGCAAGCTCCAGGAGGACAAGGAGGCTCCTCCCTAGGCAGCAGCTCCAAGCATTTCTTACCACGATTGTCAAGTCTGGCAGCTTCAGCCAGGCAACCCATGAAGACCAGGGCCAGAAAAGCCCCCAGAAATGTAGAATTGACTGGATGTTTCCCAAACACCCTCATCCCACCTTCCAGAACATTGTCTCTACCTGGGCGCTAAAGACAGCTTACACTACAGATAGGAAGGGGACTGTCTACTGAGACTGAGCTCAATAGTCACTCCACCTGGGTCTTTGGGGGTAGATACTAGAGTAAATTAACTTACTTTCTCCTTAGAAGTTGCTGCATTTTTAGGAAACCAGGTCACTGTCATTATCCCCAAATACCCTTCACTGTTGCTGTGGCTACCTCCTGCTGTCGGATACCCTAAAGTGTCCCCCAGTCTTGGGTAGAGTTTCAGCCCGCATTCACTCACAAAAGTGAAAGACACTGAAGCAGGGATGGGGGCACTTACGAGGCATTGTGACTGGCTACGAATCAGAGAACCCTCCTGGAGGCCACTCATGGGAGCAGATGACAATGGCACTCAGACACCCGCCCTTGATGTCCTTTTCAGCTAATGTTTCCAGCCCTTCATCCTGCTGCATGCCATCTCTGCCCCCTGCCCTCAGCTCACAGACTCCCCCCTCTACATGTCATGTGGTCTTTCGCAAATATCTCTTTTATTTTATTTTTTTCACTTGACTGGGTGTGAAAGAAATGTATAACTTCCATTAGTTTTACTTCTCCTTTTAAAAATCCTATTTTTGTGAATGCTTTATAGTGTGAAAAAAATCAGTAATGATAGGAATCGGGGCTCCATGGAGAAATGGCTGGTCCTAGGACTGGGCGGAGAAAGGCACAAGATGAGTCTGCACACATCGGGAAAGGACATGGTACCAGCTCCCTGCACAGGTGGGACAGAACCTTCTGAACCTGAATATCCACATACCCTATCACACAGCGATTTCCTCCTGGGCACACACCCTACAGTCACACACCTGTATGGTTCCCAGAGACCTACAAGAGCTATTAAGTATGGCCTCAAACTGAACCCCCTCCCCCCTCACATAGCGACAGAATGAATAAACAACACCACGGGGGCATATCTTCAGGGAATCAGAAACACGTGGATGAGTCCCCCACTGTGGAGTAAGGTCAGAGGAGAGTTCCTCTTGTGTGACTTCATTTGCACGGAGTTCCAGAACAGACCAAACTAATCTGCTGTGACTGGAAGTCAAGATCGAGATTATAGGAGAATGGAAGTGACCACAAGGAGGCACCAGAGTAAAGTACCAGTGAATTCTGATTTGCTTGGGATGCTGGCTCAAGGGCTGTTTTCAGCTGGTGGAATTTCAACACGTTCTTCATTTTGAGTTTCCACACATATCTGTGCAGTTCACCTAAAAGTTCACTTTAAAAGAAAAAAGGAGGGAGATTTCCCTGGTGGTTCAGTGGTTAAGACTGCACTTCCAGGGCAGAGGCCAAGGGTTCGGCTGGGGAACTAAGATCCTACATGCTGTGCAGTGTATGGGGTAGGGTGGGGTCGGGGAGACGAAAAAAGGAAGTGAATGAAAAGAAGCCAGTTAGGCCATTGCTATGATCCAGGCAAGAGAGGATGGTGACCTGGACTTGGTAGTGACAGTGGCGGTAGAGAACACAGATGTAAGGAATGTAGGCTATCAGACCTAAGGAACTTGGGGACTGATGAGATGGTTAAGGCTCCATGCTTCCAATGCAGGGGGCACAGGTTCGATCCCTGGTCAGGGAACTAAGATCCCACAAGCTGCATGTTGTGGTGAAAATAAATTAATTAATTAAAATAAAATGGGGGAAGGGGTGGCAGTTACCATGTCCAACCACAAAGGCAAGCCAAGGAGATAGATGAGGGAAATAAAGCATTCAAACTGATACAGAAAGAGCAAAAGAAACTTGAGGAGCTAAAAGCTAAGGGGCCTCTGGTCACAGGTGGAATTTAGAAATCTGGGAAAAAGGAGTGTCTGAGGCAATGACGATCCTTAATCCCATGCATTTTTAAACATCTGGACTCCCTGCCATAACATCTGTCACCACCTATAGCTAGAATGAAGGGGCGTCCCTGGTGGCTCAGATGGTAAAGAATCTGCCTGCAATACAGGAGGCTAAGGTTTGATCCCTGGGTCAGGAAGATTCCCTGGGGAAGGGAATGGCTACCCACTCCAGTACTCTTGCCTGAAAAACTCCATGGACAGAGTGGGACACAACTGGGCAACTAATGCACACATAAGCTAGAATGAAGTGTTGTCTTGGAACCTATTGTACCTTTAAGAAAAAACTTCTGTTAAAAATAAATAAATCATACAGTGGTTCACCTTCTCTTTAGTTCTCAGTTTTTTCTGCTTTAACTGTGAGATCATAGTAAACCTAGCCCAGATTCCTGCCAAAGTGTGGTTCTTAAGTCTTCATTCTGTCCTGATTTCTGTACCACCTGGAATTAAATCAACTCATTAAAAAAAAAAAAAAAAAAAGAATGAAGAGGAGGACCTCCCTGGTGGTCCAGTGGTTAAGGATCCACCTTCCAATGCAGCGGACATGGAGTTTAATCCCTGGTGAGGAAACTAAGATTGTATGCGCCCCAGGGCAACTGAGCCTCCCCTGCTGAGGACTGCTCCCCTCCCCGCACCCTCCCCTCTCAAGAGCTGGTGTGCCCCAACAAAAGAAGTCCGAATGCCAGGAGCAAGACCCAGTGCAGCCAGAATAAATAAAAGAATGTATCTCAAAATTTCTTACATACATAAGAATAATGAGGCCAGGGTAGTGAGGTGGGATCAGTTTGGCGTGTTCAGAAACTGAAAGGCAAAGGAAAAGAGGACAGAAGATGAGATCCATGGCAGGAAGAGGCTTTGGGCTGAGCCCCAGGCCGAGCTGTCTGGACTTAGTTCTGAGTGCCACAGAAAGCCACGGAAGAGCTTTACGCAGCACAGTGAAGGGATGCAATTAAATGACCTGCCCAAGTCACACAGCAGCAATCGGCAGAGCTGACTGTAGCTGGAGCTCACAGAGCCAATGGCTGGCTCCTGCCAAAGACACAAGCTGAAAAGCCAGGGGAACAGCTTTCATTTACAGACACTCAAGACAGAGCTGAACAGGCAGTGCTCACTCCTGCTCTCATCAGAATGCCCAGTGCCTTTGTCCCAGGGCTGGTCCTCAGTGAGGGGTCTGCCTGTGCCATAAACACTCCTAATTACTCCTTCAAGATGGCAGCTGCCCAGAGGAAAATGCTAAGATGTTACTAATGCAGTTTAGAAATGTACTTAAGCCACTGGATAGTGAGTGTCACTCAGCCGTTTCCTACTCTTTGCGACCCCATACAGGCCATGGAATTCTCCAAGCCAGAATACTGCAGTGGGTAGCCTTTCCCTTCTCCAGGGGATCTTCCCAACCTAGGGATCAAACCCAGGTCTCCGGCATTGCAGGTGGATTCTTTACCAGCTGAGCCACAAGAGAAGCTCAAGCCCCTGGATAAGCCAGAGCCTAATCAAGGGATCATAGTGTTTTTAACAGTAGCTCTTCCCAGAGCTGGAGAAGGATTTTCTCCTTTTGCCCTGAATTATTCTGAATGGAGGAATCCTATGAAAACTAAAAATATAAGAAACTTGTTTTTCTTTCTCAATCTCTGAAGAGATAACAGAAAAGATGAAGACTGCATCAGTCAGTATTTTCAAGGACTTTCACTGACCTGGATAATACTAGACATATTTTTTTTCATATTTGATAAATAAATGGCAAGTTGGGGCTTGTTTTTTGTTTGTTTTTAGGCACCAATTACTTTCCCTCAAAATCTAAGGTAACAACTAGAATAGTTTGTGTTCACTTTCAAGATAATTCTAGAAGATATTGATATATACACTAAACAGGTGGATGTATATTAAAAATCCTTTCGGAATGCGTTTATCATTTACATTAAATGGAGTAAAGTAAACTTCACAGAATTTTCCTCTCTTAGCGGCTAACACTCAGGGACAGAAGAGTGTATTTTCAAAGATGAGGACAAATTTGAAGGAACTTAAGGTGGCTCAGAAGGTAAAGCGTCTGTCTACAATGCGGGAGACCCGGGTTTGATCCCTGGGTTGGAAAGATCCTCTGGAGAAGGGAATGGCAATCCACTCCAGGACTATTGCCTGGAAAATCCCATGGACAGAGGAGCCTGGTAGGCTACAACCCATGCGGTCACAAAGAGTCGGACACGACTTAGCCACTTTACTTCACTTCACTTCAAATATGTATTAAGCCTCTTTTTTGGCTTGTGGCATCTTAGTTCCCCCACTGGGGACTGAATTTCCACCCCGCAGTGAAAGCGCGGAGTCTTAACCACTGGATTGCCAGGGAATTCCCCCTAAGCACCCCGCCCCCCCTATTTTTTTCTGCAAAGTAATTTGAGCTGCTGCTGCTGCTAAGTCACTTCAGTCGTGTCCGACTCTGTGTGACTCCATAGACGGTAGCCCACCAGGCTCCCCAGTCCCTGGGATTCTCCAGGCAAGAATACTGGAGTGGGCTGCCATTTCCTTCTCCAATGCGTGAAAGTGAAGTTGCTCAGTCGTGTCTGACCCTCAGCGACCCCATGGACCGCAGCTTTCCAGGCTCCTCCGTCCATGGGTATTTCCAGGCAAGAGTATTGGAGTGGGGTGCCATTGCCTTCTCCAATTTGAGCTAATAAAAGTCAGAAGGAATCCTCGCCTCAGTGATCTGGTCCTGCCCGGATTGTAAGCCTCAAGGGGGCAGCACTCGTGTCTGTATTCAGCACTGGGTCCCTGGGGTCAAGGACCATGCCTGGACGCGCTCAGGGAAGCAAATATTTCCCGAATGAATGATGCACGCGGAAGGTGGGCCAGCAGCACGGATATTAGTCAGGGCCCATCCCTGGGTGGCGAGTTAGTGGTGGAGGAGGCCAAAAGCTAGTGTTGATCTTGCCTCACTTGCCTTGCTGCCGGGACGCTGTTTCTGGGGGTTGAGTCAACTTCATTTCTGCTTTTCTGACAGATTTCAGGGAAGGTGTGCACCTGAGTTGGACGCCTGGAAGTCACTGTCAGCAGCGATCCCGGCCAGTTCCCCGAGGTTCTCACCCAGGCCCGAGGCACCGAGACCACCACGTCGGATCGTTACCCGAGGAAGCCACGTCCTTCCTGCAGCTCTGCCCCATCGCGTCCGGACAGGGCCCGCTGCTCCCGGTCGCAGGGCTCGGACCTGGCCTAGTCAGTGAGGGCCGCAGCGCTCGGCTCGCGGGTGGATCCTGGAGGCAGGGCCGGGGCGGCGGTGCCGGGGTTGGGGCGTGGAGGCCCGGCGGAGGTGGAGGGGTGCAGGACACACCTCCGCCCCGCGCCCCGGCCACGCCCAGGGGCGTGGCCTCCTTTCCATGTCCGGGGTAGGGTTTCATAGTCCCGCCCCGTTTGAGGTTCCTGGCCCCGCCCCGGGGCACCCCCGCCCACCAGTGAGGTGCAGGGAGTTAGCCTCTCGGGGCGCCAGGTGCACGGTGCCAGTAAACATCGCTGGATGGGGTGGGGGGCTCTGCCCAGCCGTTCCTCGGGCATTCCGTCCATCCTCACAAGTGCCAGGCGCTCGGCACGGAGCAGAGAAGGGATACTGCCCGCTGTCCTGTGAGATTCACACTAGAAAGTTAAAGGAACAAAGTCCAGGTGCTGTCAAGGGCAGGAGACTAGACCCGACCCGGGGAACCAGAGCGAGCCCAGGGTCGGCCACTGAGAACGGGGCCCAGCACCCCCGAAACAGCAGGCGCCCTGAACGCCCAGCCGGACACCGCGGAATCCCCAGAGGGAAGCGCCCATCCCGCTGGGGCCAAGGACGTGACCCCAAAAGGCCCTTTAGACCAAAGGGAAAGGCTTGACTTTGGAGTTGGACTCAAGGCTGTTGGTGAGGTCACTGCTGCTGCTGGGAGCCCCGCGTAGTCACTGATAAAGAGGGGACAGAACCAACCCCTAAAGATTCTTGGGAGGATTTTAGGTGGCAGTGTTGACCGGTGACCTCTCTTCCCCAACACATGGTCCTGCTCTGTTTTCTTCTTAGTACCTGTGGCTTGCTCCTGTGCCCTGGCACGTAAACCCCCTGAAGTCTGGAACTGCCCCTCACATTTAGCTCAGTATCCACACCAGCAGCAGGCCCTTGGCAAAGATTTGCTGCATGAATGAAATGCCGACCAAATAACCACACACACAGCCGGCTTTTTTTTCTGGCCATACATGGAGATAAGGGGAACCTCCCAGACTAAGGCTTGAACCTGCCCCACCTGAGTCTGGGAGGAAGCACATGGTCTTAACCACTGAACTGCCACGGAAACCCCAGCAAGCATTTTTAAATGGCAGCTCTTGTCCCCCACCAAACATACAGGTTGACAGACCCTCAAGGGGCACAGAGCCAGTCCTGACTAGGTGGGTCTCAGCTCTTACTTGGAGGGGTAGTTAGACTCTCAAAAGCGGGCCAAGGTTGGAATCCTAACCGGCTGCTTTGTCTATTTCCCTGGCCCCGCCCTCTCCCCACCCCGCTCCCAAACTGGGAGGTTAAGGGTTAACTCAAGGAAGCCCCCCTCACCACCTGGATGGGATTGGGGCAGGGAACTTCCTGTTCCATTTTCCCGGAGTCCTTCCCCAGGTTGGCCGAAGCTGACTCTGGCCCTGCAGGCCCTCAGAGAACACCCCCACGAGAGGTGAGTTGCAGGGAGCCCTGGAGTGCAGAGTACCAAGGATAAACTTAAGGGGTTCCTTGTAGCTTGGAGAGAGAAATGGGGCTCCAGGCCTCTGGAGGGGTGGTGGGGTAAGGCGTTAGAGTGCCAGAAGAGTCTTGGGCGGACGTGGTTGGTCTGTGCTGTGAAGCCCACTCCTGGGGAGTCCAGGGCTGGGAAGACCGGGAGGCCTGTGTCAGTGGGGGCATTTGGGAGGGTCGCAGGACTTTCTGTGATGTGGGCTTGCTATGCCCTCTGGGGAGCAGAAGGCAGGCTCCACGTTCCCCCAGGTGGACTGACCGGGCTCCTCGACTCAGCTCAGCACTAGAGAGGCACACAGCCAACAAAGACGAGCGATCCAGGGAGCAAGGGGGAGTTTCTGCCAAGGACCCTGGCTCTGGGAGCCCCCGTTGTCTGGGTGGGTCTTGTGGCCACCCGGGCTGGTCTACCTTAAGCCTCTCCGCCACTCTAGGCTCCAAGTTAAGCTGGTCAAATACCGGAGGATGGCTGAAGAGCGCCACACCCTGCCTCCTGCAACCCAGCTCACCCCCCACAGATGCGCATATTCACAGAGCTTTTGTCCTGCAGACTTGGGGGCGGGAGAGACTCTCCTGGCCAACGTCCCTTGAATTCCACCTCTTTCAAACCTTTTGGTGAGACCTCACCTGAAGCTTGTGGCATCCCGTGAGTTTAGGCCTAAGGGTTGGAAATTTGAATGCCCTTAGTTTTTCAGATTTGTGCTGTAATATTCTGGTTTAGACTAGGCAGATCACACACGGCGGGAGGGTAATTGGGTCCTTTTCTGTTTCTGAGCTTTTGCACCGTAAGATCAGTGTTCTCTCCTTAAAGCAAATCTTTGCTTCCCCTGGTGTGACCTTGAGCAAGTCACCCATCCTCTCTGCACCATCCTCTTTGCACCTGTCAAATGGAGAAATTATAGTAAGATGAGGGAGAGGAAGGGAAGCTGGGAAGATGCTGGAGGGGGTGGAGGGAGCTGGGGCTTGGGGGCTGGTCAGGTAGCCAGGACACAGGCCCGGGTCTGCGTTGTAGCATCACGACCCTCTGCTCCGAGCTGGGAAGTGCTAGGCTCAGTGTCCTGTGTTCTTTAACCTCATTCAACCCCCACTCACCCCACCTGAAAAGGAGGTTCAGAGATCCCTCAACCCCAAACGAAGAGGGCTTAAACTATCAAAGCTCTTGGCCAGGCTGACCTCTCCCTGACTCCATCACCAAGGCTGGGTTGCCTTCTTGGAAGAATGTCTGTACCTCTGTATCTAGGTGTCCTGGGCTGTAACATGGTCATGATAGGATGAGCTGTTAGCTGTTGTTTGTGTTTTTACTCAATGGGAACAGCCAGCACTTAGACGTGCGCCCAGAGTGTACTGTCTGCAGGTGTGGGCACCGCTCTGCTGCCTTTACCTGGTGGGAAGTGATGCAGGAGGGCTTCTGCCCAACTCCCTGCCTTGGATCTTCGCGTGCGGGTAGGGAAACAGGTCTGGAAAAGGCTCCTTCGCAGCCCTGAGGCTGGAGAACAGGGAGGGCAGAGAGATGTTGGAACTTGGGTTTCCATAACCATAAAGTAATCCCTGCCTAGATTGAAATATAAAAGTGACTAAGGAGTTCCAGGGTGGTTCAGTGACAGGATTCCACGTTTTCACTGCCAAGGGTGCAGGTTCAATTCCTGGTCAGGAAACTAGGTTCCCGCAAGCCACGAGGCTGAGCCAAAAAATAAAATAAAAGTGCCTCAAAGCTCTACAAGCTTGTTCGGAACTGTAAGCCTCCTGGCTGGGTTGTGCTGAAGGACTGAACTGAGTCCTCTAGGGGTGGGGCTGAACTTGGGTCAACTCCCTCTAGGTAGGTCTCCGCTAGCCCCAAAGGAATGAGCAGTCTTATAGAACCAGTGTCCCCTGATGCCAAGTTAGAAGCACTTTTTTTTTTTACTGTTAGCTAGACTCACAGGGATGTTGTGATGGATACATCCCAGTGGACAAAGGAAGAATCCAGGATTTTAAAAAAACAAACTAGGAAATGAAGGGAAATGTCTGTGTCTCCCACTCATTACCCAGCTCTCCAGGCTGCCCCCACTGGACGCCTCTCTGCTTTGGCCTGCCTCGGGGACACATGTATCACAAACCTTTGGAGGCAGTCAGCTTAGTCTCATGTGGAAACCCACCCACCGACCCCATCTCCCTGGCTCATCCTGGCTTATCTCCTGGGATGGAACCCAGGGAAGGAGACTGGGACACTAGGTGGGAGCTCAGCCCTGCCCTGGTCAGCTGGGTGATCTTGGCTTTGACCCCTGAAAGCCACCTCCAGCACCAGAAAGTGAGAATCAGGACGTCTGGTTAAGGAGTGATTCCATGCATGAACTACACCCACCGCCCACCCTTTTATCTTTAAAATTCTCAAACTTCCAGAGAAGTTGAAAGACCAATGCACTCAACATCCATACACCCACCTCCCGGATTCGACAACTGCTATAATTTTGCCACTTTTGCCTTGTTGATCCAGAAGTGTGGATGAAACCTCATGCCTCTTCACTTCCAAATCCTTAACATTTTATAAGAATGAAGACACTTCCAACATAGCGCAAGGCTGGAATCCCATCTTCGAAGTTGCTAGTCATTTCCCTTATCGGCCAGGGCTCCACCAGATTCAGATTTCCCCAGCTATTTCCCCAAAGCTATTTCCCCAGAATAACTGTTAGCACCACCACCCCTTCTTAAAGGTCAGGATCCAGTCAAGGTTCCCACGTTTCCTTACGTCAGCTGTTAGCCTCCTCTACAGCAATGTGCCTACAGGCACTTATTTTTTCATAACAGACTTGGAAGAACTTGGGCCAGGTTTCTGGGAATGTCCGGTCTTTCGGATCTGTTCGGTTGTTTACTCAGTGGATCATTTGGCTTGTTTGTTTTATAATCGTTTTTAAAATATTTTATTTATTTATTTTTGGCTGTGTTGGGTCTTAGTCGCGGCACATGGGCTCGGTAGTTGCTGAGCGCGAGCTTCTCTCTAGCTGTGGAGCCCAGACTTAGTTGCTGTGCGGCCTGTGGGATCTTAGTTCCTAGACCAGGGAAGTCCCTGTTTTATAAATGTGACATATAACACTGAGTAACTTTAAGGTATACAGCATTTCATTTATATATTATAATATGATTGTGATGTAGCAATATGTATCATATTACATAATGTATTACAGTACAATATTCTTATCTGTATTTGCCATACTGTGCATCAGATTGCTATGGCTTATTTATTACTTGTTACAAGTTTGTACCTTTAAACACTATCACTCTTAGCCTCTCCACCAACTTGTTCTTATTCCCTCCAATGCCCTTTAACTGGAAGTTGGGTCTAAAGGCTGGATTGGATTGCGACGGAACATTTTTGGCAAGGATTCCCCCTTCAGTGGTGCCAGGTACTCCCCGTGGTACCATATCAACAGGCAGGGACAGCCAGACTGTCCTCTTTCAGGGCTGCCAACTTTGGTCCCTGGGGCAAACCGAGGTGAAGTTCTAAGTGCTGCAGGAAGGAATGGATAATACTGAGCAATTCGATTTCTCTGCCTTGTTTGGTCAGGCTGAGCCACTACCTGTGACCCATTCGAGAAGAGATTCCTCTGGAGACCACACCTGCAGGCACCCCTTAACACCCCGGGTGTGGGAGCCAGGAGGGAGAGACTTGAACACGAGAGCAGCCGTGGTGAGGCGTCCCCAAAGTGAAGGATGCTTGCAGAACCCGGCCAAGCTGCGGGGGAGCCGGAGCAGCTCGGAGCAGTCAAGCTGGAGGAAGAGGAGGAGGCTGCCAGCCAGGAGGACCCCGGGCGGCCAGAGGCCAGGCCCCGGCCCGAGGTGGCTCACCAGCTCTTCAGGTGCTTCCAGTACCAGGAGGACATGGGGCCGAGGGCATCCCTGAGCCGGCTCCGGGAGCTCTGTAACCACTGGCTGCGACCGGCTCTGCACACCAAGAAACAGATCCTGGAGCTGCTGGTGCTCGAGCAGTTTCTGAGTGTGCTGCCCCCACATCTCCTGGCCCGGCTGCAGGGCCAGCAGCTCAGGGATGGCGAAGAGGTGGTACTGCTGCTAGAGGGTGTCCAGAGGGAGTCTAGCAACGTGGGGCCGCTGGTAAGAGGGGCCGCCCGGTGGGCTGGACAGCAGGGGGAAAAGGCAGGGACTTTATCACCCTGTTAAGAAATCACTGAGCTGAGACTTTGCTGGTGGTCCAGTGGTTAAGACTCCGTGCTTCCACAGCAGGGGGTTCGATCCCTGGTTGGGGCACTAAGGTCCCACTTGTCTTCCTCTGCCAGTTCCTTCTTGTCCTCCTAACTCCCTCCCTCCCTGTCTGAGCTTCACCTTTCCACCGTGCCACTGTCCTTTGGAGCTAGTAGGATGTGGATTACTGTCCTGTCTGTCCCCTGACATGGGTGTGTTTTGAACAGGATTTCAGTTTTAATGCTGGCAAGAATTGTCCCCGTGCAGACGTCACCTTGGAGGAACAGGGGGGCTCTTTCCAAGTCTCCAGCCACAGTCCCAAGAAGGAAGCGCCCTCAGAAGGGCCTCCAGCCCTGGAGCCATCGCAGGCGCTCCTGCCATCCCATTCGGGGTCCTCCAAGCCTGCTGAGATCGGGGACTGGAGACGTCCCCTGAGTTCAAGGCAGCCACTGAGCCCAGGTCCCAAGAGGACTTTGCAGGCCCCGCAAGAGAGCGGTGAGGCGCCGGGGCCCTAGGGAGCTGGGGGGCCAGGTGTGTGGGGGCAGGGAGGGAAAGGGGGCGGCCTCCCAAGCTGGTGGGAATGGCGGAGAGCCCCAGGGCCCTGGCCATGGCTGCACAACCCCGAGGCCGCACGGCGGTAGGGCTGCCTTCTCACAGCTGTCTCTCCCCCAGCGCCATCAGCCCTCCAGGGCCCCGAGCTGTGGCCAGAGGAGAGCTCGGGAGATCAGGAGCTGGCAGCGGTGCTGGTGAGCTGGGCGGGTGCCCTCACTCCAGGCCTATCTCCTGCTCTGCAACATTCTCCGACCCTGTGCTTTCAGCAACCCCCTGTCTTAATTTAAACCTGGAGAGCTCTTCCTCTCGCTTAGGTCCCCGAGCCCCGTTCCTCACTCACTGACAATCTCTGCCATCCCTTTGTTACAGGAGTCCCTGACCTTTGAAGACGTCCCAGCAAAGAAGGCTTGGCCTGTGCATCCTCTGGGTGAGACAGCTTTTTCCCGGGTTTATGACCACTGAAGGCTTTTTTGTATGTCCAAGGTGGCCCCTGACTTTTTGGCCTCTTTGGCTAAAAATGAGCTATTTTGATGAGGTGATATATATTTATATAGATCTATATTGTTATGTCCGTATCTATATAGATATAATTTTAAGGCTCTTTGCATCTAATCATCAACCTCCACCCCCAACTCTGAGCTTTTAAAATAAGTGGTCGGGAATTCCCTGGTGGTCCAGTGGTTTGGACTCCAGGCTTTCACTGCCATGGGCCCTGCTTCAATTCCTGGTCAAGGAACTAAGATTCTCCAAGCTATTCGACAGGGCCAAGAAAAAAAAAAAGGTGGTCATGGCAAATACTATATGGTATTACTTATATGTGGAGTCTAAAATATGACACATATCAACTGATCTATGAAATACACAGAACACTCGTGGTTGCCAAGGGGGAGGGCGGAGTAGATTGGAAGTTTGGGATTAGCAAATACAAATTATTACATGTATTAATAGAATGGAAAAACAACAATGTCCTACTCAATCTCCTGTAATAAAACATAAGAGAAAATTATATATATATATAATTGCATGAGTTTGCTGTACAACAGAAAGTAACACAACATTGTAAATCAAATATACTTCAATAAAATTAATTACAACAGCTAAAATTAAATAAAATAAGGGACTTCTCTGGTAGTCTACTGGCAACGAATGCAGTCCCAATACAGGGGGCCTGGGTCAGGGAGGTAAACCTTACGTTATTTGGGTTTTACCCCACCCTCTGCCCACCTACAAACTTTGCAGAATTCTGGGTTTCTTTCCACTGAGGTTCTAGCGATTCCCAGAAGGCCCTCTGAAAAAAACCCGACCTGTCCTGTTTTCTGCCTCTTTTTTAGGAACTGGAGGCAGAACCCTAGAAGAGGCTTTTAAGGCAGAAGACCCGAAAGGGGTGTCCTGGCCCTTGGCTGCCTCAGCAAACTCTCAGGCAGAGAGCCCCAGGGTGGCAGAAGAGCCCCACGCCCAGTCGCTAGGATCAGGCCCTGAGACCGGCCCCGGAGGAGAAATGTCCCCTCCCGGCAGGAGTGAAGTTCTCAAGGTCAAAGCAGCCGAGGGCGCCCCCAAGTCGGACTCGGAACTCAAGTTCATCTGCACAGACTGCGGCGTCAGCTTCCCGCAGTTGGCCCGCCTGGAGGCGCACCAGCTGCGCTCGCACCCAGGCGCGCGGTCCTTCTTGTGCCTGTGCTGCGGGAAGGGCTTCGGGCGCAGCTCTATCCTCAAGCTGCACATGCGCACGCACACAGACGAGCGGCCGCACACCTGCCACCTGTGCGGCCACCGCTTCCGCCAGAGCTCGCACCTGAACAAACACCTGCAGACGCACTCCTCCGAGCCCGCCTTCCTGTGCGCCGAATGTGGCCAGGGCTTCCAGCGCCGGGCGCGCCTCACGCAGCACCTGCTGGCGCACGCCCAGGACCAGAAGCCCCCTGGCGGCGCCCCGGAGACCAAGCCCCCGGCAGCCCCCGAGCTGACCGTAGTCCTGTGCTCCCACTGCGGCCAGACCTTCCAGCGCCGCTCCAGCCTCAAGCGCCACCTGCGGATCCACGCCAAGGACAAGGGCCACCAGTGCTCCGAGTGCTCTAGCAGCCTGCGCCCCGGGCCCGAGCGCCGGCCCTATGTGTGCGGCGAGTGTGGCAAGGCGTTCCGGCGCAGCGAGCACCTGGGGGCCCACTGGCGCGTGCACACGGGCGAGCGGCCCTTCTCCTGCCAGGTGTGCGGCCGCAGCTTCAGTCAGAGCTCCCAGCTGGTCTGTCACCAGCGGGTGCACACGGGCGAGAAGCCCTACGGATGCCCGCACTGCGGAAAGCGCTTCATGCGGCGGGCCGGGCTCGCCCGCCACCTCCTGACCCACGGCGGCCCGAGGCCCCACCACTGTACCCAGTGTGGCAAGAGCTTCAGCCAGACCCAGGACCTCGCCCGCCACCAGCGCAGCCACACAGGCGAGAAGCCCTGCCGCTGCAGCGAGTGCGGCGAGGGTTTCAGCCAGAGCGCCCACCTGGCGCGCCACCAGCGCATCCACACCGGGGAGAAACCCCACGTCTGTGACACCTGCGGTCACCGCTTCCGGAACAGCTCTAACCTGGCCCGCCACCGCCGCAGCCACACGGGCGAGCGGCCCTACAGCTGCAAGCAATGTGGCCGGAGCTTCCGGCGCAACGCCCACCTGCAGCGGCATCTGGCCACCCACGGCGGGGCGGGGGACGAGGCCGCATCTGGGCCGGCTGAGCCCCCGCAGGAGTGCCCGGAGTGTGGCAAGGTCTTCAGCCGCAGCTGCAACCTGCTGCGGCACATGCTGGTGCACACCGGGGCCCGGCCGTACTCGTGTGCACAGTGTGGCCGCAGCTTCAGCCGCAACTCCCACCTGCTGCGCCACCTGAGAACCCACGCCCGAGAGACTCTGTACTAGCTGCTCCCGCTTTGGCGGGGCGGATGGCGGCGCATCTCCCTGGGCTTCTCCCAGGCTGCCGCGCATGCGCCCTGCTCCCACCCACCCTCCCCCAGTCACCTCCCTCTGGCTCCACTGACCCCGCGTGGTAATTCTTCCCGTCCACAGGAGCATCTCGTCCAGACCTCAGGAATGTATTTTAAAATACCCAAAGTAAAACAGCCTTCTGAACATGGCCCCTCTTTAAGGTTTTTTTTTCAGTGCCACCTGTTACCCTCTCCACTGGGTCTGTGGTGATGCCCTCTGCTTCCCCCACCGCTTCAAGAGCAGGCTGGGTGGGAGCAGATCCAGGGAGAGTTCCTCCCCCCGGAAAAGGCTCACTGTGAGTGTGTGTATGTCTGTCAGGGTGTGTGTGTGTGTGTGTGCATTGTCGGGGGAGAAGACAGCTGTTAGAGCCAACTGTGGGCAAGGCCAACCAGTCTCACCCTGGAGTGATTTCTCCTCTGGAGTCCACCACTGACCCCCGTGTTCAGTACAATTTGTACTGAACTCCAGCGTATTTGGCTGTTTAATTAAAATTGAATAAAACTTAAAATCCCAGGTGTTAGATTAATATGGGAAACCTGTTCTTGTGGAAGGTTGGTAACTAATTCAAACAAAATGCTAGCAGTTAGTGGGTGATTGATTCAAACTGAAAAACTAAATCTGCCTGCAGGTAAGTTGGGTTGACCTAACCACGCATAGGGCCTTCCCTGGTAGCTCAGCTGGTAAAGAACCTGCCTGCAGTGCAGGAGACCCGGGTTGGATTCCTGGGTTGGGAAGACCCCCCTGGAGAAGGGATAGGCTGCCCACTTCACCTGGGCGTCCCTGGGCTTCCCTGGTGGTGCAGTCGGTAAAGAATCCACCTGCAATGCAGGAGACCTGGGTCTGACCCCCTGGAGGAGAACGTGGCAACCCACTCCATTATCCTTGCCTTATTCTTGCCTGGAGAATCCCCATGGACAGAGGGGCCTGGTGGGCTCCAGTCTATGGGGTCTCAAAGAGTCAGACATGACTGAGTGACTAAACACAGCACAACCACCCATAATCCTCTTAAAAGCTCGAAGCTGCTTTCTAGGTTTGCTCCACCTTCTTCCTGCCCATCAGGCCCACTTGGTTGGCCTCTTCCTCTGGTGCACAGATTTTAAATCACATGACTTCTGGTAACAATACAGGAGAGAAAAGCAGCCCACTCCAGCTCAGAGCACAATACCATTAGCCTGTGGTTTTCAACCACAAAAATACCGTATTTTAATTACTGCCCCTCCATCAATTGGACACATAACTGCTCCTTAGCAAATGCTTGTGGAAAAGAAGTGAACTCATCAACCAGAGCTCAAGCAGCTGAAGGAGAACCAGCCCTGAATCTGGGAAAGGGAGAGGTGATTCCTGGGCACAGCTGGGAGGGAGGGCTCTGAGCCTGGGGGTGCAGCCCTTCAGGGTTGGGAGGAAGACTGGGCTACAGAGAACCCCTGAAAACTGCTCTGTGTGTACCTCCCTGAGGCAGGGCGTCATGGCTGGGGAAGTGGGGTAGGGACCTAGGGGAGGGGGATGCGTCCTCAGAGGTGGTGAGCCAGGCTGGCCCTCAGGCCTTGCTCCTGGGCCCCCCAGTCTCTGCCTTGAGGCCCAGGTGAGGGACGCCACAGGCCCAGAGGCCCACTCCCGCCCTCCTACCCTGCTTTCCCTCCTGGCCCAGGTTTGGGCGCCCTCCCTCCCCCTCCCCTGGCTCCTGGGGCTCTGATCTTGGAAGAAAGACTGTAGAGCTTCCGAGGCCCCAGCTGGGGTACTGAAGGCCAGGAGAGAAGGGTCAGGAGAAGACGAGAGGGCTCAAAGCCCCTCCCCCGAGCTCCCTGTGCCCTGGGAGTGTGATGGTCCAGTCCTCCCCCATCAGTCAGTCCACGACCAGAGTTCCTGTTGCGGCCATGGGTTCCAGGAAACAAACTCACTCAGGAGGACAATGCAGATAGTGGAGTGCAGTTTGTTACACCAGCGGGCCCGAGATAGAGTCTCCTCTAAGCCGAGGACCCCGACCAGATTTTGTGAAAACCTTATATACCCTAAATGTACGTGCTCAAACCCACCTCCCCAAATTCTCTGAAACTAGTCTGAACAAAGGAAAAAGAAAGATACAATCAAAGTTAACCCATGAGCATATGCCTTAAGCCTAAGTAGTTAACAGTGGACAGTTATCAATAGGCCTGTGGTCATATCCCAACAAGCATAATAGAATTTATGATTCTATTTGGTTACACAGATAATTAGGGTATTCTTTTAGGCAATGGAGAGTCTAGGTACGAGCCCTGGGGCTCTTGCATCTAGGGGGTCTGGTTTTCCAGTTGGTACGTCGTTTCCATAGATACTGGGCACATAGCTCAAAGTCCACATCTGGCCCAAGATGGAGTCCTGCTTGCAAGATGGAGCCTGTTCTGTCTGATTCCTCCTTCATTCCCAGTTACAGATTAGAGAGTCCAGTGGCTTGTGCTTGTTCACCCAGCACCAGGACTCCCACCTGGGTCCATCTGACCCACTACCTCTGCCTGTAGCCATCGGACCCCCACCCTCCCATCCACACAGACACTCCATTTGGGTCAACTGACTTTTATTAGGACATCAGCACTACAATGACAGGCAGGTCAGACATGGTGCAGGAAAATCCAGGCAGAGAGACTTAGATGGGCTGGGTGGTGCCCTCCCTGAAGGGGAGGGGGTGAGGCAGGCTGCGAGGATGGGTCAAAGGTGAGCAGAATTGTACAGGATGAACCAGAAGATGCCCTGTGAGAAGGGAAAATCGAGGCTTCTAGATGAGGCCAAGCTCCCTGGGGACCCTTTGGGGCTTCTAGACCTGGATGAGGCTCTTGAAGAGCTGCTCCAGAGAGGAGCAAAAACCCTTCAACACTCTCCAGATGGCCTCAGCCGCTCTGCGCAAGCCCTGTAGGCAGGCAGCCGCTATCTGCTTAAGCCAGTCCAGGGCTTTCCGAAACTTCTCCTGCAGTCGCTGCAGGAACTCTTCAAATAGCTCAAGTATCCAGTCGTACAAATTCCTTGAAGTGGAGGAGTCAAAGGGCTGGTGTGGGCCTGGGAGACTGTAGGAGCCAGAGGGCTCACAGACTCTGCAATGCAACTCTTGCTGTGTTTCACGAAGCAAGGGACAGGATTCCTGCAGGGATAGGAGGCTGTTCAGGTACATGTCTGGGGCAGTGTCCTGACTGAGCAGAGGCCTCCCTCCTAGCCTTTAGGAGACTCTGGGACCCAGAAGCCCATGAATGAAAACTGCCTGCCTTCCTGCCAACAGCTCCACAGACAAGAGGACTTTTCCCAAAACCTGAGCCTGGCCCCTTGGTTCCCCTAGAGAAATAAGCCCTGGTGCTTTATTGTACCTGAAGATGGACTGACCTCTGAACCCAGCACGAGGCCCGCGGGGCTCGCAGGCAGGGGGCTGAAGGCAGGGCTCTGCTCACCGTGCACTGAGTGAGGAGGCTGATGCCCCAAGTCTGCCCCTCCGGAGCTCTCAGGGCCCCCCACTCGCGCTCCGAAGAGGTTTGTGCACTTGTGGCAGTACCAGTGACAAGACAGACCAGTGGGGAAGGGAATCAAGAGGGGCTGAGATGTCAGCTCAAACTCACGGAGTTGTTAACTTGAGCATCCATGGCATCAGCCATATCTGCACTGCATACGCTCTGAGGAAAGAAAATGTGGAGACTGCCCACGTGGCTCACAGCTGAGCTCTGTGGGCCCCACTGGGCCCCCCATGGGTCCAGGAGAATCAGAAGGAAGACAGATGTCCAGACCCAGTACCCTGGCTGATCCCAACCCTGGGGACTCAACTTCAGGGGAAGGGCAAGACCCAAACTCACCTCCATTACAATAAGATCCGAGCAGACCTATTGGGAAAACATCACTCAGTTTAAAATTCCCCTACCCTCTCTCACTCTGAGTCTCAATCTCAAGCCCGAGTCTGTGCCCACTGGTGTCCCCTCTTCCCCTGGTGGCTGCGGACCAGGCATCTGACACTGCTGTGCTGCCATACAGCCCTGTGACTTTGCACACCTCCCCCAGCAGCCCTGGGCCTCCGTATCCCCACCTGTGCAGTCAATGGATACACAGGTGAATTTTGTGCAGTGTAAGGACTGGGCCCTGGGCTGTCACCTTCATCATCACCATCATCATGAAATTGTTAGGGGAAGCACACTGACTGAGACTGCCCACCCTGGACAGGCACCACCATAACCATCTGCATGAATAATCTTAGGACAGGAGGTCCTAGTGAGGAACAGGGAACTAACAAGCCACCAGTGACTGGAAGAGTTGGGGAAAGGTCAAAAGGAGACGGGACGTGTCTGACTACCTCCCAGCATCCTTCTCTCTGGCATCCACCTTGGCTGAGCAAGGTGTGCACCACCAGGAAGGACCCCAATTCGGAACGACTGGCCAAAGACAACCCAGAAACGAATCGCACCACCATGAAGCCCAAGACTGTGAGCCAGCAGGCAGACCAGTTCTCCTGGCTGCCCTTACCCTCCTGCTTTCCGCCCGGGCGCCCTTTCTCAATACACTCTCTCGCTTTGTCAGCATGTATGTCTCCTCGGAGGATTATTTCCGAGTGTTAGACAAGAGCCCACTCTCAGGCGCTGCAAAAGGGCTTCCTTCCTGCAACAAAGCCACCCTACTCCACTTAAACTGGACACAGGGGAGTGCACTGACCCACCTCTTCTTCAGATTTCTTTGGAAGGTTTTCACAAAACAATTCCACAAGTTGAAACTGTAAAGAGAGACAGAGTTGGGACAACGAGGCCTGGTCCTTTCACTCCTGGGTCCCAGCTGGGCCAGAACATCCTCCGTTTCACCCAGCTTCCCCATTCCCTCACCCGTACATGGGGATGAACTTCTTACCATTTTGGTTTTGAGGGAACTGATGGAATCATCGAAGTCCTGTGGAGATGACAGTACTACCTAGGCTGATGAGACCTCATCAACCACTGCAGACCTGTTACACGCTCACACACTCACACAGGAGGACCCTTTCCCTGTACTAGGCGGGTCAACCTGGTTCCCAGATGCCTAGCCCTCCGTGGTCCCTTTGAGAGCTGACCAGGGAGGAACTGACGCTGTTCTCTCCTCTCTGAGGAGCTGACGGTGACAGTGGCTCCGCGGCCAGTCTTCCCGACCTCCGACCCTGCAGATCCCCAGCCCCCAGCCCATTTCCCTCCAGACACTTGACTCCATCTAGGAGGTGGGAGGCGCCCCACCCCTCGTGAGACTCCACATAACGGCGGGAATCTAGCGCTGTCCCCGTGGCCCTCCTGGCTCTGGGTGGTCAGTGCAGCTCACAGCCCGTGCAGGGCTCCCATCTGCACACTCTGTGTCCTGGGGGACCCATCCTGTCAGCCCAGCATCACACACAACTGGGCAAGAAAACACCTCACGGGGCCGTGGGAACACTCTGCTGCCCACATCATCCTCTCACTGGGCCTGAGTGCCCAGCCTGGCTCACCCCGTGATGACCACGCCCAGACATCAGTGTCCATGGCCCAGAGCCCCTGAGCATCTGATCAAGCTCAGAATTGAGACTGGGGAGCGGTACAGAGGGCAGAGGGCTTCCCACAGGAAAGAATAGGCTCTGAGCTCAGCGGGGCTTCAGTTGCTGATCCAGGCGCTGAGAGAGATGCTTTCGGTTTCCAGAAAAACACCACAGGCCTCTACCCCCGGGTTTCCAGGCTGTAGAAAGGGTCCCGAGAGACGACTGATTCCTCTGACCCTGGAGACCCTCCATTTGCAGCTCTCTCACCAGAATGTGGACTCTAGTTGCTAAAGTGACTCCAGGTCCCATGACTCTGGCTCCTGAGTCCTCTGCACCCAGACCGGCCCACTAGGACCTCCACAGAGCTGCTGCCATACCCGTCCTCCAGCAGGAATGCCGCCCCAGAGCCAGGACCTGCTGTGTAAGGAGTGGGCTCTAGGGCAGGGGACTCTGGGGAAGAATGGATACGAGTATATGCATGGCTGAGTCCCTTCGCTCCTCACCTGAAACTATCACAACGCTGTTCCTCGTCTCTGTTCCCACACAAAATTAAAACTTAGAATAAAGAGAGCGAGAGAGAACGAGACAGAGAGAGAGAAATCTTTGTGCGCAAACCCTTTTAGAAATGGAGAGAAAATGAATAGTTGAAATCCGATGAGAACTTTCCAAAAGAGATAAAGGAGAGGGCTCAGAGCAAAGGGCAGGTATAGGGTCTGTGTCAGGAACTGTTTGGAATGTCGGGGTAGAGAGAGCAGAGCACTCCCCGCCGCCGCCCCGGATCCAGGTGAGAGAGGACCCTGCTGACTGCAGGGGTCACAGGCCTTCAAGGCCCATCTCCCCGGAGGGTCCCCCACTTCGGCCCAGGGAGGGTGGGACAGAGGCAGGTGCAAGTGGCCAGTCAGAGGGGTGGAGGATGGGCTGATGGGAGAGGGGACAGGGGAGATAGGAAACTCCAAGGCCCAGCCTTCCCCCATCTCTTGCTGTCACTCACCCTAGCGAAAGCCATGCTGCTCCATGGCTCTGGTTCTGCCTCTGTAACACGGTGTGAGGAAGGGTGTGAGGAAAAGTGCTCTGGAGAAGCAGGCTCGCCCACCACCCTGGAGCACCTTCTGCCTGCAGGCCTCCCCTCTTCCCTCTCCCCAGGCGCCCCGGAGCCCCTCACCTGAGACGCTGCGGCAGAGCCCCAGCTAGCAGGCCACAGCTGAGCAGTCCAGACTCACTGTCCCCTGAGAGTCGGTGACTTAAGGGCAGAGGAGGCAGGGGTGGGGGGTGTGGAACCACCGCAGAGCAGAGGAAGCAGGCTGGGGCAGGGGGCTTGTGTGTGTGTGTGTGTGTGTGTGTGTGTGTGTGAGACTGAAACAGAGCTAGACCAGGGCCAAGACAGAAGGAAGGCAAGACAGGGTGACAGAGACCTGAGGGGCCCGAGCGGGGAGGGTGTGTCCCTGACACTCAGGGTTCCTGGTCAGGCCCCTCCTCCCTGAGCTGGGACAGGGTCTCTGAGCCCAGCTAGGGCCTCACCCCCCACCCCCTCCCATCAACTTGGGGGCAGGGAAGGACGGGGGAAAGTCCAGGCTTGGGACAGCACCTTGAGGAAGCTTGAGGAGCTCCAGAAAAGGATGTTAACCACCTGGGGGTTAAGATACAGGGGAAAGCGACGAGGGCCCTGGAACAGACTGCACCCCACTCCACATCCAGAGAAGCTTCTGTAGCCGCCCTGCCCTCAGGAAGTCACAGGACCTGCAAGGGCCCTGAGTTGGAGACTCTCCCCGGGGCCCCGGCATCCAGGGCAGGGGCCAGGCCTGATTGCCTGACACACAGGATGGGGCCCAGGATGGTCTGAAGGGAGCCTTGCTGACCAACTGACCCCAATGACCAGGGTCTCCTGAGCCCCATGGGGGGCCCTTCAGTCCCAAGCTACAGTGGCAGGAGTCTCCCTGGCCCTGGCCATCCCCACAGGGTTTGACTCTCGCAGCCTGGCCCACCTCCCCCTGAGACCACAGCCCCTCACAGCCCAACACAGCCATGGCCTTGTGTCTGTCTTAGAGACCCAGGGCCGCCATAACAAAGAGCCACAGACCCGGGTCTCAGCAACACACGTTTGTTCTCTCCCAGTGCAGCCAAGGCTCACTGTTTGTCTGTCTGTCGGGGTGTGTGTGTGAGTGTGTGTGTGTGTATGTTGTCGGGGAAAGACAGCTATTAAAGCCAACTGTGGGCAAGGCCAATCAGTCTCACCCTGGAGTGATTTCTCCTCTCGAGTCTACCCCCGTGATCAGTGCAATATCCTCCAGCGTATTCGCCTTTTTAATTAAAACTGAATAAAACTTAAAATCCCAGATGTTAGAGTAAAACAGGAAACCTGTTCTTGCGGAACGTTGGTAACTAATTCGCAGTGAAAATGCTAGCAGCTGATTATTAATTCAAACTGAAAAATTAAATGTGCCTTCAGGTAAGTTGCGCTGACCGTTAAGGATCCCTAAAAACCCATAGGAGCTTCCCTGGTAGCTCAGCTGGTAAAGCGTCTGCCTGCAATGCAGGAGACCCGGGTTGGTTTCCTGGGTCGGGAAGAGCCCCTGGAGAAGGGATAGGCTACCTCCTCCAGTATTCTTGGGCTTCCCTGGTGGTGCAGTCAGTGACTCCGGCCTATACAGGAGACTTCGGTTCAATTCCTGGGTTGGGAAGATCCTCTGGAGAAGGGAATGGCAACCCACTCCAGGAGTCTTGCCTGGAGAATTCCCATGAATATAGGAACCTGGTGGGCTACAATCATGGGGTCCCCAAGAGTCAGACAAGACTGAGCGACTAAGTACGCACAGTGCAGTGGAGCCTAGATGTTGAAATCAAGCAGGTTCCACCCACTTGTCACCCAGGAGCACTGAGGAGGCAGTGACCCCAGGCTGAGAGGGGAGCAGTCCACTGTCTTCCCACCAGCATCGAGCCGATGGCAGCCAAGGGGTTCTGGAGGGGACGGCAGAGGCTCAGGTGTGGAGGTGGGAGAGGTGTATTAGGAGCAGGAGGCTGTCCTACTGAATGTGGGCGGCTCTGGTACCAGCATGCTGACCAGAATCAAGGATGGGCCACAGGGGCCGTCTCAGGAGCATCACCCACCTGTGAACCATGGATGTCACCCTGGACTTGGGACAGATGCTCAGGGGTGGTCTCAGAGCTGGGTTAGGGACCCCACCAATGTGCTTCAATTGGCACTTCCTGGAGGCACTACAGTATGAGAAACGATAGAGCAGAGCTGGAGAGCCGGCTCACTAAGGGGAGATGGGGCTGTCCTGTAAAGAGCCAAGCACTTGGGACAGCTGCTGTTGGCAGGTGGGGCGGGGCTGCAGGAATTCAGCCCCCTGAGCTCTGGGAAAGGCCAGGTGTTCCGGAAAAAGGAGAGTTCTGCGCGGGCATGGCCAGGGGCAGGGGAGGAAGGAAGGCCCAGGAGGCCGCACTCAGCGCATTCAGTGCCAAACCCAGCCCTGTGTTTCTAGCCTCCTGAACTTAGTTCCACAGGCATCCCCAGCTGCATCCTGGCTGAGCCCTGCCCCTGGGACAGACTTCCCACAGCCACAACCCGCGGGGGCCCCGTGGGCGATCCGTTTCCTTCCACGCAGCCGCCGGTCCCCCTCAGGGGGAGGCCAGGCCCCCCACAAGCAGGGACAGGAGAGGCAGGAGGCGCACCTATGGCTGTCCTGCAGCCTGACTGATCCCACACTGACACGCACTGACAGTCGCAGTCTCCGGGCTTGAGGGTCGCTCTGGGGGGTCTGGGGGCCGGAAGGCCCACCCTGGGGGCGGGGCAGTCCAGGAACTTGGGACGCAAGGGTTGGGGGAGTCTGGCTCGGCTTTGATGATGCCCTTGAGCAAGCGCCAGAAGTGGAGGCCCTTGAAGAACTAGGTGTAACCTGCGGGGAGGGAGAGGTTTGAGGGGCTGGTCCACGCCTGCCCATCCTCCAAACCCCTCTCTCCGCATCGCTTCTCCCCCCACCCCGTGCTCTGCAGGTCGCGCCACCCCACGGCCCCTGGGCCCCCATCGCCCGCCCCCGCCCCCCCCCCGAGTGCGCGAGCTCTCCCGCCCTTGTTGCTGACGGTGACATCGTCGGGGACCGGCAGCGCGCCCTCTCGCAGGCTAAGATCGCGCGGGTAGCCGGGGTCCCGGCGCGCAGCAGCCTGGTCCTACCGCCAGTACTGCAGCCCCGGCATCAGGTAGGTCTTCCGGTTGAGCCGCCAGGAGACGCGGCGTCCACATTCTCCCCGGGTCGGGGGCAGCCCCAGCTCGGTGAGCGGGCGCACGGCGCCCTCTAGCAGCCGGCCCTGGAACGACCAGAACTGCGGGCCTGCGGGCGGGGCGGGGGTGGGTGAGCGGCGCTGCGCGTTCCCCGCGCTACCTCCCACCACCGGGACCCTGCTACTGCTGCTAAGTCGCTTCAGTCGTGTCCGACTCTCTGCGACCCATAGACGGCAGCCCACCAGGTTCCCCTGTCCCTGGGATTCTCCAGGCAAGACCACTGGAGTGGTTGCCATTTCCTTCTCCAATGCATGAAAGAGGAAAATGAAAGTGAAGTGCCTCAGTCATGTCCGACTCTGCGACCCCATGGACTGCAGCCTACCAGGCTCCTCCGTCCATGGGATTTTCCAGGCAAGAGTACTGGAGTGGGGTGCCATCGCCTTCTCAGCAAAAGAAGAGAATCCGGCACTGATTTAGATCCTGAATTCTGTGATGAGCTGGGATGGGGGGCGGTCAATAGGTGGCCCCGGTCCCACCCACTCATCACCCAGGAACCTTGAGGAAGCAGTGAGCCCAGATTGAGCAGGAACCAGTCCGGGGACCAGTCCACAATCTTCCCGCAGCAGGAGCTGATGGGAGCCAAACACTTCCTGAGAGGACGGCAGAGGGTCAGGTGTGGAGGAGCGGAGAGGTGTTTCAGATGCACGAGGGTGTCCCCCTGAAAGTGGGCAGTTCTGGCTCCAGTGTGCTGACTGGAGAGAGGGTGCACGCCGGCCGACTGTGCAGCATCAGCTATATGTGACCAGGGATGTCACCCAGGACTTGGGGCACGGCGATCATGGGTGGTCTCAGAGCTGATTTGGGGTCCCCAGCAATGTGGGTTGCCTGGGATTTCACAGAAGCAGGACAGGGTGACAAACATCCCAGAGGGCCCCGGGGGTGGACGGTGGGGCCCGTCCCTAAAGACGCAAACAGCTTGGCACAGTTGCTGACAGGAGGGGCCTGGGCTGCCTGAGACACAGACTGGGGCCTTCAGCAGGGAATGAAGGCCGTCTGGGCGCTAAGCCCTCTGGGGACCCCTCAATCCAAAGAGAAGGGGCAGGTATCTCCTTGCCCTGGGCTGGCCCACAGGGCTTGTCGCTCCCAGCCTGGCCAGCCTCCTTGCTGAGGCAACAGCCTCTCTCAGCCCAGCACCTCCATGGCCTTCTTGTATGGCTTCCAGGCCCAGAGCCATCATAACAAAGAACCACAGGCCAGTGTATCAACAACACACACTTATTCTCTCACAGTGGAGCCCCGAAGTTGAGGTCAAGTTGGCAGCAGGTATGGTTCCTCTGAGAGCCCTGAGGGAAGCCTGTGTTCCAGGTCTCTCCTAGGCTTGTAGGCAGCCATCTCCACATCCACACAGCATCCTCTCCAGACGTGTATGTGTCTCCTAATCTCCATTTTCATAAGGTCACCAGTTATAATGGATTAGCGCCCACCCTAAGGACCTCGTTTACCTTGATTCCTTGTAAAGACCACCTCCAGATGACGTGGCATTCAGAGGACTTCAGCATAGGAATTTGGGGACACAGTGCGACTTCTGATATCCTTAAAGGGCAACTGGATTTGGAAAGCAGAGGTGCTTCTTGGGCACAGCTGGAAGGGAGAGCTCTGAGCCTGGGGCTAGGAGGTTCAGTCATTAAGGTGTTGGAAGGAAGTCAGGACTACGGGAGCCCCCACGTGTCACAGGTTTAGGTTTAAGACTCCTGCAAGACTCCTGGGAAGGACGTTTCCAGGAGAGAGGACAGGCCAGCTTAGAGACTGAGAAACTAGGAGAACCCACAGTGTGGGGGGCGCTAACGGTAAGGGGTCTGACTGCTAATGAGGGAGATGCGAGCGACCTGGGTTCAGTGCCTGGGCTCAGAAGATCCCTTGGAGGAGGAAATGCCACCCCACTCAGGTATCCTTGCCTGGGAAATCCCATGGAAAGAGGGACCTGGTGGGCCACAGTTTGTGGGGCTGCAGAGGCGAACACGACAGAGTGACATAGCGCAGCATAGCAAGGCGTGATCATTTCCTGAGCCCCACCCATGTGCCAGGGAATGTGGTGGGGCCTTGAGGGCACCTGGTGTGAAACAGAGGGCCAGGGCTGCCCCGAAGAAAAAGGAGGGCATCCCAGGCAGAAGGAGCAGCATGTGCAGAGAGCCCGGTGGGAGAGAGGCGCTTGGCCAGCAGCCAGGGACTATTGTGCAGACAAGGAGATGCTGAGCAGCGTCCTGCTGGTGAGACCGGGTCTACAGGTCAGTGAGGGCCTTAGGTACTCAGGTGTGTCCCACTCTGTGCCACCCCGTGGACTGTAGGCTGCCAAGCTCCTTTCGCTTCTCACTGAATTCTTTCTCAGCTGAGACATAAAGGACCAGAGTTCTTTGGATCCCAGGAAATACCACCTAATGGTTTCAAATGGATACCCTATGCTAAACAGAGTACAAAGCATCTTCTTTACAGCAAATAACCCGCTGAAAACTGCTGTCTATAATTTGCATATGCTAGTTAAAAGGTCAAGAAAGTGAGATGACTGATATTTACATAAGTAATATTTCCTTGTTTCAGAATTCTCCATGGGAAGAAAGAAACCTGTGCCTAGAATCCCTGGAAATTACACCTATTCCATTCACATCACTCCCTCCTGCACCATGGAGGCCTCTTCCCTCCATATTTTTATGGGATTTTCTTCTGTTACCTCCCGAGTTTATACTCTACATGAACATGTCAAATATCGTTGGTCAAAAATGGAAACATTTCTTTGGGAGGGAAATGTTTAGAAAATGTATTTCATGTAACTTACATTGAAACGGAGAAAATATTTACTCTAAAACCAACAACAACAACAACAATAAAAAACAAACTCATATGGATGTTGAAATGGGGAAGAGATTTAATGTTAAACAAAAAAATACCTTACTACTTATATCAACGGAGTAACATCACCATCGTGAGAAGTAGTATATCAGACGGAAGGTCGTTATGTAAAAAGGAAAAAAGAAAATAGTCAAGTGGAGGTTTAGCACAGGGTCACCGGAGAACGCAGGGGCAAGTGTGAGAGACTTGAATACTGATGGGGAGGTGAGGCAGGGACAGGGCCAGGAAGTCAAAGCCGCTCAGGGCCTGGCAGTGAGAGGCTCCTGGCAGCAGGGAACTCAGGCCAGAGGTAGGCCTTCCAGTGTCAGGCCTGTCAGAGGGACCCCCTGGAAGGGAAGGAGGAAGGGTGTGGCCGGAATGGGGCTCTGCCACAAGGAACTCCCAGACAGGCTGCTGTCCTCCTCACACAGGAAGGCTCAGGCCCAGGAGACAGGGAGAGCCTTCCTCCAGGTCTCCTGCCCTGCTGGGGCCTGAGCTGATAGCAAGCTGGGTCCCCTAGGATGATCAGGGCACTAAGATGCTGACATCAGGGTCAAGGTCCACCACTGCCACCTCCTGTGAAACCCACAGCCGGCCCTCAGGGGTCCCCCTCGCTGAGAATCAGCTCAGCGCCCCATCTGACAGGGTCCCGAGAGACAGGCAGAGACACCGAGGCGTGCTGAGCCACGGAAGGCACCTTGGTCCTTGGGGCCTCCGGGCTTCCAAGCCTCTCCCACATCCCTGGGTCAGCAGAACATCCCGTCCCTGACAGACAGGTCAGGCCTGGAGAAGGGAAACCTGGCCTGATGCTGCAGTGTCGTCCCTGCAGGACAGGAGGTGAGGGCAGTTAAAGGATGGGTCAAGGGTGAGCAGGAGGGTAAAGGTTGCTTCAGAAGATGGTTTCCGGGAAGGGGATCATGCAGGGACTTCTGGATGAGGTGGAGTTCCTCCAGAACCACATGGATCACCTAGACCTGGATGAAGATTCTGAAGAGCTGCCCCACAGAGAAGCAGAAATCCGTCAGCACTCCCAAGATGGCGTTCACCGCACTGGAAATGGCCTGTAGGCAGGCCGCTGCCATCTCCCCCAGCCAGGTCAGCACATCCCAACACCTCTGCTGGAGACTCCGCAGAATGCCTTGGAACCGCCGCAGGGCTCTGACCCAGATGCTCTCTTCCAGATTCTGGACCTCCAGAGAGGTAGAGACTGAGGGTTCTTCAGGATTCTGGATCTCCAGAGAGGTAGAGACTGAGCGTCTCTGGATTCTGCAGCGTACTTCTTGCCGTGCTTGCTGAAGCAAGGGACTGCACTCCTGCAGGGATTCCTGCAGGGATGGGGGCCTTTCAGGGATCCGCGCTGGGCAAGGCAGACCCTGGTCCTGACCTGGCCAAGGCCTCCCAGACCTTGGGAGACACTGGGACTCAGAAGCCCAGCCCAACCCGAACTGCCTGCCTTCAGCCCAACAGCTGCACAGACACGAGGACTTCTCCCAGGGACTGGGCCTGGCCCCTCGGTTCCCTTCGAAGAACGAACCCTGGTGCTTGGTTGTACCTGCCTGCAGGTGGTCGGCCTCTGAACCCAGCACCAGGCCCATGGGGCTCTTGAGGCAGGAAGCTGAGTCCAGGGCTCTGGCCACCATGTGCTGAGTGGGGAGGCTGATGCCCACAAGGTTGCACCACCTGAGATTTCAGGGACCCCCTCTTCATCCCTGACTCCAGGCAGCTCTGTGCACACGCAGCAGCCCCAAGGACAAGAGAGACCAGTAGGGAGGGAAAGAAGGTGCTGAGACAGTGGCTCCAACTCACCGGAAGGTTCTCTTGAATGTGATCTTCTATGAATTCACAGACATCCTTGCTGAGTTCCTCCTGGGGAGAGGAAGTGTGCAGTCTGCACTCCTGCCTCGCTGCTGAGGTCAGTGGTCCCCACTGTGGCCTCCCATGCATCCAGGTGAGTCTGAAGGGAGCCAGGGCCCCAGACCCCATACCCTGGCTGATCCAACTCTGAGGACTACCCTTAGCAGGGGGCAAGGTCCAAACTCACCTCTGTCTCTGCTAGGGCTGCCTCCATCTGGTGGGAAAAAAACACTGTTTAAAACACCCCCACCCTCTCTCACTTTCACCCTGAAGCCCGAGCCCCAGCTAGTTCTCATCTCTGCCCAGTCACCCCAATAACTAACCCTCAACCTGGGGACCATGCTCTGGCATCCCTGCCCTACCCTTTTGCCCTGTGGTCTGGATGCCTCCCTCAGCATCCCTGGGCCTCCGTATCTCCTCCCTGTACACTCACCTGCCACACAGGTGTGCCTTTGTCCAATGTAAGGACTGGGCCCTGAGCTGTGACCCTCATCATCACCGTGAATGTGATCTCACCCCTCCTCCCTCACACTGGGGAGGGTCGGGGGTGGGGCACACTGACACACCTGTGCTTCTTCTGGTTCATTTCCCATCTTATCACAGAAATTTTCCACCCGGGTGTGCTGTGAACAGAGAAGGACTTGAGTAAAAGAAGCTCGGTTCTTCTCCCTGCTGGGTCCCAGGTGGGCCAGATCGTTCTCGGCGTCACCCAGCAGAATCCGGACCTCGCGAGCCCCCAGCTATTCGTGGCGATGAGCTTCTTACCAGTATGATCCTCAGAGAAGCCAGGTTACGTGGGACTCCCTGTGGAGGTAACAGTGAAACTCAGGTTCTGGTCTTGTAACCACCGAGACCTGTTTTACAGCCCGCCCACACTCCCCCCAAGGAGGACCCTTGCCCTGGAATAGGCGGTCCACCTGGTTCCCAGATGCCTAGCCCTCCGTGGTCCTGCTGAAAGCTGAGCAGTGAGGAACTGGCGCTGTCCTCTCCTGTCTGAGGCGCTGACGGTGACAGTGGCCAGTCTTCCCGACCTCTGACCCTGCAGAGCCCCTGACCCCAGCCCCTTTCTCTCCAGGCACTTGACTCCATCTTGGAGGTGGGAGGCACCCCAGCGACCCCTTGGGACACTCCAACTAAGGGCGGGAATCTGGCGCTGTCCCCGCTGCCCTCTAGGCCCTGGGAGGTCACTGCGGCTCACAGCACGAGCAGGGCTCCGTCTGGACACCCTGTGTCCGGGGGCCCATTCTGTCAGCCCAGCATCACACACGACTGGGCAAGGAAACACCTCGCGGGGCCGTGGGGACACTCTGCTGCCCGCATCCTCCTCTCACTGGGCCTGGCCTCTCAGCCAGGCTCAGCCCGGGATGACCACGCCCAGACACCGGTGTGCCATGGCCCAGAGCCCCTGAGCATCTGGTCACCCTCAGAACTAGGTAGTTGAGTGGGACAGAGGGCGGAGGGCTCCCCAAAAGATAAGAATAGATTCTGAGCTCAGTGTGGCTTCAGCTGTTGATCCAGGCCCTGAGGGAAATGCTTTCAGCTTTTCTCTGAAAATCCTGGCCAGCCAACTAGACCCCACACGCTGCAACCAAGATCCCTCAGAGACAGAAGAAATTCAATAAATAGGAAGAAGCACGAGAAGGAGCCAAGGGTGGCTGATTCCTCGGACACTGCAGACGCTCCACGTCGGCTCCCCCACGACCATGACGACTCTTATTCCTACACTCACTCCAAGGTCCATTGCTCCTTCCTTGGTCCCAATACAGGCCCCCACACTGAGCTTCCCCCCAAACCGACCTCCCAGCAGGAGCCCCAGCCCCACAGCCAGGACCTGCTACCTAAGGAAAGGGCTCAGAGCACCAGGAAACTGAAGTGTGTTTGTCAACAATTATGCAGAATTTCAGGCTGGTGACACTGGAGCGTTCAACCAGGGTCATTGTGAGACTGGGCGCTTTGATGGCACGGGTCCCATGTTTTGGCCCTCTGCTTCCCCACTGGGAAGGAAATGGCAACCCACTCCAGTGTCTCTGCCTGGAGAAGCCCATGGACAGGGGAGCCTGGTGGACTACAGTTCCCGGGTTCACAAAGAGTCACCACTGAGCGACTCACACTTCGCTTTCCCCTGCAGCCACCCCAGCACCCAGGGAAGGTGGGACAGAGGCTGTTGTGCCCAGAGCAGTCAGCAGGGCCGGGGCTGAGCCGGTGGGAGAGGGACAGGCGGCAACTGAGACCACAGGCCCACTCTCCCCTGGTCTCTCATTGTCACTCACCTTAGCGAAGCACATGGTGGATTAGGGTCCTCCCGCTTGGACCTGGTGCAGGAAGAGTGGGAGGAAAAGTGCTTCGGTGACACGGGGTCGCCCACCACCCAGGAGGGTCCTCTGCCTGCAGGTCTCCCCACCCCCACACCAGGCTCCCCAGAGCCCCTCACCTGAGATCCTGCAGCCAGAGCTCCAGCTGAGCACTGCCTGGCTGCCCACTGAGCCCCAGCGACTTAAGAGCTGGCCAGGCAGGGGCGGAGAGGGTGGGGCCCTGCTGGTGGAGGGGGCAGGGTCGGGTTGGTTAAATTAGAGACAGAAACTGAGACAGAAATAGAGGCAGACACAGAGCCAGGAGAGGGGGAGTCAGAAGGAGGGGAAGACATGGAGCCAGGGGTCTGAGGGGCCTGGGCGGGGAGGGCATGTCCCTTACACTCGGGGTCCAGGGTTCAGGGCCCCTCCTCCCTGAGCTGGGTTGGGATCTCTGAGCCCAGCTTGGGCAGTACCCCGCCACTATCGGTGGAGAATGGGGAGGGACTGGGGAAAGTCCAGACTTGGGACAATAGTTTGAGGAAGCTTCGGGGGGAGCCGACCAGGGCCCTGGAACAGACTGCACCCCACCTCACATCCAGAGAAGCTTCTGCAGCCGCCCTGCCCTCAGGAAGTCACAGGACCTGCAGGGGCCCTGAGGTGGAGACTCTCCCGCGGGGCCGGCATCCACGGCAGGGTCCGGGCCTGTGTGCCTACCCACAGGACTGACCATCTGGGCCCCGCTGACCAGGGTCTCCTGAGCCCTGCTCAGTCACCGAGCCAGTGGTCTCCATGCCCTGGCCAGCCCCACAGCGCTTGACTCTCACACCCTGGCCCGCCTCCCCTGAGACCACAGCCCCTCACAGCCATGGCCTGGCATCTGTCTTAGAGACCCAGGGCCGCCATAACAAAGAGCCACACACCCGGGTCTCAGCAACACACATTTACTCACAGTGGAGCCTCGAAATTGAAATCCAGGCTCAGCAGGTAGCGGTTGTTCTGAGAGCCCTGAGGGAAGCATGTGTTCCAGGCTTCTCTCCTAGGCGTGTAGACGGCTGTCTCCAGGTCTACATGGCGCCCTCCCTAGACAAGTATCTGTCTCCTTATTCCCCATTTTCAGAGGTCACCAGCCATAATGGATTAGAGCCCACTCTAAGGACCTCATGCTAACTTGATTCCCTGGAAAGACCCACCTCCAGGTGCTGGTGGTTAGGACTTCACTGGGTGCATTTAGGGGAACAGGATTCAGTGTCTAATACCCTTGAAGAGGAACCGGCTTCCTGATTGACCACATGTGTGCACCCCATGGGGACGAACCTACAAATCCTGCTCCTCAGGGAAAGTCTCTCTTGGGTCCACCAGACCCCAGCTGCATCCCCTGCCCCTTAGGAGCCCTTCAGTTGTCTGAAATTCCCTTCCCACACCCAGGAGGTCCAGATCCTTCCCTGAGCCAGCTCAGAACTCCAGGGCGGGAGGGAGACAAAAGAACTGCTCTTGTTTCAGCTGCGGGCTTCCCTGGTGGCTCAGAAGGTAGAGAATCTGCCTGCAATGCAGGAGATCTGGGTTCTATCCCTCGGTCGGGAACATCCCCCTGGAGAAAGGAACCCACTCCACTATCATGGCTCAGAGAATTCCACTGACTGCTTTGTTCCTGAGTCACAGTCAGACACGGCTGAGCGCCTTTCACTTGCTCAGCTGCACGCCTCATTTCCAGGTCTTATTTCCGGAGATGTGACTCTGGGCACCTCCACATCTGTCTCAGGAAGGCCACCTCCTGAAAGGCATTTCGTGTCTCACTGTGGGCTGAACCATTTTCTTTATAGAGTTTTAGTGAGATGTAATTCACATATCATACAATTCACCCAGGAAAGTATCTAATTTAATGCACAGTACTACTCAACCATCACCACCATCAATTTCAGAACATTTTTATCATCTCAAGAAACCATCCTGAACCCCTAAGCCGTCATCCTCCAGGGCCCACCACCACGTAACTGCTAAGTCTGTTTTGAACTTTTTGAGGTACCACTAGACTATTTCCTGAGGCTTCCCCAGTAGCTCAGGGGTAAAGAATCTGCCTGCAAAGCGAGAGATCCAGGTTCAATCCGTGGGTCAGGGAAGATCCCCGGGAGGACGACATGGCAACCCACTCCAATATTCTTGCCTGGAGAACCCCATGGACAGAGGAGCCTGGGTGGGTACAGTCTATGGGGCCACGGAGGCAGCATGAGCGTGCACACACACACACAAGGGTGGTGTAAGTTTTCTGGCTCCATGCTCTTACCACATGTATCATTTGCAATTTTTTGTCCCCATTCTCCGAGTGTCTTTTTACTTTTCCGGTGTTGCCCTTTGAAATACTAAAGTTTTAAGTGTTTCTATTTTAATATTTTGTATCATTTATTTCCCATTCTTTAAATAACATAATTCAATGCAGTATGGCATTTTTGTGAAGCAGACGTCATGAAGTCTGAGAGGCCAGAGAAGTGTCCATTGTCGCAGTGAAAGGAGCCTCAGATGTCGCAGGGGACATCCCTCTCCAGGCCCCTCCAACCAACCTTTGGTTGCCCCCCAGCTCATTCTCAGCCACCCTGTCCCCCTTCAATACTCGATTCCAGCCTCTTCTGTAAAACAGTGATTCCGGTCTGTCACGTTCCTGCCACCAAACTTCACCTTGGGGCTCCATCACTGCTCCGAGGAAAGGAAGGGTTTTTTCTCCTGTTATTTTTATTGTCCTGCTTCAGGGCTGATAAGCTTTTTGAATGCAAGTTTCCTCCTCCTCATACTTAGAAAGGGTCCTGACAGAGGCCCAGATGGCTTCTGGTGCCTTCGAATTCCCAGGTCCCTGGCTGGTTGAAGACACCTGGCTGTCATCCTTCTTCTGGTCGTGACCACGCTGGGCTCCATGCCCCTGGGTCAGCTCTTGCAGCACTGTGGGCCCGCTGAGGCTGGTGGCACATTAAGAAAGGGTGGGTATGTGACTCCAGCCATGGGGGTGAACCTCTCTCACCCAGGCCATGAGTGGGCTCTGTAAACACAGGAAGAGGTTGGCCCCTGGGTGGAGAACATGGAGGGGACACACGAGTCAGAAGACAGAGACCAGAGATGGCGGCTGCTGGCCCTGGTCCCTTGCAGGTCGGGGCCACCCGCAGCCGTCCCCACATCAACCACCCAGTTTGTTCAAAGGCAGATTCCTGGCCCCAGACCCAGAGTGAGGATTCACAGAAAAGAAATGGAATCTGCATTTTTAAAGTTCCCTAGGTCATTCTCTCTTTTCTTGAACCATACCGAATGGCTTGAAGGATCTTAGTTCTGGGACTCGAAATTTAACTCAGGCCATGATGTGAGAGCACCAGATTCTAACCACTGGACCACCAGGGAACGCCCTTCCTGGGTCATCCGTGTGGAATATTCCAGAAGCAGAGTTGCAGAGGCACTCATTTAGATCCTGAATTCAGTGGGGACGGGAGTCATTGAGGTGGCCCAGGTTCCACCCACTTGTCACCCAGGAGTACTCAGGAGGCAGTGACCCCAGGCTGAGAGGGGACCAGTCCACTGTCTTCCCACCAGCATCGAGCTGATGGGAGCCAAGGGGTTCTGGAAGGGACGGCAGAGGCTCAGGTGTGGAGGTGGGAGAGGTGTTTTAGGAGCAGGAGGCTGTTCTACTGAATGTGGGCGGCTCTGGTACCAGGGTGCTGACCAGAATCAAGGATGGGCCACAGGGGCCATCTCAGGAGCATCACCCATGTGTGAACCACGGATGTCACCCTGTACTTGGGACACATGCTCAGGGGTGGTCTCAGAGCTGGGTTTTGGACCCTACCAATGTGCTTCCATTGGCATTTCATGGAGTCAGGACAGGAAGAGAAACATGAGAGGAGAGCTGGAGAGCTGGCTCATTAAGGCGGGATGGGGCTGTCCTGTAAAGAGCCAAGCACTTGGGACAGCTGCTGTTGGCAGGTGGGGTGGGGCTGCAGGAATTCAGCCGTCTGAGCTCCGGGAAAGGCCAGGTGTTCCGGGAAAAGGAGAGTCCTGCGGGGTCATGGCCAGGGGCAGGGGAGGAAGGCCCAGGAGGCCGCACTCAGGGCATTCAGTTCCAAGGCCAGCCCTGTTGTCTCCGCCCTCCTGGGCTTTCCTCCATGGGCATCCCCGCTGCATCCTGGCTGAGCCCCACCCCTGGGAGAGACTTCCCACAGCCACAACCTGCGGGGGCCTGATGGGCGATCCCTTCCCTTCCACGCAGCCGCAGGTCCCCCTCACGGGGAGGACATGCCCCCCATCAGCAGGGACAGAAGAGGCAGGAGGGGCACCGAAGGCCGCCCTGCAGCCTGACTGATCCCGCACTGACAGTCGCAGTCTCCAGGATTAAGGGTCGCCCTGAGGGTCCTGGGGGCCCGAGGGCCCACACTGGGGGCGGGGCAGTCCAGGAACTTGGGACGCATGGGTTGGGGGAGTCTGGCTCGGCTTTGATGCTGCCCTTCGGGAAGCGCCAGTAGTGGACGCCCTTGAAGAAGTAGGTGTCACCTGCAGGGAGGGAGGAGATGTTGGAGGGGCTGGTCCACGCCTGCCCACCCTCCAAACCCCTCTCTCCGCACCGCTTCTCCCCCCACCCCGGGGTCTGCAGGTCCCGCCACCCCACGGCCCCTGGCCCCGCATCGCCCGGCCGCCCGGGTGCGCGAGCTCTCCCACCCGTGCTGCTGACGGTGACATCTTCGGGGGGCGGCGGCGCGCCCTCCCAGAGGCTCAGGTCGCGCGGGTAGCCGGGGTCCTGGCGCGCCGCAGCCTGGTCCTACAGCCAGTACTGCCGCCCCGGGATCAGGTAGGTCTTCCTGTTGAGCCGCCAGGAGACGCGGCGTCCACATTCTCCCCGGGGTGGGGGGGGGGGGGGAGGGGCAGCCCCAGCTCGGTGAGCGGGCGCGCGGCGCCCTCTAGCAGCCGGCCCTGGAACGACCAGAACTGCGGGCCTGCGGGCGGGGCGGGGGCGGGTAAGGCGAGCTGCGCATGCCCCGCGCTACCTCCCACCACCGGGACCCTGCTACTGCTGCTAAGTCGCTTCAGTCGTGTCCGACTCTGTGCGACCCATAGGCGGCAGCCCACCAGGTTCCCCTGTCCCTTGGATTCTCCAGGCAAGACCACTGGAGTGGTTGCCATTTCCTTCTCCAATGACTGAAAGTGGAAAATGAAAGTGAAGTGGCTCAGTCGTGTCCGACTCTTTGCGACCCCATGGACTGCAGCCTACCAGAGTCCTCGGTCCATGGGATTTTCCAGGCAAGAGTATTGGAGAGGGGTGCCATCGCCTTCTCCGCAAAAGAAGAGAATCCGGCACTGATTTAGATCCTGAATTCTGTGATGAGCTGGGATGGGGGGCGGTCAATAGGTGGCCCCGGTCCCACCCACTCATCACCCAGGAACCTTGAGGAAGCAGTGAGCCCAGACTGACAGGGGCCAGTCCGCAGTCTCCCACCAGCCAAGCAGTTCCTGAGAGGACGGCAGAGGCTCAGGTATGGAGGAGTGGAGAGGTGTTGAAACACGAGGGTGTCCCCCTGAAAGTGGGCAGTTCTGGTTCCGGTGTGCTGACCGGAAAGAAGGTACACGCCAGCTGACTGTGGAGCATCATCTGTGTGTGACCAGTGATGTCACCCAGGACTTGGGGCACGGCGATCAGGGGTGGTCTCAGGGCTGATTTGGGGTCTGTACCAACGTGGGTAGCTTGGGATTTCACAGAAGCAGGACAGGGTGACAAACATCCCAGAGGGCCCGGAGAGGCAGGCTGGGGTTCGGCGTCCCGGGGGTGGACGGTGTGGCCCGTCCCTAAAGACGCTAACAGCTTGACACAGTTGCTGACAGGAGGGGCCTGGGCTGCCTGACACACAGACTGGAGCCTCCAGCAGGGAATGAAGGCCGTCTGGACGCTAAGCCCTCTGGGGACCCCTCAATCCAAAGCGAAGGGGCAGGTGTCTCCCTGCCCTGGCCTGCCCCACAGGGCTTGTCGCTCCCAGCCTGGCCAGCCTCCTTGCTGAGGCAACAGCCTCGCTGAGCCCAGCACCTCCATGGCCTTCTCGTATGTCTTCCAGGCCCAGGGCCACCATAACAAAGAACCACAGGCCCGTGTATCAACAACACACACTTATTCTCTCACAGTGGAGCCTAGAAGTTGAGGTCAAGGTGTCAGCAGCTATGGTTCCTCTGAGAGCCCTGAGGGAAGCCTGTGTTCCAGGTCTCTCCTAGGCTTGTAGGCAGCCATCTCCACATCCACACGGCACCCTTTCCAGTATGTATGTGTCTCCTAATCCCCATTTTCATGAGGTCACCAGTTATAATGGATTAGGGCCCTCCCCAAGGACCTCGTTTACCTTGATGCCTTGTAAAGACCACCTCCAGATGACATGGCATTCAGAGGACTTCAGCATGGGAATTTGGGGACACAGTGTGACTTCTGATATCCTTGAAGGGCAACTGGATTTGGAAAGTAGAGGTGTTTCTTGGGCATAGCAGGAAGGGAAAGCTCTGAGCCTGGGTTCAGTGGTTTAGGTGTTGGGAGGACGTCAGGGCTACGGGAGCCCCCACATGTCACTGGGCCTTCTGGATGAGGTGGAGTTCCTCCAGAACCACCTGGGGCTCCCAGACCTGAATGAGGATTCTGAAGAGCTGCCCCACAGAGGAGCAGAAATCCGTCAGCACTCCCCAGACGGCCTTCACCGCACTGCAGACGGCCTCTAGGCAGGCCGCCGCCTTCTCCTGCAGCCAGGTCAGCGCATCCCAACACCTCTGCTGGAGACTCTACAGAATGCCTTGGAACCGCCGCACGACTCTGGCCCAGATGCTCTCTTCCGGTTTCTGGTCCTCCAGACAGCCAGTGACTGAGGGTCTCTGGATTCTGCGGCGTACTTCCTGCCGTGCTTGCTGAAGCAAGGGACTGGACTCCTGTAGGGATTCCTGCAGGGATGGGGGCCTTTCAGGGACCCGCCCCGGGCGAGGCAGACCCTGGTCCTGACCTGACCGAGGCCTCCCAGACTTTGGGAGGCGCTGGGATTCAGAAGCCCAGCCCAGCCCAACCCGAACTGCCTGCCTTCAGCCCACCAGCTCCGCAGACAGGAGGACTTCTCCCAGAGACTGGGCCTGGCCCCTCGGTTCCCCTCGAAGAACGAACCCTGGTGCTTGGTTGTACCTGCCTGCAGGTGGTTGGCCTCTGAACCCAGCAGCAGGCCCATGGGGCTCATAGCAGGAAGCTGAGTCCAGGGCTCTGGCCACCATGCGCTGAGTGGGGAGGGTGATGCCCACAAGGCTGCACCACCTGAGATTTTAGGGACTGCCCTTTTCATCCCCCACTCCAGGGAGCTCTAGCACACGTAGCAGCCCCAGGAAAAGAGAGACCAGTGGGGAGGGGAAGGAAGGCACTGAGACAGTGGCTCCAACTCACGGGAAGGTTCTCTTGAATTTTATCTTCCAGGAATTCATAGAAGTCCTCGTTGAGTTTCTCCTGGGAGAGGAATTGTGCAGTCCGCACTCCTGCCTCGCTTCTGAGGTCTGGTCCAAACTGTGGCCTCCCATGCATCCAGGTGAGTCTGAAGGGAGCCAGGGCCCCAGACCCCATACCCTGGCTGATCCAACTCTGAGGACTACCCTTAGCAGGGGGCAAGGTCCAAACTCACCTCCGTCTCTTCTAGGGCTGCCTCCATCTGGTGGGAAAAAAACACTGTTTAAAACACCCCCACCCTCTCTCACTTTCACCCTGAATCCCGAGCCCCAGCTAGTTTTCATCTCTGCCCAGTCACCCCAATAATTAACCCTCAACCTGGAGACCATGCTCTGGCATCCCTGCCCTGCCCTCATTGCCCTGTGGTCTGGACGCCACCCTCAGCATCCCTGGGCTTCCATATCTCCTCCCTGTACACTCACCTGCCACACAGGTGTGCGTTTGTCCAGTGTAAGGACTGGGCCCTGAGCTGTGCCCCTCATCATCACCGTGACTATGAACCCACCCCACCTCCCTCACACTGGGGAGGGTCGGGGGTGGGGCACACTGACACACCTGTGCTTCTTCTGGTTCATTTCCCATCTTATCACAGAAGTGATCCACCCAGCTGTGCTGTGAACAGAGATGGACTTGAGTAAAAGAAGCTCGGTTCTTCTCCCTGCTGGGTCCCAAGTGGGCCAGATCGTTCTCGGCATCACCCAGCAGAACCCAGGCCTCCCGAGCCCCCAGCTATTCGTGGGGATTAGCGTCTTACCAGTATGCTCCTCAGAAAAGTCTAGTCATATGGGACTCCCTGTGGAGGTAACAGTGAAACTCAGTTTCTGGTCTTGTAACCACTGAGACCTGTTTTACAGAACCACCCCCTCACCAAGGAGGACCCTTGCCCTGGAATAGGCGGTCCACCTGGTTCCCAGATGCCTAGCCCTCCGTAGTGCTGCTGAAAGCTGACCAGGGAGGAACTAGCACTGTCCTCTCCTGTCTGAGGCACTAACGGTGACGGTGGCCGGTCTTCCCGACCTCTGACCCTGCAGAGTCCCGGCCCCCCAGCCCCTTTCTCTCCAGGCACTTGACTCCATCTCGGAGGTGGGAGCACCCCACAGACCCCTCCCGAAGACTCCACACAACAGCCGGAATCTGGCACTGTCCCCACTGCCCTCCTGGCCAGGCGTGGTCAGTGGGGCTCACAGTACATGCAGGGCTCCCGTCTGCACTCCCTGTGTCCAGGGGGCCCATCCTGTCAGCCCAGCATCCCATGTGTCTGGGCAAGGATACTCCTCGCGGGGCCGTGGGGACACTCTGCTGCCCACATCCTCCTCTCACTGGGCCTGGCCGCTCAGCCTGGCTCACCCTGCGATGACCATGCCCAGACACCGGTGTGCCATGGCCCAGAGCCCCTGAGCAGCTGGTCACCCTCAGAACTAGGTAGTTGAGTGGGACAGAGGGCGGAGGGCTCCCCAAAAAATAAGAAATGATTCTGAGCTCAGCGTGGCTTCAGCTGTTGATCCAGGCCCTGAGAGAAATGCTTTCAGCTTTTCTCTGAAAATCCTGGCCAGCCAACTAGACCCCACACGCTGCAACCAAGATCCCTCAGAGACAGAAGAAATTCAATAAATAGGAATAAACATGAGAAGAGCCCGAGGGTGGCTGATTCCTCGAACACTGCAGACGCTCCACGTCCGGCTCCCCCATGAGCATGACGACTCTAATTCCTACACTCACTCCAAGGTCCATTGCTCCTTCCTTGGTCCCAACACAGGCCCCTATACTGAGCTGGCCCCCAAACCGACCTCCCAGCAGGAGCCCCAGCCCCACAGCCAGGACCTGCTACCTAAGGAAAGGGCTCAGAGCACCAGGAAACTGAAGTGTGTTTGTCAACAATTATGCAGAATTTCAGGATGGTGACAGCGGAGCGTTCGACCAGGGTCCTTGTGAGACTGGGCGCTTTGATGTCACAGGTCCCATGTTTTGACCCTCTCTTTCCCCACTGGGAAGGAAATGGCAACCCGCTGCAGTATCTCTGCTTGGAGAAGCCCATGGACAAGGGAGCCTGGTGGGCTACAGTTCCCGGGTTCGCAAAGAGTCACCACTGAGCGACTCACACTTCACTTTCCCCTGCGGCCAGCCCAGCACCCAGGGAGGGTGGGACAGAGGCTGCTGTGCGCAGAGCAGTCAGCCGGGCTGGGGCTGAGCCAGTGGGAGCCGGGACAGGCGGCAACTGAGACCACAGGCCCACTCTCCCCTCATCTCGTCCTCACTCACCATAGTGAAGCCCATGGTGGATTAGTGTCCTCCCGCTGGGACCTGGTGCAGGAAGAGTGGGAGGAAAAGTGCTTCAGTGAAGTGGGCTCGCCCACAACCCTGGAGGGTCCTCCGCCTGCAGGTCTCCCCAAACCCCACACCAGGCTGAGGGGCTGGGGCAGGGAGGGCATGTCCCTTACACTCAGGGTCCAGGGATCAGGGCCCCTCCTCCCTGAGCTGGGTTGGGATCTCTGAGCCCAGCTTGGGCCATACCCCCCCCACCCCCCACCGTCGGTTCGAGCACAGGGAGGGACCAGGGAAGTCCAGACTTGGGACAATAGTTTGAGGAAGCTTCAGGAGGAGCCGACCAGGGCCCTCGAACAGACTGCACCCCACTCCACATCCAGAGAAGCTTCTGTAGCCACCCTGCCCTCAGGAAGTCACAGGACCTGCAGGGGCCCTGAGGTGGAGACTCTCCCACAAGGCCCGGTCCAGTGCAGAGGCCGGGCCTGCGTGCCTTAACCACAGGATGTGTCCCTCGGAAGGGGCTGAAGGGAGCCTTGCTGACAGTCTGGGCCCCGCTGACCAGGGTCTCCTGAGCCCTGCTCGGGCCCCTGGTCCTCAGTCACCATGCCACCGGTCTCCATGCCCTGGCCAGCCCCACAGTGCTTGACTCTCACAGCCTGGCCCGCCTCCCCTGAGACCACAGCTCCTCACAGAAATGGCCTGGCATCTGTCTTAGAGACCCAGGGCCGCCATAACAAAGAGCCACAGACCCAGGTCTCAGCAGCACACATTTATTCTCACACTGGAGCCTCGAAATTGAAATCAAGGCTCAGCAGGCAGCGGTTGCTCTGAGAGCCCTGAGGGAAGCATGTATTCCAGGCTTCTCTCCTAGGCGTGTAGACGGCTGTCTCCAGGTCTACACAGCACCCTCCCTAGACAAGTATCTGTCTCCTAATTCCCCATTTTCAGAGGTCACCAGCCATAATGGATTAGAGCCCACCCTAAGGACCTCATGCTAACTTGATTCCCTGGAAAGACCCACCTCCAGGTGCTGGTGGTTAGGACTTCACTGGGTGCATTTAGGGAACATGATTCAGTGTCTAATATCCTTGAAGAGGAACCGGCTTCCTGATGGGCAACACTTGTGCACCCCATGGGGACAACCCCAGAAATCCCGCTCCTCAGAAAAAGTCTCTCTTGGGTCCACCAGACCCAGCTGCATCCCCTGCCCCTTAGGAGCCCTTCAGTTGTCTGAAACTCCCTTCCCACACCCAGGAGGTCCAGATCCATCCCTGAGCCAGCTCAGAACTCCAGGGCGGGAGGGAGACAACAGAGACGCTCTTGCTTCAGCTGCGGGCTTCCCTGGTGGCTCAGAGGGTAGAGAATCCGCCTGCAATGCGGGAGTCCTGGGTTCGATCCCTGGGTTGCAAAGATCCCCCGGGAGAAAGGAACCCACTCCACTATCATGGCCCAGAGAATTCCACGGACTGTATCGTCTGTGGGGTCACAGAGTCAGACATGCCTGAGCAGCTTATGTGTTTCAGCTGCACGCCTCATTACCAGGTCTTATCTCCGGAGACTTGGCTCCCTGAGACATGACATTGAGGACCTCCACATCTGTCTCAGGAAGGTCACCTCCTGAAAGGCATTTCATGTCTCACTGTGGCCTGAACCATTTTCTTTATAGAGTTTTAGTGAGATGTAATTCACATATCATATCATTCACTCAGTAAAGTTTCTGATTTAATGCACAGTACTACTCAACCATCACCACCAGCAATTTCAGAACACTTTTATCATCTCCAGGAACCATCCTGCACCCCTAAGCCATCATCCTCCAGGGCCCACCACCAGGCAATCCCTAAGTCTGTTTTTAACTTTTTGAGGTACCACTAGACTATTTCCCAAGGCTTTCCCGGTAGCTCAGGGGTAAAGTATCTGCCTGCGATGCGAGAGATCCAGGCTCAATTCGTGGGTCAGGGAAGATCCTCAGGAGGAGGACTTGGCAACCGACCCCAATATTCTTGCCTGGAAAACCCCACGGACAGAGGAGCCTTGGGTGGTACAGTCTATGGGGCCACAGAGACAGCATTGAGCATGCACGACCACAGACAAGAGTAGTAAAAAAAAAAAAAAAAATAGAGTGGTAAATGTCTTCTCACTCCATGCTCTTACCACATGTATCATTTGCAAATTTTTGTCCCCATTCTATGGATTGTCTTTTTACTTTTCCGGTGTTGCCCTTAGAAATACTAAAGTTTTAAGTGTTTCTATTTTAATATTTTGTATCATTTACTTCCCATTCTTTAAAAAACATAATTCAATGCGATGTGGCATTTTTGTGAAGCAGACTTCATGAAGTCTGAGAGGCTGGAGAAGTGTCCATGTCGCAGCGAAAGGAGCCTCAAATGTCGCATGGGACATCCCTCTGTGGGCCCCTCCAACCAAATTTCGGTTGCCCCCCAGCTCATTCTCAGCCACCCTGACACCCATCAATGCCAGATTCCAGCCACTTCTGTAAAACAGTGATTCTGGTCTGTCAAGTCCCTGACACCAAACTTTAGCCTGGCTCCATCACTGCTCCGAGGAAATGAAGGGTTTTCTCTCCTGTTATTTTTATTGTCCTGCTTTGGGGCTGACAAGCTTTTCGAAGACAAGTTTCCTTCTCCTCATACTTAGAAAGGGTCCTGACAGAGGCCCACATGGCTTCTGGTGCCTTTCAATTCCCAGGTCCCTGGCTGGTTGAAGACCTGGCTGTCATCCTTCTGGTCTGGTCGTGACCACGCTGGGCTCCATGCCCCTGGCCCAGATCTTGCAGCACTGTGGGCCTGCTGAGGCTGGTGACACATTAAGAAAGGGTGGGTATGTGACTCCACCCATGGGGGTGACCCTTCTCACCCAGGCCAGCAGCTGGGCTCTGTAAGACAGGAAGAGGTTAGAGAAATTGCCAGAGACACAGAGAAGCCACAAGACAAAGAGATGCAGCTGCAGGCCCAGCTCCCTGGCCCAGGAGGCCCACGCCCCACCCCCACCCCCACCAGCTTGTTCAAATGCAGATTCCCGTCCCCAGACCCCGAGTGTAGATTCAGATGAGGACATGGAATCTGCATTTTCAGTTTCAACGGTCATGCTCTCTCTCCGTTTTTTATTTTTTTGCAACATCAAGCGACTTGAGGGATCTTAGTTCTGGGACTCGAAATTTAACTCAGGCCATGACAGTAAGAGCACCAGATTCTAACCAGTGGACCAGCAGGCAACTCCCTTCCTCGGTCATCGTGTGTGGAATATTCCAGAAGCATATTTGCAGAGGCACCGGTTTTTAGATCCTGAATTCTGTGATGAGTTTGGGGTGGGGGGTGGTCAATGAGATGGCTCAGGTTCCACCCACTCATCATCCAGGCACGTTGAGGAAGCAGTGAGCCCAGACTGAGAGGGGACCAGTCCACTGTCTTCCCACCAGCATGAGCTGATGGGAGCCAAGCAGTTCCCCAGAGGCCGGCAGAGGCTTAGGTGGGGAGGAGCGGAGAGGGGTTTCAGGTGCAGGAGAGTGTCCCCCTGAAAGTGGGCAGTTCTGGTTCCAGTGTGCTGACCGGAGAGACGGTGCACGGGGGCCGACTGTGGAGCATCCTCTATGTGTGACCAGTGATGTCACCCAGGACTCGGGGCACGGCGATCAGGGGTGGTCTCAGGGCTGATTTGGGGTCCTTAGCAATGTGCGTTGATTGGACTTCACAGAAGCAGGACAGGGTGACAAACATCAGCGAGGGCCCAGAGAGGCAGGCTGGGGTTCAGCGTCCCAGGGTGGACGGTGGGGCCCGTCCCTAAAGACGCAAACAGCTTGGCACAGTTGCTGACAGGAGGGGCCTGGGCTACCTGAGACACAGACTGGGGCCTTCAGCAGGGAATGAAGGCCGTCTGGGCGCTGAGCCCTCCGGGGGCCCCTTGATCCAAAGCGAAGAGGCAGCTGCCTCCCTGCTCTGGCCTACGGAAACAGCCTCTCTCAGCCCAGCACCTCCATGGCCTTCTCGTATGTCTCCCAGGCCCAGGGCCACCATAACAAAGAACCACAGGCTCGTGTATCAACAACACACACCTATTCTCTCACAGTGGAGCCTAGAAGTTGAGGTCAAGGTGTCAGGAGCTATGGATCCTCTGAGAGCCCCGAGGGAAGCCTGTGTTCCAGGTCTCTCCTAGGCTTGTAGGCAGCCATCTCCACATCCACACGGCACCCTCTCCAGTATGTATGTGTCTCCTAATCCCCATTTTCATGAGGTCACCAGTTATAATGGATTAGCGCCCACCCCAATTACCTTGTTTACCTTGATTCCTTGTAAAGACCACCTCCAGATGACGTGGCATTCAGAGGACTTCAGCATAGGAATTTGGGGACACAGTGGGACTTCTGAGATCCTTGAAGGGCAACTGGATTTGGAGGTAGAGGTGTTTCTTGGGCACAGCTGGAAGGGAAAGCTCTGAGCCTGGGGCTGGGACGTTCAGTCGTTTAGGTGGGGAGGAAGACAGGGCTACAGGAGCCCCCACACGTCACAGGTTTAGGTTTAAGACTACTGCTGGTCCGTTGCGAAGGACGTTTCCCGGCGAAAGTTTAGGTCAAATGAGTAAGAGCGGCCTTGGAAGAACACACAGCATGAGTTCCTAAACCTGGATGAGGCTTCTGGGATGTGCTGCCCCTCAGAGGAGCAGCAACCCCTCAGCACTCTGTGGACAGCCCTCGCAGCACTGCAGACGGCCTCCAGGAAGGCCGCCGCCTTCTCCTGCAGCCAGGTCAGCACATCCCAACACCGCTGCTGGAGACCACAGAATGCCTTGGAACCACCGCAGGGCTCTGACCCAGATGCTCTCTTCCGGAGTCTAGAATCCAGACAGACAGAGAGCAAGTGTCTCTGGAATCTGCCGCGCAGTCCTTGCGGCGCTTCCTGAAACAAGGGACTGGACCCTGCAGGGATTCCTGCAGGGATGGGGGTTGTCCAGGACCCTACCCGGGTGCGGCAGACCCTGGTCCTGACCTGACCGAGGCCTCTCAGCCCTTGGGAGACGCTGGGATTCAGAAGCCCATGAATGCAAACTGCCTGCCTTCCGGTCAACAGCTCTGCAGATCCAAAGACTTCTCCCAGAGACTGGGCCTGGCCCCTTGGTTCCCCTCAAAGAACAAACCCTGGTGCTTGGTTGTACCTGCCTGTAGGTGGTTGGCCTCTGAATCCAGCAGCAGGCTCACGGGGCTCATAGCAGGAAGCTGAGTCCAGGGCTCTGGCCACCATGCGCTGAGTGGTGAGGCTGATGCCAACAAGGCTGCACCACCTCAAATTCAGGGACCCCCCTTCATCCTCCACTCCTTGGAGCTCTGTGCACCTGCAGCAGTGCCAGGGACAAGAGAGACCAGTGGGGAGGGGAAGGAAGGGGCTGAGACAGTGGCTCCAACTCACCGAAAGGTTGCGATGAGGGTGAACATCCAGGAATTCAAAAGGGTGTCTGCTGAGTTCCTCCTGGGGAAAGGAATTGTGCAGTCTGCACTCCTGCCTCTCTGCTGAAGTCAGTGGTCAGTCTTCCCAACCTCTGACCTGGCAGAACCCTGGCCCCCCGACCCTTCCCTCCAAACGCCTGACTCCATCATGGATGTGGGAGGCACCCCACAGACCCCTCCCGAAGACTCCACACAACGGTGGGAATCTGGCTCTGTCCCCGCTGCCCTCCTGGCCCTGCGTGGTCAGTGCGGCTCACAGCGCGTGCAGGGCTCCCGTCTGCACATCCTGTGTCCGGGGGGCCCATCCTGTCACCCCAGCATCACACACGACTAGGCAAGGAAACACCTCACGGGGCCGTGGGAACACTCTGCTGCCCGCACCCTTCTCTCACTGGGCCAGGCCGCTCAGCCTGGCTCACCCCGCGATGACCACGCCCAGACACCGGTGTGCCATGGCCCAGAGCCCCTGAGCATCTGGTCACCCTCAGAACTGAGGTGGGGGAGTGGTACAGAGGGCAGAGGGCTCCCCAAAGGAAAGAATAGTCTCTGAGCTCAGCGGGGCTTCAAGTGCTGATCCAGGCCCTGAGAGAGATGCTTTTGGTTTCCAGAAAAACACCACACGCCTCTATCCCCGGGTTTCCAGGCTGTAGAAAGGGTCCCGAGAGATGCCTGTTTCCTCTAACCCTCCATTTGCAGCTCTCTCACCAGAATGTGGACTCTAGTTGCTAAAGTGACTCCAGGTCCCATGACTCTGGCTCCTGAGTCCTCTGCACCCAGACCGGCCCACTAGGACCTCCACAGAGCTGCTGCCATACCCGTCCTCCAGCAGGAATGCCGCCCCAGAGCCAGGACCTGCTGTGTAAGGAGCGGGCTCTAGGGCAGGGGACTCTGGGGAAGAATGGATACGAGTATATGCATGGCTGAGTCCCTTCGCTCCTCACCTGAAACTATCTCAACGCTGTTCCTCGTCTCTGTTCCCACACAAAATTAAAACTTAGAATAAAGAGAGTGAGAGAGAACGAGACAGAGAGAGAGAAATCTTTGTGCACAAACCCTTTTAGAAATGGAGAGAAAATGAATAGTTGAAATCCAGCTGAGAAATTTCCAAAAGAAATAAAGGAGAGGGCTCAGAGCAACAGGTGGGTATAGGGTCTGTGTCAGGAACTGTTTGGAATGTCGGGGTAGAGAGAGCAGAGCACTCCCTGCCGCCGCCCCGGATCCAGGTGAGAGAGGACCCTGCTGACTGCAGGGGCCACAGGCCTTCAAGGCCAATCTCCCCAGAGGGTCCCCCACTTCGGCCCAGGGAGGGTGGGACAGAGGCAGGTGCAAGTGGCCAGTCAGAGGGGTGGAGGATGGGCTGATGGGAGAGGGGACAGGGGAGATAGGAAACTCCAAGGCCCAGCCTTCCCCCATCTCTTGCTGTCACTCACCCTAGCGAAAGCCATGCTGCTCCATGGCTCTGGTTCTGTCGCTGTAATGCGGTGGGAGGAAGGGTGTGAGGAAAAGTGCTCTGGAGAAGCAGGCTCGCCCACCACCCTGGAGCGTGTTCTGCCTGCAGGCCTCCCCTCTTCCCTCTCCCCAGGCGCCCCGGAGCCCCTCACCTGAGACCCTGCGGCAGAGCCCCAGCTAGCAGGCCACTGCTGAGCAGTCCAGACTCAGCGTCCCCTGAGAGTCGGTGACTTAAGGGGGTGGGGGGGGTGGGGGGGTGGGGGGGGTGGGGGGGTGGGGGGGTGGGGGGGGTGGGGGGGTGGGGGGGTGGGGGGGTGGGGGTGGAGCCACCGCAGAGCAGAGGAAGCGGGCTGGGGCGGGGCCCGGGCAGGGAGGGCGTGACCCGACACTCAGGGTCCCTGGTCAGGCCCCTCCTCCCTGAGCTGGGACGGGGTCTCTGAGCCCAGCTAGGGCCTCACCCCCACCCCCTCCCATCAACTTGGGGGCAGGGAAGGACGGGGGAAAGTCCAGGCTTGGAACAGCACCTTGAGGAAGCTTGAGGAGCTCCAGAAAAGGATGTTAACCACCTGGGGGTTAAGATACAGGGGAAGGCGACGAGGGCCCTGGAACAGACTGCACCCCACTCCACATCCAGAGAAGCTTCTGTAGCCGCCCTGCCCTCAGGAAGTCACAGGACCTGCAAGGGCCCTGGGGTGGAGACTCTCCCCGGGGCCCCGGCATCCAGGGCAGGGGCCAGGCCTGATTGCCTGACACACAGGATGGGGCCCAGGACGGTCTGAAGGGAGCCTTGCTGACCAACTGACCCCAGTGACCAGGGTCTCCTGAGCCCCATGGGGGGCCCTTCAGTCCCAAGCTACAGTGGCAGGAGTCTCCCTGGCCCTGGCCATCCCCACAGGGCTTGACTCTCGCAGCCTGGCCCACCTCCCCCTGAGACCACAGGCCCTCACAGCCCAACACAGCCATGGCCTTGTGTCTGTCTTAGACACCCAGGGCCTCCATAACAAAGAGCCACAGACCCGGGTCTCAGCAACACACGTTTGTTCTCTCCCAGTGCAGCCAAGGCTCACTGTGTGTGTGTGTCAGTCTGTCTGTGTGTGTCTGTCGTTGTGTCTGTGTGAGTGTGTCTGTCGGGGTGGTGTGTTGTTTGTGTGTGTGTGTGTTCTGGGGGAAAGACAGCTATTAAAGCAAACTGTGGGAAGGCCAACCAGTCTCACCCTGGAGTGATTTCTCCTCTCGATTCTACCCCCGTGTTTAGTACAATATTGTCCAGTGTATTTGCCTGTTTAATTAAAATTGAATAAAACTTAAAATCCCAGATGTTAGATTAATACGGGAAACCTATTCTTGTGGAACGTTGGTAACTAATTCACACTGAAAATGCTAGCAGCTGATTAATTCAAACTGAAACACTAAACGTGCCTGCAGATAAGTTGCATTGACCATTAAGGATCCCTAAAAACCCGTAGGAGCTTCCCTGTAGCTCAGCTGGTAAGGAATCTGCCTGCAATGCAGAAGACCCGGGTTGGATTCCTGGGTCGGGAAGACCCCCTGGAGAAGGGATAAGCTACCCGCTCCTGTATCCTTAGGCTTCCCTGGTGGTGCAGTCGGTGGCTCTCGCCTATGCAGGAGACTTCGGTTCAGTTCCTGGGTTGGGCAGATCCTCTGCTGAAGGGAATGGGAACCCACTCCAGAATTCTTGACTGGAGATTCCCCATGAACAGAGGAGCTTGGTTGTCTACAGTCATGGGATTGCCAAGAGTCATATATGACTGAGCGACTAAGTACGCACAGCGCAGTAGAGCCTAGAAGTTTTGTTTTGTTTTGTTTTGTTGTGGGCCCTGATCTGTAATTTAATGGGTGTGCTGGTCCAGGTCCATAATTTCTACTGCTCAAGGGCCCACTGCTCTGGGGTCAGGGTTTTCTGCTCAAAAGTGTGTATGTGCAGGAGCTCTTCTGCTAGGCAAGGGTTCACGAGCCGGTGTCTCTGAAGCAGCGCTTTCCCCTCGAACTTGGCCGACACCATGCGGACTTGGAAGCTGGACACTCAACGGCTGGGAGTCGTGAGCTCCGCTTCCAGGTTCCGCTGCAGCTTCTTGCGGAGGTCCTCAGTGCTCAGTTCCATTGTGGCAGCCAGCGAGGGTGGCAGCCCAGCAGGGATGGAACCCCAGCTCTGACCCCAGCCACCCTGCTTCCCGACCGAGAAGTTGAAATCAAGGTGAGAGCAGTTTAGTTCCTCTGAGAGCCCTGAGGGAAGCATGTGTCCCAGGCTTCTCTCCTAGGTGTGTAGACAGCTGTCTCTATGTCTACATGGCGCCAACCTTAGACAAGTATCTGTCTCCTAATTCCCCATTTTCATAAGGTCACCAGTCATAATGGATTAGGGCCCACCCTAAAGACCTCATTTTAACTTGATTCCCCATAAAGACCCACCTCCAGGTAAGGTGACATTCCAAGGTGCTGGTGGTTTGGACTTCAGCATAGGAATTTGGGGGAAGACAAGTCAACTTCTAATATCCTTGTGCAGGAATCAGGCTCTGTAAAGGGCTATCAGTGTGGGCCCCAGAGGGACAGACCTACAAAACCCACTCCTCAGGGAAAGTCTCTCTTGGGTTCACCAGACCCCAGCCGGCATCCTCTGCCCCTTCGGAGCCCATTCAATTGTCTGAGACTGCCTTTCCACACCCAGGAAAACCAGATCCTTCCCTGAGCCTCCTATGAATTTCAGGGCAGGAGGGAGACAGGGAGCTGATCCTGTTTCAGCGGCAAGTCACATTTCCTGGTCTCCTTTCCAGAAACCTGGCCCCTAAGATGGGGTGCTCAGTCCCTCCATGCCTTTCTCCAGAGTACAATCATCTGAAGGCATTTTATGTTTCATTGCGGACTCAGCTGTTTTCTTCATAATTTTTGTTGACATATAATTCTCATATCAGACAATTCACCCAGGAAAGGGCCCAGTTCAATACAGAAACCTATTCAACCATCACCACAATTAATTTCAGAATACTTTCGATCACCTTGTCAGGCGAGTGTAAGTTCCCCAGTTCTGTCTCGTCACAGCAGAGATTTGGAGTGACAGACATTAAAGCCCTCGGCACGGCACAGCTCTCGGCTCTTGGACAGACCGTGTAATAGCTCTTAGACAGATCAGTGTGACAGCTCTATTTTATTTAGAAAATAGCAGGAAAATCCATCCCCGAGGCGTGAGGGCATGCCCACCCGAAGACGCGAAGAGAACAGAGTTGGGGAGAACACCAGTGCACAGGAGACAGACACCCCAGGCCCTTTGGCTCCTCTCCTCACATGTCTTTTCCTCCCCGGGGCCTGCCCTGTGGAAGCGGGCCGCCAGGAGTGCTGTTTGCTCCACCTGAGGTCCTCACTCCGCTCCTCCGGCCTTCCTTTGCTGTTTTCGCTGGCTTCTCCCTTCCTTGTCTTTTAGCCACCGCCATTCTGGACTCCTCTTTCCTATTCTAACTACCTAACAACCTCAAGCAGCCATTCTCCACCCCTAAGCCATCATCCTCCAGGGCCCACTACCAGGCCACCCCTAAGTCTGCTTTCAGCATTTTGAGGTACCACTGGACTATTTCCCAAGGTCATAAAATCACTTTACATTGCCAGCACCAGTATATCACAGTTCTAACTTCTCTGATCCTCATCAGCACTTACTATCACAACTTTTTGATTCTGGGCATCCTAGTGGGCAGGAAGGGGTATCTCACTCTGATTTTTATTTGAAGTTCCCCAGAGATGAATGATGTTGAGCATCCCTTCATGTGTTTGTGGACCACGTTTATAGATTTCTTGGAGAAATGTATACACTGATCCTCAGCACTTTTTTAAACTGGGTTATTTGTCTTCATATTTTAAGTTGTCAGAAGAGTTTTATGTTTTGGATACCAATCCCTTATCAGATATAGCGTTTGCAAAATTTTCATTCCCATTCTGTGGTTGTCTTTTCATTTTTCTAATGGTTTACTTTGAAACACAAAAGCTTTTACATTGTTATTTTGGGACTGTTTTGTTCATTTCAGACACTCAGTCAAGTCCCACTCTTTGCGACCCCATGGGCTGCAGCATGCCAGGCTTCCCTGTCCATCACCAACTCCTGGAGCTGTACTATTCTTTAAATAACATAATTCAATGCGATGTGGCATTTTTGTGAAGCAGACTTCATGAAGTCTGAGAGGCTGGAGAAGTGTCCATTGTCGCAGTGAAAGGAACCTCAGATGTCACATGGGACATCCCTCTCTGGGTCCCTCCAACCAACTTCTGGTTGCCCCCCCCCCAGCTCATTCTCAGCCACCCTGTCCCCCATCAATGCTGGCTTCCGGCCACTTCTGTAAAACAGTGATTCGTGTCTATCAAGTTCCTGCCACCAAACTTCAGCCTGGCTCCATCACTGCTCTGATGAAATAAAGAGTTTTCTCTCCTGTTATTTTTATTGTCCTGCTTGGGGCTGACAAGCTTTTTGAATACAAGTTTCCTCCTCCTCATACTTAGAAATGGTCCTGACAGAGGCCCAGATGGCTTCTGGGGCCTTTCAATTCCCAGGTCCCTGGCTAGTTGAAGACCTGGCTGTCATCCTTCTGGTCTGGTCGTGACCACGCTGGGCTCCATGCCCCTGGGTCAGCTCTTGCAGCACTGTGGGCCCGTTGAGGCTGGTGGTACATTAAGAAAGGGTGGGTATGTGACTCCACCCATGGGGGTGACCCTCTCACCCAGGCCATGAGCTGGCCTCTGTAAAAACAGGAAGAGGTTAGAGAAATTGCCAGAGACACAGAGAAGCCACAAGACAAAGAGATGCAGCTGCAGGCCCAGCTCCCTGGCCCAGGAGGACCATGCCCCACCCCCACCCCCACCCAGCTTGTTCCAATGCAGATTTCTGTCCCCAGACCCCGAGTGTAGATTCAGATGAGGACATGGAATATGCATTCTCAGTTTCCACGGTCATGCTCTCTCTCTATATATATATATATATATTTTTTTTTTTGCAACATCAAGCGACTTGAGGGATCTTAGTTCTGAGACTAGAAATTTAACTCAGGCCATGATAGTGAGAGCACCAGATTCTAACCAGTGGACCACCAGGCAACTCTCTTCTTGGGTCATCCTGTGTGGAATATTCCAGAAGCAGATTTGCAGAGGCACCGGTTTTTAGATCCTGAATTCTTTGATGAGTCTGGGGTGGGGGGCGGTCAATGATGTGGCTCAGGTTCCACCCACTCATCACCCAGAAACGTTGAGGAAGCAGTGAGCCCAGACTGAGAGGGGACCAGTCCACCGTCTTCCCACCAGCAGGAGCTAATGGGAGCCAAGCAGTTCCCCAGAGGCCAGCAGAGGCTCAGGTGGGGAGGACCGGAGAGGGGTTTCAGGTGCAGGAGAATGTCCTCCTGAAAGTGGGCAGTTCTGGTTCCAGTGTGCTGACCAGAGAGAAGGTGCACAGGGGCCGACTCTGGAGCATCATCTATGTGTGACAAGTGATGTCACCCAGGACTTGGGGCACGGTGATCAGGGGTGGTTTCAGGGCTGATTTGGGGTCCCCAGCAATGTGGGTTGCTTGGGATTTCACAGAAGCAGGACAGGGTGACAAACATCCCAGAGGGCCCAGTGAGCCAGGCTGGGGTTCACTGTCCCGGGGTGGACTCTGTGGCCCATCCCTAAAGACCCAAACAGCTTGGCACAGTTGTTGACAAGAGGGGCCTGGGCTGCCTGACACACAGACTGGGGCCTTCAGGAGGGAATGAGGGCCATCTGGGCAATGACCCTCCAGGGGCCCCTCAGTCCAAAGCGAAGTGGCAGCTGTCTCCCTGCCCTGGCCTGCCCCACAGGGCTAGTTGCTCCCAGCCTGGCCAGCCTCCTTGCTGAGGCAACTGGCTCTCTGAGCCCAGCACCTCCATGGCCTTCTCGAAAGTCTTCCAGGCCCAGGGCCACCATAACAGAGAACCGCAGGCCCGTGTATCAACAACACACACTTATTCTCTCACAGTGGAGCCCAGAAGTTGAGGTCAAGGTGTCAGCAGGTATGGATCCTCTGAGAGCCCCGAGGGAAGCCTGTGTTCCAGGTCTCTCCTAGGCTTGTAGGCAGCCATCTCCACATCCACACAGCATCCTCTCCAGATAAGTATGTGTCTCCTAATCCCCATTTTCATAAGGTCACCAGTCATAATGGATTAAGGCCCACACCAAGGACCACGTTTACCTTGATTCCTTGTAAAGGCCACCTCCAGATGACGTGGCATTCAGAGGACTTCAGCATAGGAATTTGGGGACACAGTGCGACATCTGATATCCTTGAATGGCATCTGGATTTGGAGGTAGAGGTGTTTCTTGGGCACAGCTAGAAGGGAAAGCTCTGCACCTGGGGCTGGGAGGTTCAGTCGTTTAGGTGTTGGGAGGAAGTCAGGGCTACGGGAGTCCCCACATGTCACAGGTCTAGGTTTAAGACTCCTGCAAGACTCCTGGGAAGGACGTTTCCAGGAGACAGAACAGGCCAGCTTAGAGACTGAGGAACTAGGAGAACCCACAGCATGGGGGGCGCTAACGGTAAGGGATCTGACTGCTAATGAGGGAGATGCGAGCGAGCTGGGTTCGGTGCCTGGGCTCAGAAGATCCATTGCAGAAGGAAATGCCACCCCACTCAGGTATCCTTGCCTGGGAAATCCCATGGACAGAGGGGCCTGGTGGGCCACAGTCCATGGGGCTGCAGAGGCGAACACGACAGAGCGACAGCGCAGCATAGCAAGGCGTGATCATTTCCTGAGCCCCACCCATGTGCCAGGGAACGTGGTGGGGCCTTGAGGGCACCTGGTGTGAAACAGAGGGCCAGGGCTGCCCCGAAGAAAAAGGAGGGCATCCCAGGCAGAAGGAGCAGCATGTGCAGAAACCACGGCAGGAGAGAGGCGCTTGGCCAGCAGCCAGGGACTATTGCGCAGGCGAGGAGATGCTGAGCAGCGTGCTGCGGGCAAGACGGGGTCTACAGGTCAGTGAGAGCCTTAGGTGCTCAGGTGTGTCCGACTCTGTGCCACCCCGTGGACTGTAGGCTGCCAGGCTCCTTTTGTGTCTTGCTCAATTCTTTCTGAGCTGAGACATAAAGGACCAGAGTTCCTCAGATCCCATGAAATACCACCTAACAGTTTCAAATGGATATCCTATGCTAAATGGAGTACAAAACATCTTTACAGCAAATAACCTGCTGAAAACTGCTGTCTATAATTTGCATATGCTAGTTAAAAGGTCAAAGAAGTGAGATGACTGATATTTACATAAGTAATATTTCCTTGTTTCAGAATTCTCCATGGGAAGAAAGAAACCTGTGCCTAGAATCCCTGGAAATTACACCTATTCCATTCACATCACTCCCTCCTGCACCATGGAGGCCTCTTCCCTCCATATTTTTATGGGATTTTGTTCTGTTACCTCCCGAGTTTATACTATACATATACATGTCAAATATCATTGGTCAAAAACGGAAACATTTCTTTGGGAGGGGAAATGTTCAGAAAATCTATTTCATGTAACTTACATTGAAATGGAGAAAAGATTTAATCTAAAACCAACAACAACAACAATAAAAAACAAATTCATATGGATGTTGAAATGGGGAAGAGATTTAATGTTAAACAAAAAAATACCTTACTACTTATATCAACGGAGTAACATCACCATCGTGAGAAGTAGTATATCAGACGGAAGGTCGTTATGTAAAAAGAAAATAGTCAAGTGGAGGTTTAGCACAGGGTCACCGGAGAACGCAGGGGCAAGTAAGTGTGAGAGACTTGAATACTGATGGGGAGGTGAGGCAGGGACAGGGCCAGGAAGTCAAAGCCGCTCAGGGCCTGGCAGTGGGCGGCTCCTGGCAGCAGGGAACTCAGGCCAGAGGTAGGCTTTCCAGTGTCAGGCCTGTCAGAGGGACCCCCTGGAAGGGAAGGAGGAAGGGTGTGGCCGGAATGGGGCTCTGCCACAAGGAACTCCCAGACAGGCTGCTGTCCTCCTCACACAGGAAGGCTCAGGCCCAGGAGACAGGGAGAGCCTTCCTCCAGGTCTCCTGCCCTGCTGGGGCCTGAGCTGACATCAAGCTGGGTCCCCTAGGATGATCAGGGCACTAAGATGCTGACGTCAGGGTCAAGGTCCACCACTGCCACCTCCTGTGAAACCCACAGCCGGCCCTCAGGGGTCCCCCTCGCTGAGAATCAGCTCAGCGCCCCATCTGACAGGGTCCCGAGAGACTGGCAGAGACACCGAAGCGTGCTGAGCCACGGAAGGCACCTTGGTCCTTGGGGCCTCCGGGCTTCCAAGCCTCTCCCACATCCCTGGGCCTGACAGACAGGTCAGACCTGGAGAAGGGAAACCTGGCCTGATGCTGCAGTGTCGTCCCTACAGACAGGAGGTGAGGTCAGTTAAAGGATTGGTTAAGGGCGAGCAGGAGGGTAAAGTTCGCTTCAGAAGATGATTTCTGGGAAGGGGATCATGCAGGGCCTTCTGGATGAGGTAGAATTCCTCCAGAACCACCTGGATCACCTAGACCTGGATGAGGTTTCTGAAGAGCTGCCCCACAGAGGAGAAGAGACTCCTCAGCGCTCCCCAGATGGCCTTTACCACACTGCAGATGGCGTTCACGAAGGCCACTGCCTTCTCCCACAGCCACATCAGCACATCTCAACACCAGTGCTGAATACTCCGCAGAATGCCTTGGAACCACCGCAGGAGTCTGGCCCAGATGCTCTCTTCTGGATTTTCGACCTTCAGAAAGGCAGAGACTGAGGGTCTCTGGAATCTGCAGCGTACATCTTGCCGGGTTTCCTGAAGGAAGGGACTGGACTCCTGCAGGGATGGGGGCCTTTCAGGGACCTGCCCAAGGCGAGACAGATCCCGTTCCTTTCTTACCTGACCGAGGCCTCCTAGCCCTTATGAGTCGCTGGGACTCAGAAGCCCAGCCCAGCCCAGGCCAACCCGAACTCCCTGCCTTCAGCCCAACAGCTATGCAGACAGGAGGGCTTTCCAGAGACTGTGCCTGGCCCCTCGGTTCCCCTCGAAGAACAAACCCTGGTGCTTGGTTGCGCCTGCCTGCAGGTGGTCGGCCTCTGAACCCAGCACCAGGCCCACGGGGCTCAGAGCAGGAAGCTGAGTCCAGGGCTCTGGCCACCGTGCGCTGAGTGGGGAGGCTAATGCCTGCAAGGCTGTACTACCTGAGATTTCAGGGACGCCCCCTTCATCCCCCACTCCAGGGAGCTCTGTGCACACGCAGCAGCCCAAAGGCAAAGAGAGACCAGTGGGGAGGGGAAGGAAGGCGCTGAGACAGTGGCTCCAACTCACGGGAAGGTTCTCTTGAATGTGATCTTCTATGCATTCACAGATATCCTCGCTGAGTTCCTCCTGGGGAGAGGAAGTGTGCAGTCCGCACTCCTGCCTCGCTGCTGAGGTCAGTGTTCCCCACTGTGGGCTCCCATACATCCAGGTGAGTCTGAAGGGAGCCAGGGCCTCAGACCCCATACCCTGGCTGATCCAGCTCTAAGGACTACCCTTAGCAGGGGGCAAGGTCCAAACTCACCTCCGACTCTGCTAGGACTGCCTGCATCTGGTGGGGAAAAAACACTCTGTTTAAAACACCCCCACCCTCTCTCACTTTCACCCTGAATCCCAAGCCCCAGCTAGTTCTCATCTCTGCTCAGTCACCCCAATAGCTGACCCTCAACCTGGAGACCATGATGTGGCATCCCTGCCCTGCCCTTGTTGCCCTGTGGTCTGGACGCCGCCCTCAGCATCCCTGGGCCTCCGTATCTCCTCCCTGTACACTCACCTGCCACACAGGTGTGCGTTTGTCCAATGTAAGGACTGGGCCCTGAGCTGTGCCCCTCATCATCACCGTGACTGTGAACCCACCCCACCTCCCTCACACTGGGGAGGGTCGGGGGTGGGGCACACTGACCCACCTGTGCTTCTTCTGGTTCATTTCCCATCTTATCACAGAAATTTTCCACCCAGCTGTGCTGTGAACAGAGATGGACTTGAGTAAAAGAAGCTCGGTTCTTCTCCCTGCTGGGTCCCAAGTGGGCCAGATCGTTCTCGGCATCACCCAGCAGAACCCAGGCCTCCTGAGCCCCCAGCTATTCGTAGGGATTAGCGTCTTACCAGTATGATCCTCAGAGAAGCCAGGTTACGTGGGACTCCCTGTGGAGATAACAGTGAAACTCAGTTTCTGGTCTTGTAACCACTGAGACCTATTTTACACACACACATACACACCCCCAAGAGGACCCTTGCCCTGGAATAGGCGGTCAACCTGGTTCCCAGATGCCTAGCCCTCCGTGGTCCTGCTGAAACCTGACCAGGGAGGAACTGGCGCTGTCCTCTCCTGTCTGAGGCACTAACGGTGACGGTGGCCAGTCTTCCCGACCTCTGACCCTGCAGAGCCCTGGCCCCCACTCCCTTTCCCTCCAGGCACTTGACTCCATCTCAGAGGTGGGAGGCACCCCAGCGACCCCTCGGGAGACTCCACCTAAGGGCGGGAATCTGGCACTGTCCCCAATTCCCTCCTGGCCCTGCGCGGTCAGTGCGGCTCACAGTGCGTGCAGGGCTCCCGTCTGCAAGCCCTGTGTCCAGAGGCCCATCCTGTCAGCCCAGCATCACACACGACTGGGCAAGGAAACACCTTGTGGGGCCGTGGGGACACTCTGCTGCCCGCATCCTCCTCTCACTGGGCCAGGCTGCTCAGCCTGACTCACCCTGCGATAACTATGCCCAGACACCGGTGTGCCATGGCCCAGAGCCCCTGAGCATCTGGTCACCCTCAGAACTAGGTACTTGAGTGGGACAGAGGGCGGAGGGCTCCCCAAAGTGTAAGAATAAAATAGACTTTGAGCTCAGCGTGGCTTCAGCTGTTGATCCAGACCCTGAGAGAAATGCTTTCAGCTTTTCTCTGAAAATCCTGGCCAGCCTACTAGACCCCACACGCTGCAACCAAGATCCCTCAGAGACAGAAGAAATTCAATGAATAGGAATAAGCACGAGAAGGAGCCAAGGGTGGCTGATTCCTCGGACACTGCAGACGCTCCACGTCCGGCTCCCCCAGGAGCATGACGACTCTCATTCCTACACTCACTCCAAGGGCCATTGCTCCTTCCTTGGTCCCAACACAGGCCCCCAAACTGAGCCGCCCCCCAAACCGACCTCCCAGCAGGAGCCCCAGCCCCACAGCCAGGACCTGCTATCTAAGGAAAGGGCTCAGAGCAACAGGAAACTGGAGCATGTTTGTCAACAATTATGCAGAATTTCAGGATGGTGACAGCAGAGTGTTCGACCAGAGTCATTGTGAGACTGGGCGCTTTGATGGCACTGGTCCCATGTTTTGACCCTCTGCTTCCCCACTGGGAAGGAAATGGCAACCCGCTCCAGCGTCTGCCTGGAGAAGCCCATGGACAGGGGAGCCTGGTGGGCTAAGTTCCCGGGTTCGCAGAGTCGGACACCACTGAGCGACTCACACTTCACTTTCCCCTGTGGCCACCCCAGCACCCAGGGAGGGTGGGACAGAGGCTGCTGTGCGTAGAGCAGTCAGCAGGGCTGGGGCTGAGCCGGTGGGAGCCGGGACAGGCGGCAACTGAGACCACAGGCCCACTCTCCCCTCATCTCTCGTCCTCACTCACCATAGCAAAGCACATGGTGGATTAGGGTGCTCCCGCTGGGACCTGGTGGAGGAAGAGTGGGAGGAAAAGTCCTTCAGTGAAGCAGGCTCGCCCACCACCCTGGAGGGTCCTCTGCCTGCAGGTCTCACCCACCCCCACACTGGGGTCCCCAGAGCCCCTCACCGGAGATCCTGCAGCCAGAGCTCCAGCTGAGCAATGCCTCGCTGCCTGCTGAGCGCCAGTGACTTAAGAGCTGGTCAGGGAGGGGTGGAGAGGGTGGAGCCCTGCCTGGGCGAGGACAGGGTTGGGTTGGTTAAATTTGAGACAGAAACTGAGACAGAAATAGAGGCAGAAACAGAGGAGGGAGGGGGGAAGTCAGAAGGAGGGGATGACATGGAGCCAGAGGTCTGAGGAGCCAGGGCGGGGAGGGCGTGTCCCTTACACTCAGGGTCCAGGGCTCAGGGCCCTCCTCCCTGAGCTGGGTTGGGATCTCTGAGCCCAGCTTGGGCCATATCCCCCCACCATTGGTTCGAACACAGGGAGGGACCAGGGAAAGTCTAGACTTGGGACGATAGTTTGAGGAAGCTTCGGGGGGAGCAGACCAGGGCCCTCGAACAGACTGCACCCCACCTCACATCCAGAGAAGCTTCTGTAGCCGCCCTGCCCTCAGGAAGTCACAGGACCTGCAGGGGCCCTGAGGTGGAGACTCTCCCGCAGGGCCCCGGCATCCAGGGCATGGGCCGGGCCTCTGTGCCTTACCCACAGAATGTGTCCCTCAGAAGGGGCTGAAGGGAGCCTTGCTGACCGTCTGGGCCCCAAGACCAGGGTCTCCTGAGCCCTGCTCGGGCCCCTGGTCCTCAGTCACCATGCCACCGGTCTCCATGCCCTGGCCAGCCCCACATTGCTTGACTCTCACAGCCTGGCCCACCTCCCCTGGGACCACAGCCCCTCACAGCCATGGCCTGGCATCTGTCTTAGAGACCAAGGGCCACCATAACAAACAGCCACAGACCCAGGTCTCAACAGCACACATTTACTCACAGTGGAGCCTCGAAATTGAAATCAAGGCATCAGCAGGCAGCGGTTGCTCTGAGAGCCCTGAGGGAAGCATGTATTCCAGGCTTCTCTCCTAGGCGTGTAGACGGCTGTCTCCAGGTCTACATGGCGCCCTCCCTAGACAAGTATCTGACTCCTAATTCCCCATTTTCAGAGGTCACCAGTCCTAATGGATTAGGGCCCACCCTAAGAACCTCATGCTAACTTGATTCCTTGTAAAGACCCATCTCCAGGTGCTGGTAGTTAGGACTTCACTGTGTGAATTTAGGGGAACATGATTCAGTGTCTAATATCCTTGAAGAGGAACTGGCCTCCTGATGGCCCACCCATGTGCACCCCATGGGGACAACCTCAGAAATCCCGCTCCTCAGAAAAAGTCTCTCTTGGGTCCACCAGACCCAGCTGCATCCCCTGCCCCTTAGGAGCCCTTCAGTTGTCTGAAACTCCCTTCCCACACCCAGAGGTCCAGATCTTTCCCTGAGCCAGCTCAGAACTCCAGGGTGGGAGGGAGACAAAAAAGACGCTCTTGCTTCAGCTGCAGACTTCCCTGGTGGCTCAGAGGGTAGAGAATCCACATGCAATGCAGGAGTCCTGGGTTCGATCCCTGGGTCGGGAAGATCCCCCTGGAGAAAGGAACCTACTCCACTATCATGGCCCGGAGAATTCCACAGACTGCATCGGCCATGGGGTCACAGAGTCAGAGATGGCTGAGCGGCTTACTTGTTTCAGCCAGATGCCTCATTTCCAGGCCTTATCTCCGGAGATCTGGCTCCCTGAGACACGACACTGGGGACCTCCACATCTGTCTCAGGAAGGCCACCTCCTGAAAGGCATTTCCTGTCTCACTGTGGCCTGAATCATTTTCTTTATAGGGTTTTAGTGAGATGTAATTCACATATCATATAATTCACTCAGGAAAGTTTCTGATTTAATGCACAGTACTACTCAACCATCACCACCAGCAATTTCAGAACACTTTTATCATCTCCAGAAACATCCTGCACCCCTGAGCCATCATCCTCCAGGGCCCACCACCAGGCAATCCCTAAGTCTGTTTCTAACTTTTTGAGGTACCACTAGACTATTTCCCAAGGTTTCCCCGGTAGCTCAGGGGTAAAGAATCTGCCTGCAATGCGAGAAAACCGGGTTCAATCTGTTGGTCAGGGAAGATCCCCGGGAGGACGACATGGTAACCCACCCCAATATTCTTGCCTGGAAAATCCCATGGACAGAGGAGCCTCGGGGGCTCCCGTCTACGGGGCCACGGAGACAGCATTGAGCGTGCACGACCACAGACAAGAGTAGTAAATGTTTTCTGGCTCCATGCTCTTACCACATGTGTCATTTGCAAATTTTTGTCCCCATTCTGTGAGTTGTCTTTTTACTTTTCCGGTGTTGCCCTTTGAAATATAAAAGTTTTAAGTGTTTATATTTTAATAATTTGTCTCACTTATTTCCCATTCTTTAAAAAACATAATTCAATGGGATGTGGCATTTTTGTGAAGCAGACTTCATGAAGTCTGAGAGGCTGAAGAAGTGTCCATCGTTGCAGTGTAAGGAGCCTCAGATGGCACAGGGGACATCCCTCTCTGGGCCCCTCCAACCAACCTTTGGTTGCTCCCCCAGCTCATTCTCAGCCACCCTGTCCCCCATCAATGCTGGATTCTGGCCACTTCTGTAAAACAGTGATTCGTGTCTGTCAAGTTCCTGCCACCAAACTTCAGCCTGGCTCCATTACTCCTCCAAGGAAATGAAAGATTTTCTCTCCTGTTATTTTTATTGTCCTGCATGGGGCTGACAAGCTTTTTGAATACAAGTTTCCTCCTCCTCATACTTAGAAAGGGTCCTGACAGAGGCCCAGATGGCTTCTGGTGCCTTTGAATTCCCAGGTCCCCGGCTGGTTGAAGACCTGGCTGTCATTGTAAGGCCAGACCCTGGGGCCATGATGAGCCGCCCCTTCTCTCTCCCGCCAGCGGAAAACTCCGTAACGGAAGGAGCCTCCCAGATCCCGGAGACCAATGACAGCACACTTCGCCAGCTAAAGCCGCCCTACCCCAGCCACGTAGAAGGACCTGTCAGCCCGCGACGCCTCAGCCTGGCGACCTATCCGAACCCCCGTACATTAACCTGACCATCCCTCGCAACGGACATATATAAGCCACCCCCAACATGGTCCGGGCGCGGACTTCCGTTACCTGCCATGTTCCATGTTCGGGTCCGGAAATCCCGCCCGGGAGCGCTTCGCCATTAAAAAGCCTGTTAGACACTCTTTTGGTGTCCTGGTTGTCTTTTACCTAACAGTCATCCTTCTGGTCTGGTCGTGACCAGGCTGGGCTCCATGCCCCTGGGTCAGCTCTGGCAGCACTGTGGGCCTGCTGAGGCTGGTGACACATTAAGAAAGGGTGGGTATGTGACTCCACCCATGGGGGTGACCCTCTCACCCAGGCCATGAGCTGGCCTCTGTAAAAACAGGAAGAGGTTAGAGAAATTGCCAGAGACACAGAAAAGCTACAAGACAGAGATGCAGCTGCTGGCCCAGCTCCCTGGCCCAGGAGGACCATGCCCCACCCCCACCCCACCCAGCTTGTTCCAATGAAGATTCCTGTCCCCAGACCCCGAGTGTAGATTCAGATGAGGACATGGAATATGCATTCTCAGTTTCCACGGTCATGCTCTCTCTATTTTTTTTTTTTTGCAACATCAAGCGACTTGAGGGATCTTAGTTCTGAGACTAGAAATTTAACTCAGGCCATGACAGTGAAAGCACCAGATTCTAATCAGTGGACCACCAGGCAGCTACCTTCTTGGGTCATCCTGTGTGGAATATTCCAGAAGCAGATTTGCAGAGGCATTGGTTTTTAGATCCTGAAATTTGTGATGAGTCTGGGGTGGGGGCCAGTCAATGAGGTGGCTCAGGTTCCACCCTCTCATCACGCAGGAACGCTGAGGAAGCAGTGAGCCCAGACTGAGAGGGGACCAGTCCACTGTCTTCCCACCAGCATGAGCTGATGGGAGCCAAGCAGTTCCCGAGAGGCTGTCAGAGGCTCAGGTGTGGAGGAGCGGAGAGGGGTTTCAGGTGCAGGAGAATGTCCCCCTGAAAGTGGGCAGTTCTGGTTCCAGTCTGCTGACTGGAGAGAAGGTGCACAGGGGCCGACTGTGGAGCATCCTCTATGTGTGACCAGTGATGTCACCCAGGACTTGGGGCACAGCGATCAGGGGTGGTCTCAGGGCTGATTTGGGGTCCCCAGCAATGTGGGTTGATTGGATTTCACAGAAGCAGGACAGGGTGAGAAACATCCTAGAGGGCCCGCAGAGGCAGGCTGGCGTTCAGTGTCCCGGGGTTGACAGTGGGGCCCGTCCCTAAAGACCCAAACAGCTTGGCACAGTTGTTGACCAGAGGGGCCTGGGCTGCCTGGCACACAGACTGGGGCCTTCAGGAGGGAATGAAGGCCGTCTAGGCGCTGAGCCCTCTGGGGGCCCCTGGATCCAAAGCGAAGTGGCAGCTGTCTCCCTGCCTGGCCTGCCCACAGGGCTTGTTGCTCACAGCCTGGCCAGCCTCCCCCTGAGACCACAGCCCCTCACAGCCATGGCCTGGCATCTGTCAAGAACCACAGAGCCGGAACTCAGCAACACACAATTACTCTCACAGTGGACCCTGGAAATTGAAATCAAGGCGTCAGCAGGCAGTGAATGCTCTGAGAGCCCTGAGGGAAGCATGTATTCCAGGCCTTCTCTCCTAGGCGTGTAGACGGCTGTCTCCAGGTCTACATGGCGCCCTCCCTAGACAAGTATCTGTCTCCTTATTCCCCATTTTCAGAGGTCACCAGCCATAATGGATTAGGGCCCACCCTAAGAACCTCATGCTAACTTGATTCCTTGTAAAGACCCATCTCCAGGTGCTGGTAGTTAGGACTTCACTGTGTGAATTTAGGGGAACATGATTCAGTGTCTAATATCCTTGAAGAGGAACTGGCCTCCTGATGGCCCACCCATGTGCACCCCATGGGGACAACCTCAGAAATCCCGCTCCTCAGAAAAAGTCTCTCTTGGGTCCACCAGACCCAGCTGCATCCCCTGCCCCTTAGGAGCCCTTCAGTTGTCTGAAACTCCCTTCCCACACCCAGAGGTCCAGATCTTTCCCTGAGTCAGCTCAGAACTCCAGGGCGGGAAGGAGACAAAAGAGACGCTCTTGCTTCAGCTGCAGACTTCCCTGGTGGCTCAGAGGGTAGAGAATCCACGTGCAATGCAGGAGTCCTGGGTTCGATCCCTGGGTCGGGAAGATCCCCCTGGAGAAAGGAACCTACTCCACTATCATGGCCCGGAGAATTCCACAGACTGCACCGGCCATGGGGTCACAGAGTCAGAGATGGCTGAGCGGCTTACTTGTTTCAGCCAGATGCCTCATTTCCAGGCCTTATCTCCGGAGATCTGGCTCCCTGAGACACGACACTGGGGACCTCCACATCTGTCTCAGGAAGGCCACCTCCTGAAAGGCATTTCCTGTCTCACTGTGGCCTGAATCATTTTCTTTATAGGGTTTTAGTGAGATGTAATTCACATATCATATAATTCACTCAGGAAAGTTTCTGATTTAATGCACAGTACTACTCAACCATCACCACCAGAGATTTGAGAACACTTTTATCTTCTCCAGGAACCATCCTGCACCTCTGAGCCATCATCCTCCAGGGCCCACCACCAGGCAATCCCTAAGTCTGTTTCTAACTTTTTGAGGTACCACTAGACTATTTCCCGAAGCTTCCCTGGTAGCTCAGGGGTAAAGAATCTGCCTGCAATGCGAGAAAACCGGGTTCAATCTGTTGGTCAGGGAAGATCCCCGGGAGGACGGGACGACACGGCAACCGACACCAATATTCTTGCCTGGAAAACCCCATGGACAGAGGAGCCTTGGGGGCTACAGTCTATGGGGTCACGGAGACAGCACTGAGCATGCACACACACACAGAAGGGTGGTATGTTTTCTGGCTCCATGCCCTTATCAGATGAATCATTTGCAAACTTTTGTCCCCATTCTGTGGGTTGTCTTTTTACTTTTCTTGTGTTGCCCTTTGAAATAGAAAAGTTTTAAGTGTTTCTATTTTAATTTGTATCATTTTCCATTCTTTAAATAACATATTTCAATATGATGTGGCATTTTTTTAGTCAGACTTCATGAAGTCTCAGAGGCCGGAGAAATGTCCATTGTCGCAGCAAAAGGAGCCTCCAATGTTTCATGGGACATCCCTCTCTGGGTCCCTCCAACCCACTTTTGGTTGCCCCCCAGCTCATTCTCAGCCACCCTGACACCCATCAATGCCAGATTCCAGCCTCATCTGTAAAGCCATGATTCGGGTCTGTCACGTTCCTGCCACCAAACTTCACCTTGGGGCTCCATCACTGCTCCGAGGAAATGAAGGCTTTTCTCTCCTGTTATTTTTATTGTCCTGTTTCAGGGCTGACAAGCTTTTCGAATATAAGTTTCCTCCTCCTCATACTTAGAAAGGGTCCTTACAAAGGCCCAGATGGCTTCTGGTGCCTTTGAAATCCCAGGTCCCTGGCTGGTTGAAGACACCTGGCTGGCATCCTCCTTCTGGTCGTGACCACCTGGGCTCCGTGCCCCTGAGTCAGCTCTTGCAGCACTGTGGGCCCGCTGAGGCTGGTGGCACATTAAGAAATGGTGGGTATGTGCCTCCAGCCATGGGGGGTGAACCTCTCTCACCCAGGCCATGAGTGGGCTCTGTAAACACAGGAAGAGGGTGGCCCCTGGGTGGAGAACATGGAGGGGACACACGAGTCAGAAGACAGAGACCAGGGACGGCAGCTGCTGGCCCTGGTTCCTTGCAGCTCGGGGCCAACCCCAGCCCACCCCCACATCAACCACCCAGTTTGTTCAAATGCAGATTCCTGGCCCCAGACCCAGAGTGAGGATTCACAGTGAAGACATGGAATCTGCATTTTTAAAGCTCCCTAGGTAATTCTTTGTCTTGGACCACACCGAACGGCTTGAATTATTTTAGTTCTGGGACTCGAAATTTAACTCAGGCCATGACAGTGAGAGCACCAGATTCTAACCACTGGCCCACCAGGCAACTCCCTTCCTGGGTCATCTTGTGTGGAATATTCCAGAAGCAGAGTTGCAGAGGCACTCATTTAGATCCTCAGTTCAGTGGAGAGGGGGCTCATTGAGGTGGCCCAGGTTCCACCCACTTGTCACCCAGGAGTACTCAGGAGGCAGTGACCCCAGGCTGAGAGGGGACCAGTCCACTGTCTTCCCACCAGCATCAAGCTGATGGGAGCCAAGGGGTTCTGGAGGGGGCGGCAGAGGCTCAAATATGGAGGTGGGAGAGGTGTTTTAGGAGCAGGAGTGTGTCCTACTGAATGTGGGCGGCTCTGGTACCAGCGTGCTGACCAACCAAGGATGGGCCACAGGGGCCGTCTCAGGAGCATCACCCACGTGTGAACCACGGATGTCACCCTGTACTTGGGACACATGCTCAGGGGTGGTCTCAGAGCTGGGTTTGGGACCCTACCAATGTGCTTCCATTGGCACTTCGTGGAGGCAGGACAGAATGAGAAACGTTAGAGCAGAGGCTGGAGAGCCGGCTCAGCTGGCAGTGGGCAGTGGGGCTGTCCTGTAAAGAGCCAAGCACTTGGGACAGCTGCTGTTGGCAGGTGGGGTGGGGCTGCAGGAATTCAGCCGCCTGAGCTCCAGGAAAGGCCAGGTGACAGGGAAATGGAGAGTCCTGCGTGGTCATGGCCAGGGGCAGGGGAGGAAGGCCCAAGAGGCTGCACTCAGGGGGCGTTCAGTGCCAAGGCCAGCCCTGTGTCTCCGCCCTCCTGGACTTAGCTCCACGGGCATCCCCAGCTGCATCCTGGCTGAGCCCCGCCCCTGGGACAGACTTCCCACAGCCACAACCCGCGGGGGCCCCGTGGGCGATCCGCTCCCTTCCGCGCAGCCGCAGGTCCCCCTCACGGGGAGGCCAGGCCCCCCACCAGCAGGGACAGAAGAGGCAGGAGGGGTACCGAAGGCCACTCTGCAGCCTGACTGATCCCGCACTGACAGTCGCAGTCTCCGGGCTTAAGGGTCGCTCTGGGGGTTCTGGGGGCCCGAGGGCCCACACTGGGGGCGGGGCAGTCCAGGAACTTGGGCCCCATGGGTTGGGGGGAGTCCGGCTCGGCTTTGATGCTGCCCTTCGGGAAGCGCCAGTAGTGGACGCCCTTGAAGAAGTAGGTGTCACCTGCGGGGAGGGAGGAGATGTTGGAGGGGCTGGTCCACGCCTGCCCATCCTCCAAACCCCTCTCTCCGCACCGCTTCTCCCCCGACCCCGGGGTCTGCAGGCCCTACCACCCCACGGCCCCTGGGCCCCCATCGCCCGGCCCCGCAGGAGCGCGAGCTCTCCCACCCGTGTTGCTGACGGTGACATCATCGGGGGCCGGCGGCGCGCCCTCCCAGAGGCTCAGGTCGCGCGGGTAGCCCGGGTCCGGGCTCGCCGCCGCCTCGTCGTACCGCCAGTACTGCCGCCCCCGGATCAGGTAGGTCTTCCCGTTGAGCGGCCAGGAGAACACGGCGTCCACCTCCTCCCCGGGGGGCAGCCCCAGCTCGGTGAGCGGGCGCGCGGCGCCCTCTAGCAGCCGGTCCTGGAACGACCAGAACTGCGGGCCTGCGGGCGGGGCGGGGGCCGGTGAGCCGCGCTGCGCATGCCCGGCGCTAGCCGCCTCCTCCCCCAAACCCGGATCCGACTGACCGCTAAAGAGGAGGATCCGGCCGTCCCGGTGCCGGGCGTAGGCGGCCTGAATCACCTTCACCTCGGCCGGCAGCCCCTCCCAGAAGCGGTGGAGCCGGGCGGGCCGTGGCGATACCAACTGTCCTGAGGGCTGGAGACGCCAGAACCAGGGGCCTGGGTTGGGGGACGAGTGTTCGGAAGAAGGCGTGGGTTATGGGCGTGAGATGAGACGGCAGGAGGTCACGCCTCTGTACACCCATCCGCTACCCCGCACCCCCCACGCCTGCCGGGGTGTGGCTGGGACACAGTGGTGGGTTTCCCCTCCCACCGCTGGGGGCGGGGCAGGGCGCAGGTCCATCCAAAATCAAGGCTGCAGGGGCTCTAGGGTGACCGGCTGGGCCAGGAGTTTCCCATTTGGGGCACTGAAAGTCCGGCATCCCTGCGACCCTCGGGGCCCCGGCGGCGGGTCACTCGAAGTGGGTGTGAAGCCAGTTGTATGGGGTCGGGGAGATGGAAGTCACTTACCTTTGAAGAAGAAAGTTTCGCCTCGGATGTTGGCGATGGCGTCAAAATTGCCATCACATCGATCAGGGAGGGGTTGTGAGGGGCTGGGGAGGAAAAGAGAGGTGAGCGGAGAGGAGGAGCGGGGTCCGGCTCCTTTTATTTAACCTTGACTACATCCTACAAGGCAGAGACTCTCACCTCCCCATCTCGAAGAGGACCCTGAGGCTAGGGAGCGCATCCAAAGCCTCCTCCCTGGAGAGGACTCACCTGTCCGGCGGCAGGGCAGGGGGCGGGGGAGGAGCCAGGGGCTTCCGTGTGGGCTTGTCATACGGGGTTTGGGGTGCTCTGCCTGTGGAGAGAGTGTTACAGGCCTGGGTCCCCTGACGCTACTGCAGAGGCCACCAGGGGGCGAGCACCCCGCCGCCACCGGTACCGTAGAGCTGCTGCAGGCCTTCGCGGTCGTCCTGGGACAGGCGGTACTCGGCGGGGCTGCCCACTGGGCCCTGGTAAAAGGGCCTCATGATGGAGTCGGGCGCTGAGGAGTGGCCCAGGCCCAGGGCGTGACCAAACTCATGAACAGCCACCGCAAACAGGTCCGTCCCCTCGCCATCTGGGGAGGAAGGGAGAATGCGCTCGAGCCGGGCCCCACCCCCACCCCTAGCGCCCCCAGGAAGCCCCGGAGAAAGGGGCCTTCTGGTGGACACAAACAGCCAGGAGGCGCTCCGAGGTGGCCGTGGCCGCCTCTGCGCAGACCCCCTCCCTGAGCCATCTTTTCCCTCCTCTGTGGGAGCACGTTTGGTAGTTCGTCTCCTGTCGCCTGGTTTGGCAGTGCTGCACACCGGGGGGATGGAAACAGTGTGGCAGGGGGTCTAGGTCAGGCAGCTAGATCCCGCGGGCTGCAGCTGAGAGTCTGCAGGCTGCAAGATCCCGAGGGCCGCAAGGAAGACCTGGCACAGCCAAACGCCTAAATGAATATTCTTTGAAAAAAAAAAAAGGAAACATTCTAGAGGAAGCAGGATCCTCTGAGTGTGTGGTTCTCTAGAGGGAGCCCCAGCTCTGGGGAAACTCCCTTCTCACAGCTCCAGAGGCCCCGCCCCTCCGCACCATTCTCACTCCCACCCACAGGGAAGGTAGGTCAGACTCCATGGCCCCCTCTCCCTCCCTCCATCCCCACCAACCTAGTGCCCAGGACCCCCAGTCCTCTATTTCCGCTCCATCTCTCCCTCCCACAGCCTCCACCCCCCACCCCTGCAGCCTGCATCTCTCAGAAGCTCTAGCAGGCACTCTCCAACCACAGCCCACTGACCATGGTGCCCAACCTCTCTGACCACAGAAGGCTTTTCCCTGGGGACCCAGCCCAGGCGCCAGGACCAAGCTGTCTCCATGCTCCCAGCTGCTGGCTGAACCCCAGCTCCTCATTGATTCCTGAGCCAGTGAGAAGCTAAGAAGGCACAGAGACAGCAAGAGAAACAAGCGGCGCCCCCCCGCCACCCCCAGGTTGATCTACCGTCATGGAAATCTCCAACTAGAGTGAGCAGTGGTGAAAGTGCAATGATGGGAAGTAACCTGGTAAACTGAAAAGCAAATTTCTCTCCACCCGTCCAGGCCACTGAGTGAGAATCTAAGGACAAGATGAGTGAGTCATAAGCAGAGCAGCAAAGGCTTGTCCTCAGTTACTTCTACCTCCTATCCTCATTTTACAGGTGAGGAAACTGAGGCACAGGGCGGTCAAGTTACATGACAGAGCCAGAACCCTGGCTGGGCTGTCCTGCTTCTCAGCAGTGGTTTCAGATGTCTTAGTCAAACTCATAAGGACTGCTGAATTCCCACGTTGACTGTGGCTTTTCTCAATATGCGCTGAGAGCTTTTTCTAAGAAACTGGATGGAGGACATTTGGTGTCTTAATCAGGTAGATCTTTTTTCCTATTTTACCACCTGCCCCCCGCAGCGTCCTTGCCTCTCCTCTGGCCACACCCCTTCCTTGCACCCTTATCAAGCTATGCAGCTAGGGAAATTACACAACCATGCAGATCCAGCTGGGGGAGCCTGGTGGGCTGTCGTCTATGGGGTCACACAGAGTCGGACACAACTGAAGCAACTTAGCGGCAGCGGCAGATCCAGCTGCAGAGACTCCCGGTGCTCGTCTCGGGGGGGTCCTCTGTACCTCCCCTCACCCTCACCCATGGCCTCAGTGAGCAGCTCCTTTGCTCCTCCCATTCACCCTCAAACCCAGACTCAAAGCCCCTCCAGGTGCTACCCAGTCCCAGCCCCAGCCTGCAACTCTTCGATGACAAATTTCCTGTTTCATCAAGACAGGCTGCTTGTGTCATCGGTAAGCTTCTGTGCATGGGGCACAGAGCTTCATCCCCTCCCAGCTCATCTCCTGCCTCTTGCCCTGCCCTGGGAGAGATCCTTGCCTCACTCACCTCCTCCAGGACAACGACAAAGCCTCACCCATCCGTTCATCTCTGCCTTCGTGCATGCATGCATCCATGTATCCCTCCATCCATCCACGTGTCCGTTCATCAGCTCATTGATCCATCCGTTAATCCACGATCCACGCACTCATCCCCCACCTCTTTCTATTAGCTTATCCACTCTCCCCGGGTCTTCAAGACTCCCTCATCCTAGGACAACCCCTGGACCTGTCTGCCCACCATCCACACCCCGCTTCCCCCCGCAAGCTCTCTGGTCAGCGGTCTGAACTCAGCCTTCTGTTGCTCAGCTCCTCTCATGCCTCTGTGGTCTGGATTCTCCCTCCACCCACCAAGCCATTGGGCTCTAAGGTCACTTTGTCCCCACAGGGCGAGATCCAACCATAAGTAACTTACTGGATGACTTGAAGCCCTGCTCACTGCTGCCCACTTCCTCCTTCGCTTGTCTTCCTAATCACCTTTCAACCTAGTTTTTCTCCATTTGTTTTCATCCCTCCCCCACCCTCCACCTGCCCCGCTCCCCATAACTGTGAGACTTCCCCACCTCTGAACTTGGTCTTCACATTCTACCTTCTCCTGGAACCTGACCCCCCAGGTACCACCAACTCTCAAATGTGCTGGAAGACCCAGCTCATAGTGGCCGACAGTGAACAGTGTGCTAAGACCCAGCTCATAGTGGCCGACAGTGAACAGTGTGCTAAGAGCTGTAGGCGAATTACTCGTTTCATCTGCAAGCCCGTGGGACCAGTACGTACTATTATCCCCATTCCTCAGGTGAGGAAACTGACCCTACTGAGGCCAAGTAACTGGCACACGAAGCAGCAGGCGGAGGAACCCTGAATTGAGTTCAGCTTCAACACCAAGTTCTTAAATGCTGTTACACAGCCTCCCTGCAGCGGATCTGTGTCTGCTATCCCCACCTCACCTAAGTCCCTCTGCAGAGCCTGAGGACCCATCCCCAGCAAATGGCTCTCCCTCCTGGCCCAGCCTCCCCCAGCAGTTCCAAGGATGGGGAGTGGGAGAGCTGGGCCCCCTGCCTCCAGGCAGAACCAACCCTGGGGCACTATTTACGTTCCAGAGAGTTCCCTGCGGGGTCAGGCTCTTCTCCAGCTGAGACCACATCCTAGCTTAGCTTCTCCCCCCTCCCTCCCCGACACATCTCTCCTGCTTTCCTTTCCCCTGAAAACGTGCCCCCCAAAACTGCTTGCAGAAGAATTTTCCTCTCGCACTCCAGTTCTGGGAAACCTGACTTAAGTTGGAGGGATCCAAATTCTAGCACAAGATACTAGACCATCAACGCACCACCTGCACCGACTCAGCACTGCAAACACAAGCCCTGACCCAAACTCACCTGCCTTCCCCAGCCTGCTCCTCCTCCTGCCCTCTTCTCACCTGCATTAATGGGACACCATCCTCCAGGGCCTTTGAGCCAGAAACCTGGCTGGTATCCGGCCATCCTCACCCCCTTTGCTTCCGAATCCAATCAGATCCCAATCTCTGTCCATCCTGATGGACTCCCCTCTGAGCTGCCACTGCCCTCCGCACCCACCCCCTCTTACCTGGACCCCCAGCTACCTCCCTGCCTCCCCGTCCCCATCTTGACGCCCACGGCAGCCAGTAGTATCTCTGGAATGCAAAACCTTCCACAGCTCCCACTGCCTTTGGAATCCGATTGTCCAGACCCCACCACGTGTCCTCCCAGACCCCTCTCATCATATGAGACTGGCCCTCCATCCTCTCTGGTCTGCTCCCAATAGCACGTGTGTGCCTTCCAACCCTGAATATCCCAGGCCGTTCCTCACCCCTGTACCCCCACCTCTGACTCCCCTGGCCTCAGTGAGCTCACTGGCTTGTGCTTTATGTGTCCCTTCCCATCCCCACCCTGGTACTCCAGGAGAGTGGACCCTGGGTACTAGTTGGCACACATTGTCTACATGTGAAACAAACAAAGTCACCGCTTCCAGGAAGTCCCCGTCCCTTCAGCCAGCTTTCGTGTGAGCACCCCCAGGCTTAAGGACTTCCTCTGTTGTGATTCCGCGTAATTGTGACACCCTGTGTAGCAACTGCCAGTTACTCTTCTGACTCAGCTACTGGCAGACCGTGTTCTTGCCCTTTTGAGTCCTCAGCCTCAACTTGGACTTCCCCTCTGTGATGGGTAATTTTCTGTGTCAACTTGGCCAGACTAGGGTGCCCCAATGCCTGATCAAGTACCAGTCAAGATGTTGTCGTGGAGGTTATTTTATCGGCATGAATAACATCTATAAGCCACGGTAAGTAGAGCAGATTATCCTCCATAGTGTGGGCGGGGCCCATCTAATCAGTTGAAGGCATTAAAAACCAAAACTGAGGTTTCCTGGAGAAAAAAGAATTCTGCCCAAAGACTGCAACATGGAAAGCCTGCCTGGGTTTCCAGCTGGCTTGCTCTGCAAATACTGGACTGAAAATTGCACCATCAAGTCTCCTGAATTTCCAACTTGCAGGCCTGCCCTACAGATTTTGGAGCTCACCAGGCTCTGCAATTCTTTGAGCCAGTTCCTTAAAGTAAATCACTTTCTCCACACACACGTACACACACCCATCTTACTGGTTCTGTTTCTCTGGAGAAGCCCAACTGATACAGCCTCCATTGGTAAATGTAATATAAACGTCATTCTTAAGGACATTCTTAAGGACAGGTGGTTCTGGACAGGGGACCTCTCAGAAGAGGGGAGATGGTACCTTTTGACCCAAAAGTCCAGGTCTCCTCATCGTCGAAGTGCGTGTCCCCAGAGATGGGGTGCTCCCCTGGGAAGAAGGCGTGGGCCAGGGTGCCCCCCTGCCCGTCGAAGGGGTAGCTGTCCTGGTGATAGGCCCGGGCAAAGTCGATGAGGATGTCAGGCTCCGTGGGCCCCTGCGAACCCACCTCCTGGAACCTGAGGTCTGACTCGGTGCCCCAGGTGGTCAGGGCATGGTGCATGAGGGTCCGCACCGTCTCCTGGCTCAGCGCGGAGCTCTGGGGGAAGGAGTTGACCCTGGAAAGAGGAGGGCCGAGTGAGGGGCTCTGAGGAGAATGGGTAGACACATGAAGCTGGGGCCCAGAGGGCAGCCCCAGGGTGGTCGAGAGGGCACCAGGACTGACCTCCACGTCAGTGTCCGCTTCTTCCACACGCTGCCGCTCAGAGCGTACCGGCGCCGCCGCCTCACCAGCCCCGCCGCCCCCAGCACGTCGGGCAGCGAGCAGCGGGGTTTATGCATCGTGGCCACCGTCACCGGGTCTGCAGGAGGTTGTGGCAGATGGGGGATCAGCAGCAGGCGTGAGCTAGCATCCTCCATGGGCAAACTGAGTCTCCAAGAGCTCCAGACACTTGCTCACAAAGGCCCCACAGCTTGCACTGGGAGCCGGGCTGTCTGATTCTGAACACCAGCTCGTACCAAACTATGGCACTGCCCTCTGGGTACGATCACCCTCCACACCTGGCCCTGGATGGATGCAAGAGTCTCAGGCCAGGATCTGGGTGGCCCGCTTCCCTGAGTCCTGGCAGCTGGACTCTAGAGAAAGAACCCTGGGGGTGCCGGGAAAACGCCTCTCTTAAAGGTTGGAAGCCCCTGGGAGACTAGCTCCCAAGTCCCCATCACATCCAGGTCAAGTTCAAAGTCCCCGGGCCAGTCAGGTCTCTGGAATCCCACTCCCCAGCTCAGCTCCATTCCCAGCAGTCCTCTCGGCTCCATGTGAAGGTCCAACCTCATCTTGTCGTTTGAGGTGGCGAGGAGCAACTAAGCACATCCTGGGGCCAGAAGGTTCTACCTCCCTCGCATCTGGACAGGACCCCTCTGCTTCCCTCTTCCTCTCATTTAACCCAACGGAGGAGCCTCTCAGCTCTGTCTCCGAAATACACATTCTGGATTCACTGGTTCTCATCACACCCTTGCCTGAACACTGGTCTCTGTGCGCCCCACTCTCCATTCTCCACCAGTAAGCAGTAAATAAACGTCGTTCAGTTGTGTCCGACTCTTAGCCTACCAGGTTCCTCCGTCCATGGGATTTTCCAGGCCAAGAATACTGGAGTGGGGTGCCACTGCCTTCTCCAGGAGATCTTCCCAACCCAGGGATCGAACCTAGGTCTCCCGCATTGTAGGCAGACACTTTACCGTCTGAGGCACCGGGGAAGTCCAGTAAGCAGAGGAAACTCTAAAGTGTAAATGAGGTCTCCTTGCCTCCCTCCTTCAAACCCTCTCAGCGATTCTTATCACTTTTGAAGTCAAACCAAAACACCCTTCCTGGTCCCTAATCAGGCTCTTGTTTAGCTCTGCAGTCCACCTTTCATCACAGGCATGCAAGCCTGTGTCTGCCACAGGGCCTTTGCACCGGCCTGCGAGATCGCCTCCCACATCTCCCCATGGTTGTTTCGCCCTCTTTGTGTCCTAGGAATTCTTCATGTCACATGAGCTCCTCCCGGCTCACGTGACCTATTTCAGAGGGGCCTGCCCTGCCTGACCAGCCCCTGAGGATCATTACCATTTTATTTTCTTCAGAACACTCATCACTGTTCTTGCTCTGTGCCTCTCTCGCTCTAGAACGTAGGCTCCATGTGAGTGGGGACCTCCTCTACCTCGTTCACCACTATACCAGTGGAGCCTGGAATGACCTCACATGTCAGTTCATCGGGAAGAGATTCCTGATAAATATTTACTGAAACAGGAATGTCTTAGCACCTCCAGGGTTGGGACCTGAGGTCAGCATATTCACAGCCCTGGTGATTCAGCTACATGCAGATGTTTAGACCCTGCAGTTGGTGGGGTGGGCAACAATGGTCAGGCTGGGTGCGGGGCCAAGACAGGGCTGGGGGCCACCTACCCAGGACGCCTGTCTCCGGCAGGCCAGCAAACCTCTGCATGACCTTGATCGCATCCCGAAGTTTTGCAGGGCTCTGCAGCTGGGCCTGGGCAGGGTGAGGGGGCGGCAAGTAGCCATAGCGGGTCAGCCAGTCCTAGACCAGAGGTGGGAACAGGGGAAGCAGAAAGGCTCATGGAGGGACTCTCCCATCCAACCACCATCCTGGAAGCCTCACCACTCACCAAGCATGGCCAGCCCCGGGGAACCGTCTGCTCCCTACCTCAAGGTCCAGGCCCTCCAGCCCCGGCTTTGCTAGTGCTCATCTGTTGCCAAGAGTGCCCACCTCTCCACCCCAACCCTTTTTCAGATTTCCAAATTCTGGCCCTCAGCCTCCTGACGAATCCAAGAATTCGGGTCCCCAGTCTCCACCCTCGGTCACGAATCCAAGGATTCCGGTGCCCAGTCTCTATCCTCGGTCACTCTTTGGACATTTGGAAAGCGTCCCCAGCCTTCTCTGAACCCAGAAGTCCAGGCCCCGGCTCCCCTCTCTCAGCTCTGTTGCAGAACGGAGCCGGCGGACCCCTGCACTCACCACGCCCAGGCTCACGTCCTGCGCCGAAGGCTCCCGGGCGCGAGCGAGCGGCTGCAGCAGCGGGAGCAGCAAGACCAGGAGCCGGAGCATGGCGCTCTCCTCCCCAGTGGCCGGCTGGGCTCCCGGGGACCTGCCCCGCGCCGCCCTGGAGATCTGGGGAGGAGGTCGGGGGCCCGGAGAGGCTCAGGGGACCTGGCACCGCGTACGAGAACCGGGCGAGGGGGTGAAAAGGTGGCGTGCGGGGATCTGGGACCTTGGGAGGTACGATGCGGGGGGTACTGGGGCGTCCAGGCGAGGGCCGGGAAGGTTGAAAGGGCACGGGCTCCGGGTCAGCGGCGCGGGCTCCCGGGGGTGCGCACAGGTCCGGTCGGCGCCGACGGCCTGTCGTCCGGACAGGAGCCGCTAGCCCGGCAGGGCGGGGCAGGGCGGGGCGGGGCAGGCGGAGACGGCGCGGCTGGGAGCCAGGGCCCAACCTTCCGTCGTCGGTGATGGCTAAAGACCCCACCGGATCCAGGGCCTCCCCGAGGGCTTCAGAGGGCCCGGCCGCAAGTTTCTCTTCCCAGATCCCTGCTCCAATGGGACTCTCCGGAGGGCCGCTCGCTTCTGCTTTCTCAGATCCGCGCCGCCGGGCCCGGGGGAGGGGCGGCTCGGGGCCCTCCCCTCCCCCCACCGCCCTTCCTGGAGACCCCAGGGCGCGCGGCGGGCGCTTAGGCTGGGGGATTTCCGGGCAGCGGGCGGCTGGGCTGCTACCCCCTCAACGGGGCTGCGTCACGCCCCCCGCGCACCCTTGCCGACCCCGCACTTCCCCCACCCCGCCCCCCGCCGCCCGGGTGTGCGCGCCTGGGGCTGCCTGTGGTCCCTGAATTAATTCCCCTAACCACGTGGGCTGCGAGGGTCTCTGCTTCCCACGCCGAGGTTCTAGCGTCTCTAGATCCCAGACCCGGGGACTACCTTGGGGCAGGTACTGGGCTTTTAAAATCCTCGCAAGGCTTCCCAGGTGGCTCAGTGGTAAAGAATACGCCTGCTAATGCAGGAGACTCAGGTTTTATCCCTGGGTCGGGAGGATCCCCCGGAGAAGGAAATGTCAACCCACTCCACTCTTCTTGCCTGGGAAATGCCTTGGACAGAGGAGCCTGGCGGGCTACAGTCCATAGGGTCCCAAAGACTCGGTCACCACTTAGAGACTAAACGACATCCTCGCAGGAGCTAGAGCGCCTGTGGCAGGTCGGTCGGAGCGCAGCGTGGAGGAGGGGGCGAATGGGAAGAGACCCGGGCGGCAGAGCCGCCGCTCACGCCCGCGGGGAGCCGGGTGCTGGGAGGCCGAGCAGCTGGAAAAAGATGAGGAGGAAGCGGGGGTGGACTTCCTGTCGGGGGAGGCGGTCTGCGGAGGTGGGCCGCGATGGGACCCCTGTGTGCGTTTTAAACAAAATAAACAGTGAGCAGGATTAGCAAGGTAGAGATGCAAACGAAAACATCAAGATCCTGTGCCGAGCCGCTGGGACTGCAAGAACAAACCACCACAGACCAGGAGGCCCGAACAGCAGTTTATTTCCTTACTTCTGGAGGCAAAGGTGTTTTTCCCAAGGCTTCTCACCTTGCAGGTGGCTCAGTGGTCCTTCCTCTGCCCAGGCAACCCTGGTGTCTCTGTGTCCATATCCCCGCTTCTCATAGAAACCAGTCACGCTGGTCGAGGGCCCACCCCAACGGCCTCATTTTACCTTAATCGCCTTTTTATAGTCCTGTCTCCAAATGCAGTCACATTTTGAGGGGCTGGAGGTTAGGACTTCAACCTATGAATTTAGGGACACAGCTCAGTCCATATTGGATCCCCCTGTGCAATGAAAACGTCCCCTCCTCCTCCTGCTGGGTCTCCTCTGCTCTCACACACGGCCACACTCACAACACTTCTGACACCAGATGTGTGGGGTTTCTTCCCACGTCAGGCAGTTCTGTGTGACACCAGCCAGGGTGTCCTTCAATTCGGACCATAGCTAGAGTTATCTAAGATCCCACAGGTTAAGAGTTCAGGCCCGCAAAGCTGCTCCCTGCTTCAGATGCAGGCAGGAGGTCTGCAGGTCACCCTAGGTCAGCCAGGTTGGCTGCAAGTCAGAGGTTCACATGCCTTCCCCCTCCGTGGATTCAGTTGTTTGTTAGACCAGCTCACAGAACTCAGGGAAACATTGGGATTTTCCTGGTGGTCCAGTGGCTCAGACTGTGTTCCCAGTGCAAGGGGCCCAGGGTTCTACCCTTGGTCAGAGAAGGAGATCTTGAATGCCGCAACTAAAGATCCCACAGGCTGCAACCAGCGCAGCCAAATAAAACCCCCAAAAAACAATATGTAGCTTGAAAGACACTGTCGTGTCACAGAATTCCACGCAGTCAGCAATCACCCCCATCCGTAGCCAGGGTGAGGTTGCAGTCTTCCATCCGATCTTGTCAGATTCCAAAAGCAAGAGTAGTCTTGGCACAAATGGCTTCACCCTTCCGGGCATCTGGTTGTAATTGAACTAAGAGATAATATCATCTCTTGCTCTGAGCCTCTTTCGAGGCGTTAATGTAATACTGGCTTTCCCTCATGACATAATTAATTTATCTTTACTCTTAGCTCCTGTTCCGCCTTCTCTATACAGATCCTGTTCTGCTTTCTCTGCACTGATTCCCCAAAGGCTTCCACCTTTGGAAGGGACATTAAGTGGGGCTACTGTCCTGGTCCAAACTGCAGGCAGCGATGCTAGACCAGTCGGTGTCTCCCTCCTTGGCCCACAGAGGCTGTGGTCACACAGGTGCAGAACTGGTGAGCTTTTTTTTTTTTTTTTTTAAGGAAAGCAAAGTGTTGATTTACACGTTGGTCTGTACACAAGAGTTCCCCGGGGAGCCTGTCTCTGAGAGCCTGCTCTTTTTTGTCTCAGAAGCAGGTGGGAGGTGCAGGGCTCAGGATGCAGCCTTGGAGCTGGTGAGCTATCTTTAAACAGCACCGCTGTAGCTGCATTCGCTGTCGACACTGACTGTCACGGGGGTGAAGGCATACGTTGCCCCAGCAGGCACTTAGGAATTCTGACATAAGGTTTGAAGTAGTGTTTCTGTCTCTTATTTGGGATTCATCGCTGTCTTGGGCACTTGTGTTTGCAGCCCTGATCATAGGAGCAGGTGTGTGCTATGTCACTTCAGTCGTGTCTGACTCTTTGCTACCCTATGAACTATGTAGCCCAGCAGGCTCCTCTGTCCATGGGATTCTCCAGGCAAGAATACTGGAGTGGGTTGCCATGCCCTCCTCCAGGGGATCTTCCTGACCCAGGGATCAAACTCATAATTTTTATGTCTCCTGAATTGGCAGGTGGGTTCTTAACCGCTAGCGCCACTTGGGAAGCCAGATGGGAAGAAAAAAAGTGGTATGAAGGGAAACAACAACAACAAAAAATGAGGTGGTATATGGGTATTTTCCTGCCTTGGCAAAAACTGCATAGTCTGACCTGCATTTCTCCCTGCTTTGTCTTCCCCAGATCCACCAGAAAAACAGAGACACCCCCCAGTGGGGACACTCCTTTGGCCACACTCAGGTCTGTGTTACAAGTGGAGGTTTGTAACCCAGCTCTTTCAGTTCAGTTCAGTTCAGTCCCTCAGTCGTGTCCGACTCTTTGCGACCCCACGAATCGCAGCACGCCAGGCCTCCCTGTCCATCACCAACTCCCCGAGTTCACTCAAACTCATGTCCATCGAGTCGGTGATGCCATTCAGCCATCTCATCCTCTGTCGTCCCCTTCTCCTCCTGCCCCCAATCCCTCCCAGCATCAGAGTCTTTTCCAATGAGTCAACTCTTTGCATGAGGTGGCCAAAGTACTGGAGTTTCAGCTTTAGCATCATTCCTTCCAAAGAAATCCCAGGGCTGATCTCCTTCAGAATGGACCGGTTGGATCTCCTTGCAGTCCAAGGGACTCTCAAGAGTCTTCTCCAACACCACAGTTCAAAAGCATCAATTCTTCAGCGCTCAGCTTTCTTCACAGTCCAACTCTCACATCCATACATGACCACAGGAAAAACCATAGCCTTGACTATGTTGAGGCTTAGTTGGCAAAGTAATGTCTCTGCTTTTGAATATACTATCCAGGTTGGTCATAACTTTTCTTCCAAAGAATAAGCATCTTTTAATTTCATGGCTGCAATCACCATCTGCAGTGATTTTGGAGCCCCAAATAATAAAGTCTGACACTGTTTCTACTGTTTCCCCATCTATTTCCCATGAAGTGATGGAACCAGATGCCATGATCTTCGTTTTCTGAATGTTGAGCTTTAAGCCAACTTTTTCACTCTCCTCTTTCACTTTCATCAAGAGGCTTTTTAGTTCCTCTTCACTTTCTGCCATAAGGCTGGTGTCATCTGCATATCTGAGGTTATTGATATTTCTCCCGGCAATCTTGATTCCAGCTTGTGTTTCTTCCAGTCCAGCGTTTCTCATGATGTACTATGCATATAAGTTAAATAAGCAGGGTGACAATATACAGCCTTGACGTACTCCTTTTCCTATTTGGAACCAGTCTGTTGTTCCATGTCCAGTTCTAACTGTTGCTTCCTGACCTGCATACAGATTTCTCAAAAGGCAGGTCAGGTGGTCTGGTATTCCCATCCTTTTCAGAATTTTCCACAGCTTATTGTGATCCACACAGTCAAAGGCTTTGGCATAGTCAATAAAGCAGAAATAGATGTTTCTCTGGAACTCTCTTGCTTTTTCGATGATCCAGCGGATGTTGGCAATTTGATCTCTGGTTCCTCTGCCTTTTCTAAAACCAGCTTGAACATCTGGAAGTTCACGGTTCAGGTATTGCTGAAGCCTGGCTTGGAGAATTTTGAGCATTTCTTTACTAGCATGTGAGATGAGTGCAATTGTGCAGTAGTTTGAGCATTCTTTGGCATTGCCTTTCTTTGGGATTGGAATGAAAATTGACCTTTTCCAGTCCTGTGGCCACTGCTGAGTTTTCCAGATTTGCTGGCATATTGAGTGCAGCACTTTCACAACATCATCTTTCAGGATTTAAAACAGCTCAACTGGAATTCCATCACCTCCACTAGCTTTGTTCGTAGTGATGCTTTCTAAGGCCCACTTGACTTCACATTCCAGGATGTCTGGCTCTAGATTAGAGATCACACCATCATGATTATCTGGGTCGTGAAGATCTTTTTTGTATAGTTCTTCTGTGTATTCTTGCCACCTCTTCTTAATATCTTCTGCTTCTGTTAGGTCCAGACCATTTCTGTCCTTTATCGAGCCCATCTTTGCATGAAATGTTCCCGTGGTATCTCTAATTTTCTTGAAGAGATCTCTAGTCCTTCCCATTTTGTTCTTTTCCTCTATTTGTTTGCATTGATCACTGAGGAAGGCTTTCTTGTCTCTTCTTGCTATTCTCTGGAACTCTGCATTCAGATGCTTATATCTTTCCTTTTCTCCTTTGCTTTTCGCAAAGGTCAGTGGCGGCCAGGAGGAGACACCTCGGGTCCGAGGTCAGGGGCGGCGGCCGAGAGGAGCTACCCAGCGTCTGAGGCCAGAGGAGGCAGCCGAGAGGAGCCACCCAGCACTGGAGGCCAGGGGCGGCTGGTCTCATTTTAAACAACTAGTGTTTCAACTGGTCGCTCCAGTTCCCTACCAAACGGGTACTCTGGACATCACAGGCAACCAAGTGTGGTCCTCGGTCTGAAGAAATGATGACCGGCCATGCACACTGGCACAGTGTTCTGTTCCAGATCTTTTATGTCATTCTGAGCATTTGTATCTACCCCTGGGTAAGCAAAGCCCACTCCAGAGTCGGGGTCTATTCCAGGCAGGACCCATGTGCACCCCCAGGACACCAGAATTAGTCTCACCTGCCAGTTATGATCCAGGTCTGCCCCCCAGAGAATGTGCCACCTCAGGAGGGGCTACAAGAGGACCATGTCCAGATTCAGCCCCATCTCAGTATTGCTGCAGGGGTCCCATGCCCACTTACTTCATGGGTCCAGGTCGTGGCCACCTTAAGTGAACACACCGAATCTCTGCTGATTAAGCTGGAAGAGGGTTCCAACAATGGGCACTGAAGTGTCAAATCCTACTTACAAGTGCCCTCAAATTTCCAACGTGATTTCCACAGGGCTGTGCCCCATATGGGCATCCTTTTATTTATTTATTTTTAATTTTTTCTTTTTGGCCTGGCCTTTCAGCTTGCAGGATCTTATTGCGCCAACCAGGGATCAAACCCAGGCCCCTGCAGTGGAAGCGCAGGTTAGGAGTCCTCACCACTGGCCCACCAAGGAAGTCCCCAGGCATCCCTTTAAGAAGCTAGTTTTCCATCACCCTCCTGCCTGACCGTGAGTCTGTAGAAACCAAAACATAGGAAATTTCACCACTGCCAATTCTCCCATCACAGCTCAGAAAACAGCTTGCAGTTCAGCCCACCAGGCTGACCTGTTTTCACCTTCTTTGGTCAGAGTGGTGACCTTCCAAAGACGAGGTTGTCTGTTCACCTGGGAACTACTGTCTACAGGCCGAGCAGCTCTTTGAAGGTCATTTAAGAGCTGTTAATGGGGCATTCGCTGTCCAGAGGTGGAATTCAGAACTGCTCACACAGTGGCACATTCAGTCCTCAGAGAAGAGGCTCCCTGCTCCTGTCGGTCTCCGCAGGCAGCACCATCCTGGGAAAACCACTTCCGTCCTATGAGGGGACTTTTCTGGGCACTGCCATCTCCATTGGAGCATTTTTCTGACATCTGCCTAGGCGTTATGGATATTTCAGGTTTCAAGATCATTGTATGTCCTTTAGTCATAGGGTAGCTTCAGTTAACGTCTGAAAACTAGGTCCTGTAATCCCCTACCTAGGAACCTTCAAGTTGCAAACTTTCAAAGATGCAAGCGCACACTGGCATATGCAGTCACATAAGGCGTGAGTGACATTACAGCTTGCCGTCCGTCTCCTATTGCTGACAACCTTTCAGCTCTACCATCTCCCACCTCCTCTGCCCGCTCCAGTCAGTAACTCTTCTTCCTGTTCACTTGATGCCAGCCCCTGTATGCCAGCTGTTGCACTGTATTACTGTACTTTTCAGGGTGCAGTGTGGTAAGATTAAAAATGTCTCTTTCATTTTTTTGTTTCTAATATACTATTTGAGTGAAAAGTATTATAAGACCATCACAGTTCAGGAGTGCATAGCTGATTGTGTTAGTTGGGTACCTAGGTTAGCTTTTTTGGACTCCAAATGCACTCTTGGAATGGAACTTGTTCATATGTAGGCGACTTACTGTAGTAAATAACCCTGGAAACTCTCTAGTTAAAGTCCCAGTAGTCATCGCTGGGCATGCTCACAAGCTTTTGCCTTAAGCCACAGTCTACACTCCACATAGTGCTACTGTGCAGAGATTTTGTCTGAGCCGGCACCCCACCTTCTATTCCACACTGTGTGGACTCGGGCAATCTTACTGGTTCCTGTTTAGCTTGTCCACATAACCTTGCTTGAAATTCAGATTTGCACACCTTCTGTTTCACAGTACTATTTAGGGAAACAGTCCCCAGTCAGATACAGTGTCAATCCCATAATTCAGTTCAGTTCAGTTCAGTTCACTTGCTCAGTCATGTCCCACTTTGCGACCCCATGGACTGCAGCACACCAGGCTTCCCTATCCATCACCAACTCCTGGAACTTGCTCAGACTCATGCCCATTGAGTCAGTGACGCCATCCAACCGTCTCATCCCCTGTCGTCCCCATCTCCTCTTGCCTTCAGTCCTTCCCAGCATCAGGGTCTTGTCCAATGAGTCAGTTCTTCACATCGGGTGGCCAAAATATCAGAGCTTCAGCTTCAGCATCAGTCCTTGCAATGAATATTAAGGACTGATCTCCTTTAGGATGGACTGGTTTGATCTCCTTGCATTCCAAGGGACTCTCAAGAGTCTTCTCCAACACCACAGCTCAAAAGCATCAATTCTTCAGCATCAGCTTTATTTATGGTCCAACTCTCACATCCATACATGACTACTGGAAAAACCATAGCTCTGACTAGACAGACCTTTGTTGGCAAAGTAATGTCTCTGCTTTTTAATATGCTGTCTAGGTTGGTCATAGCTTTTCTTCCAAGGAGCAAGTGTCTTTTAATTTCATGGAAATCAAAATTTCATTGAAATCTTTTCATTTCAATCCCATAATTGCACTCAGGTAAAAGAGGCACTTCACAGAAAGTCTGACTGATTATTCCAATTAGTAGAATTCCAACTAGTAGAACTTTTACCGTAATTCCATAGACCCTGTGATTTCATCTATAGGTTTGGAGTTTATGATACCAGGTAGGGGAAATGTGCCCAGTAGGACATAATATTCGTTCCCATGAAACATTAGGTAGAGGAGACACCACTGCTCACATAAAGCCTGTTCAAACATCCCACCTTCCGTAAGCTCATGAGCTCTTGCCATTCTGTGCTCTGTTCTCTCAGTCTCACTGCAGCCGAGTCAGGGCTTCATACACAGAGTTTTGGTACCACAGTGAGTGAGGCCCCTGTGTCCAGGAGTGCTGGGGACTTCCCTTCTCCTCCGCACCCGCCCCCCGCCGCTGCCCCCACCCCCCCCAGTTTCCCACTCTTGTGCAAAAGGCTTTGGATCAGAGAAGATTCTGGAAGATGGTGATGCAGGAAGCACCAGAAATCTGTCTCCCGACCTGGGCAGCAACTGCAGGGCAGAGTCTCTCTGATGGAACTGTTCTGGAACCCTGAAGGCTTCCAACTTCAAGGGGAAGCCTCCGACCGTAAATGAACATCCGACAGTCAATGGGCATCCCCGTCAGCTCTCAGTCCGGTAGCCCCGCCCATCCCCGACCTGGAGGGCTTCCAGAAAGGACCTGAGCAGAAACAAACCGGTCCCCCAGGGGTGGGGGATCTGGGCTCTGATGGCTTATCACCGAGGTGCAGACAGAGGGGGCTGAAGTCATTCTTGCAGCCCCTGCCCCCTGCTGTAGCCTCCGCCTCCCTCCCAAGTGAGGATTTAAAGGGCCGGACCCCTTTTTCACCGCCTTTTTTCGATTTTTCCCTTTTGGGAGTCAGACACTAAAGAAGAGGACATTAAAAAAAAAAGAAAGAAAGAAACCCTACATCCACGGGGAAAATTAGAAAGTAACTGTGTGTCCCCAAGGCTCAGAGAAGACCTAAGAACATATAAAGTTCACACTTCAGTCACAGACAGCCTATAACATTAAAAAAATAAAAATAATAAAGCTCCCAAACAACAATAAAAACCAACAAACCCTGGGGAAGGGAGAGAATCTGACTTTCAGAGTTACCACATTATTAGATTTAAATGTCTGGTGTTCAACAAAAATCACAGGGCAAACAAAGAGACAGGAAACGTGGCCAGTTCAAAGGAAAAACACTGACAGAAAACTGTCCCTGGAAGACTTGTGTGCGTGCATGCTAAGTTGCGTCTGACTCTTTGCAGCCCCATGGGCTGTAGCCCGCCGGGCTCCTCTGTCCATGGGATTCTCCAGGCAAGAACACTGGAGTGGGTTGCCATGCCCTCCTTCAGGGGGATCTTCCAGACCCAGGGATCGAACCTGCGTTTCTTTATCTCTTGCGTTGGCAGGTGGCTTCTTTACCACTAGCGTCACCTGGGAAGCCCTGAGAAAGACTCAATGGCAGACAAATTCTATACAGTTCCACTAATATGTGGTACTTAGAGCTGTCAAATTCACAGAGACAGGAAGTACAGTGGTGACTGCCAGGGGCCAAGAGTGGGCAGAGTTTCAGTTTTATAAGCTGAAAGGAGTTGTGGGATTGAGGGTGCTCATTTCTGCACAGCAATATGACTGTATTTAATACCACTGACCTCTACACTTAAAAATGGTCAAGATGATAAATTTTATATATGTGTATTATACCACGATAAGAAAAAAAGGTTAATTTTGGGAAAACTATATGATTCCTTTTATGTTTAGCAAATGCAAACCAATCTACTGGGATAGAAAGCAGTTGGTTGGTTGCGGGGAGGCAGAAGGGAGGAATTGAAACTGAGTAGAACACTGTGGTACCCCGCCCCCCACCCCAGATACAAAGGTCCTTCCATGCCCCCTGCCTCTTGTTTATAGAAAAGCTGAAGTCACCCAAGTTTGATCCCTGGTCAGAGAACTAGATCCCATGTACCGCAACTAGAAAACCAGGCACAGCCAAAGGAGAAAAGGAAAGCTGAAGCCTCCCGATCCTCCCTGAGTCACAGAAGAGCAGGCTCAAGCAGTTAATGATCCGGACAATGGAATCATAGCACCTTTCAGTGTCACATGTACACTCCAGAGTTGCTTTACAGTTACTGTAACTGCTCCCTGGGGGGGAAGGGCTAACTGAATGATGGCCAGACAGCAGCCATGATATAAGCTGTGCCATCTTGAGCAGTACTGAATTTATGGTGAGCGACATTCCAAGAGCTGGCCCCAAGAGAATGGGATTAACGGTATTGCTCATAATAGTCTGTATCTTTGCGGACATCAAAATAACTGTAGCTTGCTCTGCCCACATGTGTAAGCGGGCAACTAAAATTGTCAGCAGAGATGCTCCAGACCCATGTCGACATATTCCACTCTAAGAATAGGCACCCTATGTCAGCAGGAGAAAGTTGTAGGAGACAGACCTTTGCCCATGATGCCCTGGAAATAGAGTGAGGATATGTAAGCAGCTTTTTGCAGGAAAAGAGGGTTTGTTTTCTTTTTGCAGGAAAGAGCTCTCTGCAGGAGGTCCCTTTTGTTTTATCACTTTAGCAAAGCCGTATTGTAACTAACCTCCGGCCCAAGCCCACTTTTCAAATCTTTTGCTCACACAATACTTTGCCTAAACTGTTTTCTTTCCTTAGATCAAAGAAATAGAGATGAAGAAAAAGGAATTAACAGATGGCTAGATTTCTTCCTTAGCTTCCCCTTCAGTAATCTCCCAAAGAAATTATGTGAACCAGATAACATCGAAAGAAAGGTTACAAGGCTGCCTGCAAAGGGAGATGGCGGTCAATGATTAGCTGAGATTACTTTCCGTTTTTCTCTTCTGAAACGTTCATGGCCAAGCAGAACTTCAGAGAGAGTTCTGGGACACAAGTCTGCCTTCTCCCCAGCTTGCTAGCTTCCCAATTTTTTTTTTTTTTCTGGCCACATGCACGGTTCTCAACCAGGGATCAAACTTGCGCCTCCTACACTGGAAGCCTGGATCGTAATTACTGGGTCACCAGGGAAGTCCCTCTCTCCGCTTGTTTTCCTTTGTTTCATTCTATCGATATTCGTTTTATTCACCTTGTTTTTAATAACCCTTAAAAAATTGTTCACCTGCTGAGATCTATCTCTTGATTCTCTACTCTGCCTTTCCCGATTTTCTTGTTAGTTAGCCTGATGTTTCTTTAGTAAGACCCAGAAGGGGGAGCTAGGACCACAAATTCATAAGGCTTTCTGAACTGTCCTTTGGTTTTGGCAGTAGTCAGGTTATCTGAGGTACTCACGCAGAAGGGCCACCCCAACCACAGCACGCACTGTGGCCCTGGTGAGGGGCAGCCTCGGTGGGTGAACGTCCAGGTCCACTGTGGATTGGCTGCACCAGGTCTTAGTGGCGGCGCAGGGGATCTTTTAGTTGGAACGTGTGGGATCTAGCTCCCCGACCAGAGCTCGAACCTGGGCCCCCTGCATTGGGAATGTGAAGTCTTAGCCACTAGACCACCAGGGAAGTCCCTCCAGGTCATCACAAAGTCCTTCCGGGTCATCCCAGGTGGCTGGCATACAACATTATCAGCCGCTTCATCTGGAGCGTTCCTTTTGGTGTTTATGGGGGGAGATGGAGAGTTCTCTTTCTCAGGGAAATTAGACCTTATGGGGGCTTTTATCTAGTTCACCAGGCTGGCTGTTCCCTCGGAAATAACCTCCTAAAGGGCTGGATCCTGTAAAAACCATCTGTGATGGCTTCATGTTGAGCTGTGTGTCCCCATTCAGACTCTGCAGATTCAGAACCAGGGAACGGCCCCTAAGCTAGTGACTCTCACCATCCCTTTCAGTAAAGGGTCTTCAAGAAGGTGAGGATAAGGATACACAAAATGAGAAGTCCCTGCAGGCTGTCCCTCTGCTCTCAGTAGCTCCTTGGGTTTGCCCTTCCCCGCACCCTGACTCCCTTCCTGGTGACTCGAGGTCTCAGAGGTACTTAGAGTTGTCCCAGTGTGACTCTTCCCTCTGTGGCTGGCACTAGACTAGTGGTCAAACCTCAGATTCACCGAAATCTGCCCAGTACCAAGGTTCCAGCCAGCACTCCCTTTTACTTTCCTTCTAGCTATCACAGATAACAATAATAACCGGCAAAATATTAATAGTTTGCTTTTTTCTTATTGCTTTTCATTTCTTTCTGCCTCCCTTAAACCAACTCCCTGGGAGTTGGATCCCTTCCTAAATTCCGTTGCCAGCTGTTACTTTCAGTACTTGAGTACAGGGGGCTTCCCTGGTGGCTCAGTGGTAGAGAACCCACCTCTCACTGCAGGAGACACGGGTTCAATTCCTGTGTCAGGAAGATCTCCTGGAGGAGGGCATGGCAACCCAGTCCAGTATCCCTGCCTGGGAAATCCCATGGACAGAGGAGCCTGACAGGCTTCAATCCATGGGGTCGTAAAGAATTGGACACAACTGAGCAGCTAAACAATAAAAACAACAATCTGAGTACAGCACAGCTGCTTCTCCAGACTGTGGGTGACCACATGGCCACCAGGAAGCAGAATCTCTGCAACCTTGCCCCTTCATCCTTTCTCTTCCCAACCCACCTGTTTCCATGAGTTCCAGCAAAACCCACTTCACTGACAGCAACTTAACGAAAGCCTCATCTCTCCTAGCCTCTTATTCACAAGGGCTTTAGGAGCTTTGTACCAGAAACTGAGAGCAGAGACTGATAAGTAAGTTTTCTATTATTTCATACCATGTCCATCATCAGATTGGCAAAAATGATAAAGCCTTGTAGTCGCTAGGTTCGGGCCAGATGAAACTCACACTCTGCTTATAGGAGTATGTTTCATGGTTGCTCTGTGATGGGATCAAACCTTCCACACAAAATTTGGTTCAGGGGACTTCTGCAGGGGGTTCAGTGGCTAAGACGCCATGCTCCCAATGCAGGGGGCCTGGGTTCAACCCCTGGGCAGGGAACTAGATCCTACATACAGCAACTAAGAGTCCGCAAGCTGCAACTGAAGATCCTGCGTGCTGCAGCTGAAGATCCTGCGTGCTGCAAGTGAAGATCCTGCATGCTGCAACTAAGACCCAAATAAATGAGCAAAAATACATTTAAAAATAAATGTGGTTCAGATGTGAAGATTGATGAGGCCACAGGGAGCAAGAGAACAGGATGAGATTGGTGACTCACGTAGTGAGGCTTCCTGGGGTGAGCCGGGCAGGTGTTCCAGCAGGTTTGAAATGGCTTGAGAGGGCGGGGAGGGGCCTTCGCTGTGGTCAAGGGGAGAGGCTGGGCTGAGGGCCCCTCCACTCTGGCCAGAGCAATCCTGGATTAAGTTTCTCTCCTCTGCATGGAAGCAGGCATCAGGGCCTTCTTATTAGTTTGTCCAGATGTGGGACATGAAGAAAGAGGAAGCCTGTTTTAGGCCATCAACAAACATCAGTAATGGTGTTAGACTTTTTATTACAGAGTGTAAATTAATACCTACCCCTTGGGCCATATTTACTAAAGAGGTGAAGTCGCTCAGTCGTGTCCGACTCTTTGCAACCCTGTGGACTGTAGCCTACCAGGCTCCTCCGTCCATGGGATTCTCCAGGCAAGAATACTGGAGTGGGGTGCCATTTCCTTCTCCAGGGGATCTTCCTGACCCAGGGATCGAACCCAGGTCTCCCTCATTGGAGGCAGACACTTTAACCTCTGAGCCACCAGGGAAGCCCAAAGGTGAAGGAGTCTGAAAAATGACCACAAATTATACTCCCGCGGAGCGGCAGAATCTACTCCTTGCCCCTTGAACCTGGGCTCACTCAGCGCCTTGTCTGACCAGAAGCTTGCTGTAGAAGTGATGGTTCTGGGAACTTCGGGACTTCCCTGGTGGTCTCGTGGTTAAGAATCCACCTGCCAATGTAGGAGAGCCAGGTTAGCTCCCTGGTCTCAGCAAGACTCCACGTACCGCACGGCAGTTTAGTCTGTGCCACAGCTGCTGAGCCCGCCCTCTAGAGCTGGAGAGCCGCAACTGCTGAAGCCTGTGTCCCAGGGCTGGTGCCCGCAACAGGAGAAGCCCGCACTCCGTAACTAAGAGCAGCCCAGTGCAAAGCAACAAAGATCCAGCGCAGCCAAAAATAAGTGAATGAATTTTAAAAAAAAGAAGCCTGGCAGCTTCTGCTCTGGTTTCTTGGAACCTCATTTTGGGGAAGTCAGCTCCCTCCAGTCAAGGATAGCCTCCCTGAGAGGAAATTCAGGCGGCCACGTGCAGAGGCTGCATCCAGAAAGAAACGCTGTCTGACCCCAGCTGACCCAGCCAGCCAGCCCAGGCGCCAGATGTGGAAGCTGAGACACCATCTGACTCCAGCCCCACCACCGTCTTACCTGCAACCACATGAGACTCCAGCAGAAGCCAGCCGACCCTCAGAATGGTGAGAGAGAAAACCAAATTGTTGTTCCAAGCCTCTAAATGGTGGGATAGTTACTACCCAGCAAGAGGTCACTAGAACACCTCCCCCCACAGATTTCAGAAGTAGATGAACGACGGCATAAAATTTCCACCCAAGAGTCCACGGAAATCTGTGTACAGCGATGAGGATCTGCGTTAAAACACTGTTTATAACTTGGAAAAAGTGCCAGGAGACTAAGTGCTCAGTGATAGACGAGTGGAGAAATAAACTGGGGCATAAACATTGGATGAAATACCTTACAGCTGTTAAGTACAAACTAAATCTAAATACATCTTCCTGGATAAGTCTGAGAACATTCTGGAAAGCAGCTGCTCGAATTCACCCCCACAAAGTCAATGTCCCAAAAGACACATAAAAAGGCAGGGGGAGTGTTGTTGATGAAAGGAGGCTAAAGAGAAACGGTCAGCTGATCACATGTGATAAAGGTACACGGTTCCGTAGCGGGGTATCTGCATCCTCAGAGAGGCAAGCCGAAGTAGCTGACGCTTAGCAAAGGGTTTGCAAGAGTGTGTAACAGCGGAGAAGGCAATGGCACCCCACTCCAGTACTCTTGCCTGGAACATCCCATGGACGGAGGAGCCTGGTAGGCTGCAGCCCATGTGGTCGCTAAGAGTCGGACACGGCTGAGCAAGTCATGTAAGAGAGAGAGAGAAAGCCAGTGGGGCAAAATGGCCACCACTGGGAGCCAAGTGGAGGGTATTTGTTATGTCATTCCTGTGACTTTCCTTTGTGTGTATGTGTGTTGGTTGCTCAGTTGTGACCCATGGACTGCCGCCTGCCAGGCTCCTCTGTCCGTGAAATTCTCTAGGCAAGAACACTGGAGTGGGTTGCCATTCCCTTCTCCTGGGGATCTTCCTGACCCAGAGATTGAACCCCAGGTCTCCTGCATTGCAGGCAGATTCTTTACCATTTGAGCCACCTGGGGCTTTGTTGCCATATGCGGGATCTATGATCTTCCTGGGGTGTGCCAACTCTTCGTTGAGATGTGAATGCTTAGTTTCATCATGCAGGATCTTTAGTTACAGCATGTGGGATTTAGATCCCTGTGCATTGGGAGCTCAGAGTCTTTGCCCCTGGACTACTAGGGAAGTCCTCAGCTCTATTGATTCCACCGATACACACAACATGGGTGAATCTCAGCACCATTATGCTGGGTCAAAACAGCCAGGCACCAAAGACTACACATGGGACATGATTCTGATGCAGGAGATTTACAGCTGGCCTCCTGCTGGCATCTCTTGGGGCACCAAGAAGTGGGCTTCAGGCTGGCTACAACTGTTAGCATTTTTTGAGGCAAGAGATAGGTGGGCTCCAGTGAAGGCATTTACATTTAGCCTCCTGTTTGCCCTCTAAAATGGAAGTAACAACAGAAACAGGGTAAATAGCCAATGTTTGTCTCTTGTACATAATAGTGTTTGTCTGTTGAGATAAAAGTCATGGCAGTAGTCAAGGTGAGGGCAAAGGGGGACAGAAGCCTGTTTGAGAAAAGGATTAAGGTATCTCTGCTTGCGCCTCTTTGGGGGCAAGGGAGACTACACATGTGCAGAAAAACTCCTTGTGGGTCAAAAGTCAAGGGATAACGCCAGGCCATAATGAGTCTTGCTTCTCCCAGAAGCCTTCACTTTGAGATCCATCTTGGCTGAGGGGTGTATGCACACCCAGGGGAGTGTCCCAGGGTAGGTCATGTGTGGATAAAGGAACCAGATAATTGGCCTGAAGGAAGACAAAGACCCGGAAGGACTGTCCTGTATAAACAACTCAACCACCTCTCTTCTGAGCTCCTTCTCACTAGGGGGCACGCTCACACCCTTTCTCTCTGGGTGTCCATCCCTGCCTTGCCTCTGGCTTAACTAAACAAACCGTTCCTCTATGTGCTCTCCCACTTGGCGTGCTGTGTCTCTAACAATAAACTTTGTACCTATATTTACAGTTTCTGCCTCTGTGATAAGTGCATTTTTCAATGGGGGCAAAGATCCAGGGGAAAATAGCATCTAGCTTCTAGCCCTCACTGGTCCTGCAGCTAGGATTGATGGTTCTCTCTCATCCAGGCTTCTCAGTTTCAACTCCGGGACAGGGAATAAAGATCTCATTTCACCCCACTGCTCACTGCTGCCTCGCTGTGATCAATTTCATTTAGAGAGTGTTCTGGTGTTAAATGAAATATTTCCTGCGTTACCAGTGGGCAAGAGATGTCCCAGCTATCCATGATTCAGTTCAGTTCAGTTCAGTCGCTCAGTCATGTCCGACTCTCCGAGACCCCATGAATCGCAGCACGCCAGGCCCCCCTGTCCATCACCAACTCCCGGAGTTCACTCAGACTCATGTCTATCGAGTCAGTGATGCCATCCAGCCATCTCATCCTCTGTCATCCCCTTCTCCTCCTACCCCCAATCTCTCCCAGCATCAGGGCTTTTCCAATGAGTCAACTCTTCGCATGAGGTGGCCAAAGTACTGGAGTTTCAGCTTTAGCATCAGTCCTTCCAAAGAACGCCCAGGGCTGATCTCTTTTAGAATGGACTGGCTGGATCCCCTTGCAGTCCAAGGGACTCTCAAGAGACTTCTCCAACACCACAGTTCAAAAGCATCAATTCTTCAGTGCTCAGCCTTCTTCACAGTCCAACTCTCACATCCACACATGACCACAGGAAAAACCATAGCCTTGACTAGACGGACCTTTGTTGGCAAAGTCCTCTGCTTTTCAATATGCTATCTAGGTTGGTCATAACTTTTCTTCCAAAGAGTAAGCATCTTTTAATTTCATGGCTGCAATCACCATCTGCAGTGATTTTGGAGCCCCCAAAAATGAAGTCTGACACTGTTTCTGCTGTTTCCCCATCTATTTCCCATGAAGTGATGGGACCAGATGCCATGATCTTCGTTTTCTGAATGTTGAGCTTTAAGCCAACTTTTTCACTCTCCTCTTTCACTTTCATCAAGAGGCTTTTTAGTTCCTCTTCACTTTCTGCCATAAGGCTGGTGTCACCTGTATATCTGAGGTTATTGATGTTTCTCCCAGCAATCTTGATTCCAGCTTGTGTTTCTTACAGCCCAGCGTTTCTCATGGTGTACTCTGCATAGAAGTTAAATAAGCAGGGTGACAATATACAGCCTTGACGTACTCCTTTTCCTATTTGGAACCAGTCTGTTGTTCCATGTCCAGTTCTAACTGTTGCTTCCTGACCTGCATACAGATTTCTCAAAAGGCAGGTCAGGTGGTCTGGCATTCCCATCTCTTTCAGAATTTTCCACAGTTTATTGTGATCCGCACAGTCAAAGGCGTTGGCATAGTCAATAAAGCAGAAATAGATGTTTTTCTGGAACTCTCTTGCTTTTTCGATGATCCAGCGGATGTTGGCAATTTGATCTCTGGTTCCTCTGCCTTTTCTAAAACCAGCTTGAACATCTGGAAGTTCACGGTTCATGTATTGCTGAAGCCTGGCTTGGAGAATTTTGAGCATTACTTTACTAGCGTGTGAGATGAGTGCAATTGTGCGGTAGTTTGATAATTCTTTGGCATTGCCTTTCTTTGGGATTGGAATGAAAACTGACCTTTTCCAGTCCTGTGGCCATGCTAAGTTTTCCAGATTTGCTGGCATATTGAGTGCAGCACCTTCACAGCATCATCTTTCAGGATTTAAAACAGCTCAACTGGAATTCCATCACCTCCACTAGCTTTGTTCATAGTGATGCTTTCTAAGGCCCACTTGACTTCACATTCCAGGATGTCTGGCTCTAGGTGAGTGATCACACCATTGTGAAGAAATGGAGTAGCCATCATGGTCAACAAAAGAGTCCGAAATGCAGTACTTGGATGCAATCTCAGAAACAACAGACTGATCTCTGTTCGTTTCCAAGGCAAACCATTCAATATCACAATTCAATCCAAGTCTATGCCCCAACCAGTAATGCTAAAGAAGCTGAAGTTGAACAGTTCTATGAAGACCTATAAGACCTTTTAGAACTAACACCAAAAAAAGATGTCCTTTTCATTATAGGGGACTGGAATACAAAAGTAGGAAGTCAAGAAACACCTGGAGTAACAGGCAAATTTGGCCTTGGGATGCGGAATGAAGCAGGGCAAAGACTAACAGAGTTTTGCCAAGAGAATGCACTGGTCATAACAAACACCCTCTTCCAACAACACAAGAGAAGACTCTACACATGGACATCACCAGATGGTCAACACCAAAATCAGATTGATTATATTCTTTGCAGTCATAGATGGAGAAGCTCTATACAGTCAACAAAAACAAGACCAGGAGCTGACTGTGGCTCAGATCATGAACTCCTTATTGCCAAATTCAGACTTAAATTGAAGAAAGTAGGGAAAACCACTAGACCATTCAGGTATGACCTAAATCAAATCCCTTATGATTATACAGTGGAAGTGAGAAATAGATTTAAGGGACTAGATCTGTTAGATAGAGTGCCTGATGAACTGTGGACTGAGGTTCGTGACATTGTACAGGAGACAGGCATCAAGACCATCCCCATGGAAAAGAAATGCAAAAAAGCAAAATGGCTGTCTGGGAGGCCTTACAAATAGCTGTGAAAAGAAGAGAAGCAAAAAGCAAAGGAGAAAAGGAAAGATATAAGCATCAGAATGCAGAGTTCCAAACAATAGCAAGAAGAGATAAGAAAGCCTTCCTCAGCGATCAATGCAAAGAATTAGAGGAAAACAACAGAATGGGAAAGACTAGAGATCTCTTCAAGAAAATTAGAGATACCAAGGGAACATTTCATGCAAAGATGGGCTCGATAAAGGACAGAAATGGTCTGGACCTAACAGAAACAGAAGATATTAAGAAGAGGTGGCAAGAATACACAGAAGAACTGTACAAAAAAGATCTTCAAGACCAAGATAATCACGATGGTGTGATCACTCACCTAGAGCCAGACATCCTGGAATGTGAAGTCAAGTGGGCCTTAGTCACGGTGGAAATCCATGATTCCCACCCTCCAAATTTGAACTTCCGAGCCACGCCAAAAGGTGGCGCCACTCCCTACATGCGGAACTTAAGGATGTCACAGTCAGGACTGATTACAGCCCTCCAGTGTGCCCTAAGGTAATTCAAGAAGATTTGGATACCTCTGTAAAAATGCAGGATGCTGGTCCCAGATAGCTGAGATGCATGTGAAAGGAATGCCTTCAATAATCCCAGACACTTGGGGCTCTCCCTGTGGCTCAGACAGTAAAGAAGTTGCCTGCATTGCAGGAGACTCAGGTTCAATCCCTGGGTCAGGAAGATCCCCTGGAGAAGGGAGTGGCAATCCATTCCAGTATTCTTGCCTGGAGAATCCCATGAACAGAGGAGCCTGGCAGGACTGAGCAACTAACATGTTCACTTGCTTTCACTTGCATCTTCCCATACATAGAAGAATGCTAAATTCCTTAACGTGATCTTTGGTTTTCTTTACTTAACAGTAATATTTGATGTTCAGACCACCTGCCCCCTTTGTTGCAAGCTTGTTTATAGCCTGACTCCCTCTCCCACCTCCTCAGAGCAGTCTCTCAGGGCTACCTGAAGTGCTGTCTCCCAGGCTCGGAGTCCCTAAGGTTCCCACCAAATAAAATAACTGCCTAAGGTTGTGACTAGTTTTTCAGTTGACTCTGGAAGAGGCAAAGTCAAGCTGATCAGTGGTTGCCAGGGGATAAGCCCTGCGGAAGGAGCCTGGGGAGCTCTGAGTACTGGACCACAGAGCTGGGAGAGATGCCACCGACAGAGGCTCCAGGAGGAGCCAGCCCTGCCCACAGCTGACCCCCAGAACTGAAACAATTTGTTCCTGTTGTTTGAACATCCAGTTTGTGGTCATTTGTTAGAGAAGCCCTAGGAAATGAACGTGTATGCGTGCTCAGTTCAGTTCAGTCGCTCAGTCGTGTCTGACTGTTTGCGACCCCATGAACCGCAGCACGCCAGGCCTCCCTGTCCATCACCAACTCTAGGTCGTGTCCAGTTCTTTGTGACCTTGCGGTCTATGGCCCACCAGGCTCCTCTGTCCATGGAATTTCCCAGACAAGAATACTGGAGTGGGTTACTACGCCCTCCTCCAGAGGATCTTCCCAACCCAGGGATCGAACCCAGGTCTCTTGTGTATCCTGCACTGGCAGGCGGATTTTTTACCACGGCAACACCTGGGAAACCCATAAGAAATGAATACCCAGCAATCAAAGTCTTTTTTTTTTTAAGTTGAGGGAAAAAAAAAAAAAAACCTTGGAAATAACAGGCTAAATGAAAAAAGCAAGTTTCAGAACAATGTATTCAGTGTAAAACATTTTATAGGAAGGTTTGCAAAGGCCCCAAACAATACTGCTTATTGTTCATAGGCTTTGGATATGTTGCAAGCACTGGGAGGTGCCCTGGTCTGGAAGTGCACCAACCCCCAGTTGTCTTGATGGAGGGGGTGGAGCATTCTGCTGGCTTCCCCCACCCAGCAGAGTCCCTGTGAGGCCTGCAGAGGCTTCCCGACGGAGGAAATGCCCGGGAGGAAATGCCAAGATTTGGAACACTAGGCGCCCACCAGGCGGTGGGGAGGGTCGGGGAGAGTATTCAGGGCTAAGCCCAGGCTTGGAGGCTGAAGGAGGCGGGCTTGCTTGAGGGCCACCTGGAGACCAGAGGACTGGATACCTTCCCTTCTTTTATCTGAACCTGTCCCAGTATCACTAGGGCTTCCCTGGGGCCACTCTGTCCCTCTTCTCCATCTTCACCTAGAATCAGCAAGGAGCCTGGAGGCCAGATTCAAATGCCCCAAGAATGACCCTGGCTGGGAGGCAGGCAAGCTGGGATGAAGCGCTGGTCATGCAGGCACAGACAAATCACTTTACCTTCCTGAGCTGGTAAACTGTGAATGGTCATGACCTCACAGGGCTGCTGTGCAGATGGAATACACTGTCATATTAACACACGTGGTGAGTCACTTCTTATGGCCCTGCTGAGCAGCAGCGCAGCCTAAGTGCTCGCACCTTACCTTCACCCTCATTCAACAGTCAGAACTCCATTAGCTGGGGACTGTGATCACCTCCATTCTACATATGGGGGACTGAGGGCAGCTGAATGACTCAGACACACACAGCTGATATGTAGGCAGTCTGGGATCTAGACTGAAGCCATGCAATGCCAGCACCTGTGAGCTACACTCCGTAATGTGTTGTTTTATTGGTTCATTTCTAGTTTACATAGGTCTACACCTCCTCCGACCTCCTGGGGTGGACTGTGAACCTCCTAAGAGTAGGGCCTTCATGACTTATCTCCAGGTGAGCCCAGCCCCTGCCCGGTAGGACTGGGGCTCAGGGAAGGCGTGCTGAGTGTGGGTGTGATATAGGTGGAGCCCTGGGTGATCCTGGCATTTGGAGGGAGTTGCGCAGCAGCACAGAGGCAAGGCTGGGGTGCCTCCAGCCCCCTGAAGTCCACCAGGCTGTCGCCCAGGTGCTGCGGAAGAATGTGGTGGCTTTACCAGGCGAGGCAGCCCACAGACCACTTTGCTATGGAACTGGTGACACCCCTGCTCTACGCTGGCAGGAAACCCTGTCCCAGCCTAGGATGCAGGAGTCCCAGACTGGAACCGGCCCTCACATCCAATTCCCCACAAGTCAGGAGTCCCAGCTTCCATCTTCCTTTTTCTCTAAGACTCAGCCAGACAGGACCCCAGTCCTCCAAGGCTCAGAAACCCTGACACACCCAAAGTCAGAGGGGCAGGGGACCCAGCCAGTACTGGCTGGCAAAAGCTGATATGGACATCTCTGCCCATCTCCACATTCAAAGATGTCATGTCAGTAGCTTGAAATCAGCCTTGGGGCTTTCCCTGGTGGTACAATAGTTGAGAATCGCACTTCTAGGACATCCCTGGTGGCACAGTGGATAAGAATCTGCATGCCAACGCAGGGGACCCGGGTTCTATCCCTGGTCTGGGAAGAGTCTAACTGCCTTGGAGTAACTAAGCCCGTATGTGACAACTTTTGAACCTGTGTGCTGCAACTGCTGAAGACCGTGTGCCTAGAGACCATGCTCTGCAACAAGAGAAGCCACCGCAATGAGAAGCCTGTGCACCGCAATGAGGAGCAGCCCTGCTCTTCGCAACTAGGGAAAGTCTGTGCGCAACAACAAAGACCCAGTGCATCCAAAATAAACACATTTTTAAAAAGAATCGTGCTTCAACTGCAAGGGGCATAGGTTCAACCCCTGGTTAGGGAAGTAAGATCCACATGCTCCCCAGTGCTGCCAAAGAAAAAAAAAGTAATCAGCCTTGGAGGGAGTATTTATAGCACAGAAATGGGCAGAATTAACAAGTCAAGGCTTTTTCCTTCCCTGAAAGCCTGTTATTAAAGAGTTACCAACACACCACTGCTCCCAGCCCTCCATCCGTCCCCACTCACTAGGCCAGGAGCCTCTTTCACAGGGACCCAGGGAGCCCTGAAGTCTGAGGAGACTCTTGAGAAGCCACCAGGCCACGGCTGGGGCATCACCCACAAGCCCCAGGCTGCCCTGGGCTCGACCCCAGAATTCAGCCATGGGTCCTCCCAGTCTCCTCACCCCATCCTCTGCCCCTGACTCTGCAGCCTGGGAGCTGATAGCCTCAGGTTGGGAGGAGCACAGGCTAAGGTGTGGTTATGGGCAAGTCACTTCAGCCGTCCTCACCTACCACACGGGAACCAGACTAAGAAGTCACATCTGTGCTGCTCACGTTCAACTCCTGTCCATGTGACCCCAAGCAAGATAGATCCTTGCTAGGCCTCAGTTTCCTCATCTGTAAAACGGGGATAATGGCAGTTCCTGCTTCATGAGGATGTCATGAAAGTAAATAAGAGCTTTCTTAGCAGAGTGCTTAATACCCGCTAGATTTGCTGCTGTCGTTAATAATGTCCTATCTCAAAGGGCAGTTGTGAGGGGAAAGGGAACCGACGTCTATGTTCAGCGTGGGGTGTGCATACAGTAAGTGCTCAATTAATGGGCCCTGTCGTTTTCGGTGGCAGCAAGATGGGTCAGCGGCTCTGACCTGGGTGGAGTTGCCTTTCTTTGGGCCCCACCTGGCCATTCCAGCCACCAGGGGGCGCCCCGTGGTCCCGCCCCTCACCTGTGCGGGCGGATCACCCGGCACCGCCCCCGGAAGAGGGGATCCGGGGCCGCGGGGACCTCGGAGGCAGCCCGGCGCCGTCGGGTGAGAGCCGAGGGGGCGCGAGGACAGGGGCCCTTTCGAGCTTCGGGTGGACCGGGCCGGGCCAAACGGGCGCGGGCCGATGGGGCGGGCAGGGGTGGCCGGGCCGGACTCTGGGGGCCGGGAAACCCGGGAGCGGGCAGGAAGGAAGGCGGGAAGGCTGTGGCTGGGCTTCCGACGCCGAGAGTTGGGGGTCGAGAGGCTGGTGGCCCCGACGCCCGGGTGGAGGTGCTAAGAGCTAGTAGCTCAGTGCGGGGAGAGGCGAAGAGGCTGGATGCGCCCGAGTCCCAGAGCGGGCTGGACCCGCAGGGGCCACGTCGGGGAGACCCCCGGTCCTTCCCGGGGCAGTTGAGTTGGGAAGACCGCGGATGCCTGGGTCCTGCGAAGAGGCCTGGGATCTGACACCTGCCAAGAGGAGGAAGGGAAAAGTCAGGTGTTTGTGTGTGTGCGTGCCCGCGCGCGTGCGCTCACAGTGGGTGAGGAAGCCCCAGGCATGCTGGTGGGGGGTAACATGGGGAAAAGGCCAGGGAAGCCCGTGGGTCCCCTCCCTCCTGAGCCCCAGAACTGCGGGCCCTGGCGGCCCTGGGGGAGCGCCGCCAGGCTCCCATCCCCAGGGCCGGGCGGGAAGTAAACAGAAACCTGGAGTGGCCAGGCGGCAGTGCCCGCGCGGGCATAACCTGTTACCTCGCCCAGGGTGGCTGGGAACTGCGGCGCCTGGGCCAGCAGTCCAGAAGCGGCAGGCTGAGGGCCTGGGGAAGAGGAAGCGGGGGGCCAGTGGCTGGGGTGGGCTGTGGTCCTGGAGCACTGGGACAAGTTCCCCGGGGCAGAAACCATCCACCAGAGGCGGGAGCCCCGGCAGCTCTCTTCCTGCTTCCCCCTGCCTCAGTTTACCCTGGGGACATTAACGGAACTGGGCGGACAAGACACAGATCATTAACCCTTCTTGGCCCAGAAGACTCAGAGGGCCAGTGGCAGGTGAAGAATTTCAAGAGAGCCTTGTCTTGGCCAGCGAGGGGGCAAACCCCTTTGGGTTGCAGAGGAGTCCTGTCGCCACTTCTCCTCACAGCCCTACCTGCCCCTACAGATGCTGCCGGTGCCATGAACTCCCCAGAAGGGCCCAGCTTTCCGGCCGGGCTGCTTTCAGGGGGCGCCTCCCCCAGTGGTGATGAGGGCTTCTTCCCCTTCGTGCTGGAGCGGCGGGACTCATTCCTGGGAGGAGGCCCAGGGCCTGAGGAGCCAGAGGACCTGGCCTTGCAGCTGCAGCAGAAGGAGAAAGACCTGCTGTTGGCAGCGGAGCTCGGCAAGATGCTTCTGGAACGCAACGAGGAGCTGCAGCGGCAGCTGGACACGCTGAGCGCCCAGCATGCTGAGCGTGAAGAAGTGAGCTGGTGGCAGAGGGCAGGGCTGGGGGGTGGAGAACAGGTGGCAGGGACCAGGTGGGGGGCGGAGGGACGAAAGCGGGGCAGGGGCTTGCCTCTGGAACAGCAGTCCAGGGCTAGGACCAGTCTCCCTGGCAGTGTTGCCCAATAGTTAAGAACATGGGTTCCCTGGCGGTCCAGCATTTGGGACTCTGTTTCCAATGCAGGGATGCAGGTTCTGTCCCTGATCGGGGAACTAAAGGTCCCACAGGCTGCCCACTGCAGAGAAAAGAACACAGGCTCCGAGGGCAAGGCAGGACCCGAGTTCAGATCCCTGCCAGGCTGTGTGACCTTGAGCAAACCGCTGGCCCTTTCTGAACCTTGGGTCTGGCTCCTCAGCAGTATTGCACAAACCCCAGCGAGCAGATCCTAGGCACTCTCTCCCTGTCTCGCTCTGGGCTGAGCACTTTCCACTCATGATCTTGGTCAGTTCTCACTCAGCTCTGGGAGATATGCATGGTTCCCTCTGCCCATATTGCGGTCACCCTCACCCTGGGCGCCACATCCGGCCCCCTACACACACCAAGGACACCACTGACTCCTGCATCCATGTTGTCGGCCCCACACCCTCCCCACTTGGCCACCTAATGGGCGTCTCAACATAAGTGGCACTGGATTCCGTGATCCCATCACCTGCTGCCCACCCCCGCTTCCCACTGCAGGGCCCCAGCCTGAGCATCTCCACGACCTCTTTCCTCCCACACTGGCAAGTCCTGTTGATTCTTTTTTGAAACTAGACACCAAGTCTACTCACTTCTTATCATCTCTCCAAGCTGGCTGCAGTGCCATCATCTCTGCCCTAGACACAGCAGCTGCCTCCTCACTGGTCCCCAGCTTCCACCTTCCCCCTTGAGCTCCTTCTCCAAGGGGTAGCCAAAGGGATCTTCAAAAATTGCAAATCCGATCATTTCAGTCTTTGCCCAGAATCTCCCAATGGCTCCCCCTCATTTAGAATGAAACCAAAAGTTCTCACCAGGGCCTAAACGTCCTAAGTGACCCCCCCTGATCTCATCTCAGCCACGTGGCCTCTCCTCTGAGAGGGCCTTTTTTCAGTTCTCTGAGCAACCCACACTTACTGCCTCAGGGTCTTTGCACCTGCTGTTCCTTGGTGTAGCCCTCTTCCTTCTTACCCTGCAGGAGTCAACTTAGATACCACTTCCTCCTGAAGGAGCCCCCGCCGCACCTCACTCCTCTTCATCACTTCCCAGGGTTTCTTTAGAGCCCTCAATGTGCCCCTCTCCGAAACTGCCTGGTTCAAATGTGTTCATTCGCCTCTGGACTCTAAGCTGTTTCAGGTTGTGAATTTGGTGGTCTCACTTACTGCTGATAGCCAGACCCCAAAATGGGGCAAGCTCAGGAAATACTGGATAGATGAATAGATGGATGGATGGATGGCTAGATGGGACTTGGAGGTGTTAGGGAGCTGGGCACTGGCCAGAACAATAGGGCCCCAGACTGGTGGGCTTAATCCTAGAGCTGTGTTGTCCACACCCCACCCCCATGGTATTTGGTTAAGGATTTGGCTGTCTGGGTTAGAATCCCTGCTCTAATAACTCACTGTGTGTCCTTGGGCAAGCCATTTAACCTCTCTGAGGCCCAGTTTCCTCATCTGTAAAATGAAGATGTTAAAGATTTTAAAGGTTTCCCTGGTGGCTCAGCGGTAAAGAATCCACCTGCCAATGCAGAACATGCAGGTTTAGTGCCTGGGTTAGGAAGATCGCCTGGGGAATGAAATGGCAACCCGCTCCAGTATTCTCGTCTGGGAAATTCCATGGACAGAGGAGCCTGGCAGGCTACAGTCTATGGGGCTGAAGAGTCGCACATGACTTGGTGACTAAACAGCAACAATAGGATTCTAATTCCCCCGGAGTAAAGACAATAATATAGGTGAAGCCCTAGCAGGAGGGCTTGCTAATCATCATAGCAGCTATGGTTAGTGTCACCGTCCTGCATGGAGTCTACAGAGGGGTGAGGGGGCAGACGCTGGCCTCTGACTTGCCTGCCTCCCCAGGCTGGTCCTCTGGGTGTGCCAGGAGCGTCCCCCCGCTGGTTAGACAGGTTCTAGGGGAGGGCGGGCAGAGGCGTGGGGCCGGGGTGCGGCTGCCCAGGGTTAATTAGAGGGAGCTGGCCAGGAGGAGCTGGGGGAGAGGGGTTGAGCAGAGGCGGAATCTCCAGAGCACGCAGCTGTGTGAGGCCATGGGCCGGGGCTTCAATTCTGCCAGACTCAGGCGCTAAAAACGGCGCCTGCAACCTTGGGCCCAGAAGCCCCGGAGGCAGGCAGAGGTGAGTGGGCACCGGGAAGCGTCGCCCAGCTCAGGCCCAGGGTCAGCCCCTCCAGAAGCCGCTCTAAGGCTCCTCTGCCTCCTCTACTGTCTGAGGCTGCATCTTGCCCCCCTGCCCGCTCCCCCGCAGCTCTGTCCTGTTTTTGGCTCTCAGGCCTGCCTCGGACCCCCTCGGCCGCCCCCAGGTCTCTGCCTGTTGCTCTGGGTCCCCTCCAGTCTCACTGTTCCGTCTCTGTCTCCGCCCCTCTGTCTCGGCCCCACAGCAGCTGCAGCAGCAGAACCATGAACTGCGCCGGGGCCTGGCAGCCCGGGGAGCTGAGTGGGAGGCCAGGGCGGTGGAGCTGGAGAGGGACGTGGAGGCCCTTAGGGCTCAGCTCGGGGAGCAGCGTTCCGAGCAGCAGGACAGCGGCCGGGAGCGGGCTCGGGCCCTCAGCGAACTCGGCGAACAGAACCTCCGGCTCAGCCAGCAGCTTGCCCAGGTGGGACAACCCTGACCCTGGGTCCCTTGGCAAGGAGGGGGCGGGCTCCCTGTCCTGGTGGGGGTGGGCGCACTGGGCCCAGTCCTGGTGGGGGTGGTTGCACTGGCCCAGGCTGGATGGCCCTGACCCTGGGTCTCCCAGCAAGGAGGGGTGGACGTCTGGGGATGGGAGTGCTGGGCCTGTTGCAGTGTGGGCCAGCTGAGGACTCTGATCCCCAACCCCATTCCCAGGCCTCGCAGACTGAGCAGGAGCTTCAGCGGGAACTGGACAGCCTTCAAGGGCAGTGCCAGGCTCAGGCCCTGGCTGGGGCAGAGCTGAGGACGCGGCTGGAGAGTCTGCAGGGGGAGGTGAGTGCCAGTTGGGGCCGGGGGTCTGTTAAGTGGGGAAGGCTGGCATGGGGGCTGTGTAGGCCCAGCCTTGCCCTTCCACTCTTGGCTGTGATGGGCTTTTCCCCAGAATCAGATGCTCCAGAGTCGCCGGCAAGACCTGGAAGCCCAGATTCGAGGTCTGCGTGAGGAGCTGGAGAAGGGACGGAGCAGGTTGCAGGCCACCCACGAGGAGCTGCTGCTGCTGCGGCGGGAGAGGCGGGAGCACGGTCTGGAGGTGACTGGCAGGGCTAGGGTGGGTGGGCGCGTCAGGCTGGGGGCCTGGATCACTGCCTCGGGGCCTCCTGGGAGAAGACCCCAGAGCTGGGTCACCGGGAGCCCTAGCAGCCGGGCCAGGAGGGCAAAGGCATTAGCACAAGGGCAAGTGGGAGCCACAGAGAGACTGAGTCGGGCTGGTGGTTCTAGGATGCATCAGAGACCAGCAACTGGAGGCCAGGGATGGGGCCGAGGCGAGAGCTCACCATCGGAGGTGATGGGGACCTGGACCAGGTCTGGGTGTGAAAACAGAGGAAAGAAAATGGAAGGAGGCGGTATGCCTTGATGTTTGAGATCTTAGGAGCTTGCGCTTGCTTTGAGGTCAGATTACTGGGTTTCTTATCCCAGGGTCCCTCCCTACTATTGTGGGACACCAGCCTCAGTTTCCCCATCTGTGAGATGGGTGGTAATGCTGCATGGCTGCGGGAAGGGTGTGAGACGTTCAGCAGGTCGCCTGGCTGAGAAGAGAGGATCAGTCAGGGCCGGGTGACAGCTTTAGTAAGAAGGTGGGCCTGCCGGGTCAGGGACGGGGCGGGGCTTTTCTAGTGATCGGATGGGGCGGGACTGGAGGGTGACTGGAGACTTTGAAGTCTGGGTGCTCGTCGGGGTCCTGCTCTGTAGGTAAGGCAAGTGGCATCTGCCGAGGGGGACTGCGGGTCCCACGGCCGCCCCGCGCTGTGGGAGCGGGAGCCAACTTCGGCGCTGGGCGGGGCGGACGCGCGGGGATGCCTGACTCCCGCGGCGCGCTGGCGCCCCCTGTCGGCCAGCGGTGGGGGCATCCGTCTGACGCTCACGGTTTCACTCTGCTGCCGCAGCTGGAACGCGCGCAGTCCGAGACGGGGGAGGCGCTGAGCGCGCTGCGGAGGCTGCAGCAGCGTGTCTCGGAGCTGGAGGAGGAGTCGCACCTCCAGGACGCCGACCTCTCGGGAGCCTCGCTGCAGTTAGAGCTCGCCCACAGCCTAGACAGCGACCAGGACCAAAACCAGAACATGGACAGAAGCGGAGGTGCTCTGGTGAGCTCTCGGCCCACCAGGCTCCACACTCACCATCCCGGAGGGCTGCAGACTCCGCCCCTCTTTTTTTATCCCTAGAAGGTTTGACACTGCCCTGATCGATTTCTTTGGTGGACAGACCACTCTATCCCCGGAGACCCAAGAAGCATCCAGCCAGCAGTGTTCGCCCCAAGAGGAGAGGTTGGAGCCTCCCAGGAAGGGAGCATCCCTGAGCCCAGAGGAGATATTGGGAGAAGAGGAGGAGGAAGTGGTCCGGTTACAGGTTGAGGTGAGGGAAGCATAGTATTGGATGCAAAGCTCCTCTCAATGTCAGTTTTTCTTTCCCATCTATACCGCCAAGCCTTTGCCCACGAATCCCTCTCTACTTGGATACCCCTTCACAAACTTGCCATCAAGTTTCAACAGCCAGCCTGTATGTCACCTCCTCCAGGAAGACTTCCTGAACTACACTCCCCCTTAAGTCCCATCTCCTCCATGCATCCTTCCAGCAGGCTTAGACCATCCATCTAACCCCGACCCACCCCACCCCGCTAGGCACTCAGAAGATTCATCTCCAGCACAGGACCATTAGCTGTCAGGGTTGTTTGTGGAGCAGGTGGAGATGGGAGGTGGGAGGTGCGGGAAGGCAGCGAATGAGTCTAGACTGCCTGGAAGAGCAAGTGCTGGGACACCCAGGGGCTTAACTGCCTCTTCTGGACGTTACCCTGCCCGCAGATGGCACTGCAGCAGGCAGAGCTACAGTCCCTGCGGGAGGAACTGCAAAGGCAGAAGGAACTGAGGGTGCAGGACCCCGAGGAGGCCTTAAGCAGCGCCCTCTCAGACCGAGACGAGGCCATGAACAAGTAAGCATCTGCAACCATTCACCACCGCCCGGGGGCCCTCTGACTTCCCTGGTTTCGTATTAGTGGTCTGACTCCCGCCTGGGTCCAGGAGCCCCCATCACCCCTGCACGCTGAAGCCCCAGCGTCCACGGACCTGCTCTTTGCCCCTCGCCTGCAGGGTCCTGGAACTGTCCCTGGAGCTCAGCCGCGTTTCTCTGGAGCGGGACTCCCTCTCCCGGGAGCTGCTTCGCACCATCCGCCAGAAGGTGGCGCTGACGCAAGAGCTGGAGGCCTGGCAGGTGAGGGGCGGGGCGCACGGGGCCAACGGGGAGGAGCCGGTGGGGCGGGGCCGAACGCTGACCCGCCCCGCCGGCCCGCCCACAGGACGACATGCAGGTGGTCATCGGCCAGCAGCTGCGCTCGCAACGCCAGCAAGAGCTGAGTGCTGCCGCGTCCGCCCCGCGCCCCGCCCCAACGCGCTTCTCCCTGCGCCTGAGCCCTGGGCCCGCCGGCGGCTTCTTCAGCACCCTCTTCCGAAGGACCTGAGCGCCGGGAACAGGCAGGGCTGGCTTTGCCCTCTTGGCTCACTTTTCTTTTCTGGCCGACAGAGTGATGGGTCCCGATTGTCTGCCAAAGGCGGCTGGTGCCCTCCCCTCCCTTGGAGGCTGGGCAAGGGCTCACTGGGAGCAGGGGCCAGCTTTGGGGGCCAAAGACCCCAGACGGGTGGCAGGGGCATGTGTGGCAGAGCTGTTTATCAAATCTATATAAATCTATCTTTTCTAGGCATTAAGCCCCCTGGCCCTCAGCTGTGGGTCGGGGATGGGGGTGGGTATTTATGTATCAAGATCAGACAGAGTAATATATAAATCATTACACTGACTTGGCCTCCATTCTTGGGAAGAAAGCACATTAAAAAACAAAACAAAACACTAATTTTATTTGTATAAAAAAAGAAGAAAACACTGTGAACCCCTCAGATGGAGGTGGAGACACTGTTGGAGGTCAGAAGGACAGAGAGAAAGCTCGGTAGCCCAGATTAGTGAAGACATCCACCCTGCAGCTGTTGCCCGCTGCTGTCAGGACCTAGAAACAAGAGGGGAGTGACTGACCTGCCCCAATGCCCTGGCCTCCCAGGGTCCCCACCACCCCTGGCCGGACCCACCTTGCACTCAGGGGCTGCTGGTTGCTGGTTGAGGCTGAGGCTTAGCAGTCCCGGGGAGGAGCCAGGCACTTGGGCCTTGAGCTCCCCACTCAGCTGCCACTGGTTGACACAGCGACCCTGTCCAGCTGATAGAATCTGTGGAAGACAGGGAGGGAGCTCAGAGTTCAGGCCTGGAGGGGGAGCGAGGCAGGGACAGCAGAAACAAGACAGAGGGCCTCACCAGGTCCTGGTAGAAGGTGACGTGCTTCTGTGGCGCCCGCATGGGGAAGACGGTGGTGGGTGTGGAGGATCGGAGGTGCCAGAGGGTGAGTGCTGGGCCTCCTCCGCAGACCTGGGCAGGAAGTTGGGGGTCCCGAGTTACCGTGAGCCATGGGCCCTCAGCCAGACAGGGCCCGAGCTGCCACCCCAGCCTGCACGCTGCCTGGCTCACCATCCAGTCCGAGTCAGTTGCCAAACATCCGATCCAGCGCCCATTGTGGGGCCTCGAGCACTCCTGGGAGGGAGGAGGAGAACAGAGCGGAAGATGAAGACACCAGAGATGCCCAGGAAGGAAGAAGGGAGGACAGAACGTGGGATGTGCCCTCACCTCGTGCTTATAGACCTCGATTGTCTGGACCTCCTTGGCTGTCCGCACGTCTGCGGAGGAAGAACCGCGAGAGGTATCCTCCTCGCCTCAGGCTCCCTCACCACCAGCCTTCCCTCCGATGCGACACTCCTTACCCCAAAGCCGCACGGCCCCATCCTCGCCACCCGACAGCACCTCAGGGCTCCGCTCCCGCAGTGCCAAGCAGTGGATGTAGTCCGTGTGGCCCCGGAGGGCCCACTGCAGGGAGAGAGGCAGTGTCAGGACAAGACCCAGGAGGAATGCCGTTGCCCCTGCTCCCCTGGCCCTGCTCTCTCACCATGAAGGTCCCTGTCTCAAGATCCATTGCATGCAGCTGACAGTCTCCCCCCGCCAGGATGAGCAAATTCTCCTGCAGAGGAAGGCGGGATGGAGTCAGAAGTCAGGGTCAAGTCAGGCCACGGAGAGGGGAAGGATCAAAATCTGGGCCAAAAACAGGACAGGGAAGAGCCCTGAATTTACGAAGGGCTCGAACCTTGGGCACGAGAAGCAGAGCATTGATCTCAGGTACTTCCAGGCTGGTCCTGGGGAAAGGAAAGCAGAGTCAACTCTGGTGAGGTGGCACCTTCACCCCCAGGTGCCCTCTGCTCACAGGGCCTGGCTCACCTGTATGGGGGCTGACGACGCCACAGCTCCTTACAGCCCTTTGTGGAGAGAAATGCTTGTTGTACAATTGCTGAATTGTGTCCGACTCTGTGACCCCATGCACTGGGTGGCCTCAAAGGCTCTCTGTGTCTGGGTACCTCACCCTTCCCCTAGCTCCACACTCACCTTCTTAAGGATCTCCGCCCAAACCCAGGCCTTCACCTCCCCATCACCAGCACTCAGCAGATGTCGATCAGTGGAGACCATGCTGTAGACAGGCCCATCATGGGCTAAATGGAAGCACAGAAACTGAGTGACCTCATCCTGCTCCTGTCATCCACCCTGGGGTCCCCCAAGCCAGACTCAATGTCTGCACCCACCATGGAAGGTCACCATGGGCTTCTTACTTTCCTCTTTAGCCTCGGAGCTCAAAGCAGCAGACAAGCTGAAGGGAAAGGGGAGAGGGGCCTGAGTGTCAGAAGAAGGGGGCATTAGCCCCCCAGAGGGCCAAGTGCCAGAGCTCATGGACAGTGGGGAGCAGGGGCAAGGGTACCTAAAGATAGCTATCTGTCCATAATTGTTGCCAGCAGCCAGGAACTTCCCACAGGGTGAGACGCTTTGGGAGAATATGGTCATGTGCAGCCGCTGCAGGGCCTGAAACACTTCCATCTGTGGAGAGAGGCTGGATGAAGGCAGGCTCGGGCATCCGGGACCTCCGACCCACACACTTCTTCCTGCTTCCCCTGCAGCAGTCGGGCCTCCCATCACCCAGTTCTCCTTTGAGACAGCCCACCAAGTGGGCCTTGCCCATATAAGTCCCAGGGGCGGCTCCAGGGAGGTGAGGAAGAGGAGAGTTGAGGCATGATGCCCAGTGGAAATCTAAGCAAAGAGCCTCTCCTCCCGGTTTCCTTAACTGTCTAATGGAGTTCATGGGAGATTTTGTCATGATTGGATGAGCTACTGTACATAGCGTTGCAGTTTCTGTCTTCGCTCAGAAACGGCTTAAAAAACTATTACTCCAATACAGAAAAACGTACTGACCCCTGATCCGTATCCTATGACTTTCACGTTAGGCCCCTGAGGTATTTCTGGGTTATCCTCCCTCCCCTGGGTCAGAATCCGATCCCACCAACAGCCCACGCAAAACAGTGCTCAGGGCACGACTCCCTGCCGCGCCCCTTCGGAGCCAGACGTGGACTACAAATCCCAGAAGGCACTGCGCATCGCCCCACCCTCACCTGACCCAGAGGCACCGCTTGCTGCGCCGCTCGCTCCATCTCGAAACTAAAAGTCCCAGAGTGCTCCGCGCGCAACGCAGCCTCACGAGTCCGGAAGTGCCAGTGGGCGCCTCCCTTTCGCGGTTCCTCACCTACCCTATACCGTTGGCCGGCCCAGCGTGAAGACGGCCACCGCGTAACCCGAGTTCCAGGAGCAGAGGTGACCACCGAGAAGACACCCCAACACCAAGTGGCGCCCACCGCGACCCCGCTACGCCGGGTCCCCTCCCCCACCCCGCTGAGCGGACCCGCCTTCTAGCCGCGTGAGGTTCTTCTTCCGCGCCTGCGCGGAACCTGGCAGCGCACGCGCCTAAAGCCACGCCCCACGCACTGGGTCACGCCCTCAAAGGCTCCGCCCCTGCTGCCTGGATCCCACCCCTCTGCCCGCAGGACCCCGAACCCCAATGATCCTGCAGCAACCCCTGGAGCGAGGCCCCCAGGGTCGGGCCCAGCGCGACCCGCGGGCCGCCTCGGGGGCTTCTGGAGGCCTGGACGCGAGGTGTGTGTGGGGGACCCTGGCTGGGCCCGGCCCAGGGTCCCAGGAGCTTTGGCTGGGGCCTCGAGCAGGTCTGCAGGATGAGATGCGGTGGGGCTTATCGGCAGGGCTTGGGCATAAGCTGAGACAAGGTTGGAGACCTCCGAGGCAGGCTCGTGGATGGTCTGGGAGCGAGGGTGACTTAGACGTCAGCGACAGGCATGGGCCGGGGGGCTGCTGGCTGACGCTGCAGGCTCAGGCGGGCAGATCCTGGGGATGGCGCCAAGAGGGTGGGGTGCTCCTAGCTCTCTTTTCTTCCCAGCTCCCCTCTCCGAGGAGCTGTGCCCATGAGCACCAAGCGGCGCCTGGAGGAGGAGCAGTGAGTTTGGGGGCAGGGAGGGACTCCCGCCAAGTCCTCCGTCACCTCAGGTCCCCATCAGGCTACCTCTCCTCTGAATCCCAGCCTGCCTGCGCCCCCGTCTCTCTCCAGGGAGCCCCTGCGCAAGCAGTTCCTGTCCGAAGAGAACATGGCCACCCACTTCTCTCAACTCAGCCTGCACAATGACCACCCTTACTGCAGCCCCCCCAGGGGATTCCCCCCAGCTCTGCCCCCACTCAGGTAGGCACCATCCACAGTCCTCCGGCTGGGCCTTCCAGGGGATCATACCCAGTCCTGGGAGCCCATTTCCAGGCTCTGCCTCACTCTGCTATTTTTAGCTTCTCGCCAACCTCTGTTGTTTCCCTACTTGGCTCCTTGGAAGGTGCCAGCAGTCCAGGAGCCCCTGGGGACCTGGACCAGGTGGGGCGTGGCTCTGCCAGGCCAGCCTCTGCCCCTGTGCCCTGTTATTTCCTCTTCCAGAAGCCCTTGCTCTGAGCTGCTTCTCTGGCGCTACCCTGGGAATCTGATCCCTGAGGCTCTCCGGCTGCTGAGGCTGGGGGACACTCCCACCCCCCACTACCCTGCATCCCCAGCTGGGGACATGATGGAGCTCTGAGATCTGGGGAGGAGTGCTCCTGCCCCACCCCCTCCTTCTTCCCCTGAACAAGGGAGAGCAGCACTCACACGAAGGGACCAGCTGCCCTGCTTTTCCTCCAGACCAGGCCTCTGGGCACCAGAACCTCCCCTCAACAGAGGACACAGAGCCCTGAGGTGAAAGGGGCAGGAACATGGGAAAGGAGGCCATCCCCTCCCCGCCGAGAACTGAATAAAGATTGCTGAGTGAATGAAAGCTTCATCTGGAACCCAGCCTCTTTGGGGAAGGGAGGGCAGGGAGGGGTGCTGGATGCCGGATTTCTCCTCAAGCACTTCCCTGGAAAACAGTCGCGGCCGGCCAGGTCCTGGCAGGCTGGGCTCAGGCATTGAGAATGGGTGAGTCAGAGCCTCGCCCCCACCCCCGCGGTGACTCACTCCTCCCCTCCAGCTCTGGGAAGTCAGGCTGGGATCATGGCATTCTCCAAACCATTTAAAGTTAAAGATTCTTTTATTAATAAATTCTCTCCCCCTCCACATTTTCTCCCCAAATAAATATCTCCCCCTGTGTTAGGGGGTTCGAGGGGGCAGTGTCTTAGGGCCAGCCCCATTAGAGGGCCAGCCCTCTAGTGTTAGGAACAGGTCCCTAACCCCCCCAGGCTGAGATCCCAAGTAGTGGAATTTCAGTACATCTGAGTGGGTGGGGCCTGGTGTTGTGTCGGTCCCTCAGGTCAGCCTGGCCCCCAGGCCATGGTGGGGGTGGGGGTGGGGACCCTTGTGCAAATGCTGCGGTTCCTTAGCATCAGCTGTCTGGCAAGAGCCAGCCAGGGTCTCCTTTTCTATTCTGGAGCCAGAGACAGGGCGGTCAGACACCTTGGAAGGCCCTTCGGAAGCCTGGGCCCAGACCTTAGAGAGGTGATTCACTGTCCCCCATCCCTCCACACCCCTGTGGTTGGAGCAGCCTGGCTCTGGCTGTGTCTGGGAGGCTGGAGCTGGCTCCAGAATGAATGAATGAATGATGAGCGGGCACAGCCTCCTGCTGGCAGGGGGCGTGCCCTGTCACTGGATCAGGGCCACGCCAGGACAGCTCTCCCCACCGGTCTCCTCGATGGGGGCTGCAAGATAAGAAGAGGGGTGTCAGGAGTGGGGGAGATGTTGAGGAATGATGGGGGGCCATTGGGCGGGCGAGGACACACTTACTGGTAAACTTCTCTCTCCTGCGGCACCGTCTCCAGACCAGGAAGCCAGAAAGCAGCCCCAGCACGAGGGCCAGGCCCAGGGCGCCCCCCAGGATGGGCCACAGCAACCTGAAGGGGGCTGGAGGGGCCGCAGTGCCTGGGGGCCGGACTTCAAGTCAGACCACGCCCCTCTCAGGCCAGCCCCGCCCCCTAGATCGGAACCTCCAGGCTTCCTTTCCCCAGGTCCCTACCCTGGTGAGAGCCCCTTCCTCACTCCAGCCTCCCCCCAACCCCGATTAACTTCCCAGATCTCAAGTCCCCTGCTCCCCCCTCCACCCCGCAAGCCTCTCCCCTAGGCTGGGGTCCGCTCGCCCCGGCCCCGCCCCCACTCACAGCCCAGGCAGAAGTCGCTGTGTGGTCTCGCCCGGCATGAGGCGCAGTCCATGCACTTGTCTAGGTCCGCGCTCCAGGAGGTGCCGCGAGAGCAGGGGGTGGTGCCTGGGGAGGGGGCCGCGGGTCAGAGGCTGGGGGCGGGGCGCGGCTATTTTGAGGGCTGAGGTCAGGGTCGGCCCGGCTCGAATAACGTGAGTCACCGGCGCCCTCCGCATTCCTCACAGGTGACCGCACGGCCCGACCAGGACACGGCAGCGCGGGGGAGCGAGGGGCATAGTGCGGGACGCTTGCGGGGGGGTAGTCAGGTCCCCATAACCGGCCCCCCCACCCCGCTCCAGGCGGGTGACTCATTCCCGGGCACCGGGCCCGACCCCGGTCCCTCCCCCCGCATAGCTGGGCACTGAAGTCACCGGATAGAAGGGGGCACCCCACATGGTATAGGGGGCACAGACCTCCGTGCCCCTCAACAGCCCCCCACTCTTTTGTTAAGGCGGGGTGCGCAGACCCGGTATTGATCAGGTTGGGGGCGTGCCGCCTTACCAGACGAGACATCCCTCCCTCAAACTTTCTCTCTCCACTTCCTAGTCCAGACTCTCAGGACAGAAACACCCCGCCCCCCCACGTCGGACAGGCGGGAAACTGAGGCCCGGACTACGGAAGAAGCTGGGAGAGGAATGGGACCTCTCCTGATCAGGGAAGGCCGTGTCTGGGGACTGTCTGACCCCGGATCCCCGTGTCCGCCTGGTCCCCCGGTTCTGCCCCGCCTCTAGGCTCCTGGTGCCGGCTCCCCGATCCCAGCCCGGGGACTCCCCCCGCTCCCACGCTCTCCCGCCCGGCCGGGGACCGGCATACCTGGCACTCGCTCCCCGGCCGCGGCGCGCAGCAGCGCCAGCCCGAGCCCCACCACGAGGAGCCGCAGCAGCGGGCGTAGCGGGCAGTGAGCCATGGTGCTCGTCTGGCAGCCGCTGCCGTCTGCGCTCGCCACCGGTGGACCCGGGCATACAGTGGCGGCCCCGCCCCCGCCCCCGCCTTCCGGGGCGGACCCCTCGTCTTGGCCCGGCCCCCAAGATCCGCCCCTAGACGCCCCGTCCCGCCCAGACCCGCCCGCTAAGTTCAGGCATTCGCTCAACAAACGCCTCCTCTGCGCCGGAGTGGCCAGAATGCCAAAGGGAGGCAGATGTGGCCTTGCCTTCTCGGTGGCTGAAGCCCGGGAGGTGTGTGTTGGGCGAGGGAGAGGGTCTGACACGAGACAACCCATCTCAGAGATAACTGCAGCTTTCTTAAGGGCCCCGAGGGTATAATAATATAACAAAAATAATACTACTGTGTCGTTTCATTTCTACCTTAGGACATTTGTTGTGTTTGTTGTTCAGTTGCTCAGCGGTGTCCGACTGTTTGCGACCCCATGGACTGCAGCACGCCAGACTTCCCTGTCCTTCACTATCTCCCTGAGTTTGCTCAAACTCATGTCCATCGAGTCGGTGATGCCATCCAACCATCTCATCCTCTGTCGTCCCCTTCTCCTCCTGCCTTCAATCTTTCCCAGCATCAGGGTCTTTTCCAGTCAGTCCGCTCTTCACATCAAGGCTTCCCTGATAGTTCAGTTGGTAAAGAATCCGCCTGCAATGGAGGAGACCTCGGTTCGATTCCTGGGTCGGGAAGGTCCCCTGGAGAAGTGAAGTGATAGCTACCCACTCCAGTATTCTTGGGCTTCCATTGTGGCTCAGCTGGTAAGGAATCCGGCCGCAACGCGGGTAGGCCATGGACTGCATAGCCCGTGGACTCGCAAAGAATCGGCCGCGACTTTCACTTCACTTCACTTTACATCAGGTGGTCGAAATATTGGAGCTTTAGCATCAGTCCTTCCAATGAATATTCAGAACTGATTTCTTTTAGGATTGACTGGTAAAATGCTGTCTCCCGTTTTCGGAGTGAAATGAGGCTCAGGAAGGTTAGGTGAGTTCCGGAGTCCAGACCCGAGCTCTGTTCGAGCTCTGTTCGGCCCCACACCGCGCGCCTTCCCAGCGGGCAGAACTGAAGCCGGCTGCTACCAGGCGCCCGGGCCAGAGGTGTGCGAGCAGAGCCTGCAGGCTCGAGCGCCCCTTACTGACCAGGTTGGGATTCGCCGCAAGTCGGACAAGGGTCTCTGCCCCTCCCCAGGGCGGTGGTCCGGTGACGTCACTGCCTCTTTAAAGACCCCCGCCTCCGCCCCCATCTCCACACTCTGCCGGCTACTCAGAATCTTTGTGGACTCCTTCACAGGTGAGCCTGGGCAGGTGCGCCTGTCGTGGGGGAAGGGGTAGACACCTGGGATTGCGGGGCGCGTGGGTCGTGGCAGAGTTGGGTTGCGGTGCGTGGAACGAACCTAAGGGGATTTGACCGCGAGCCCCTGGGGGCGGGGGGGACGCCTGCACCCGAACCGGGGCCCTGAAGGGGTCCTTCGGCGGAAGGGTTAAGCGCCCCTCCCCCTGCCCAGGACAAAGGCACCGAAACCCGGGAGCCCATCCCCCACCTGCGCTGCTCTCTAGGGCCAGGCCCTTCCCCCCCTCACCTGTACGAGCGGACCCCGCGGCGAGCGCCGCCCTTAGGCCCCTCCAGGGTGCGCGGCTTCCACGGCGGGGGGCTGGGGATACCCTCCTTCGGGCCAGACTCAGGGGAAATAGGGATCGAGAGGGGGAGGGGACGCCCTCGGATGAGCCGAGGCCGTAGAGCGTGGAAAGGGAAGGGGCCCGAGGGCAGGGGCGCGCTTGTAAGGAGGAGGTGCCGGGTGCCTAGGCTAGCGTGGCCCCCACCCTAACCCTGCCGGAGAGGCCTGGAGGGCTTGGGATTGGCGCAATAGGGCCCGCCCCGTCCAATCTCCCCTGAGGTCGTGAGTTCTCCCGGGTTATGGGCGGGGTGCAAAGGAATGGAGAGTCTGCCCTCTGGCCAGCCCCTGGGGCTGGTGCTGAGTTTAGGTCCCAGCCACGTACGGGAAGTTTGTGCAATGGAGGATCATAGGGGGACCCTGAACGGAACTAATCGCCCCCCCCAAACGACGTCGAGACAAATCAGGATGTGAGGGGGCTAGAGTTGCCCCAGAGGAACTGGTTCACTGGACAGACTCCAAAGGTGGCAGCTTCTTTTACGGGAAATTGGGCCCTGAGAGGATGGCATTTGGGGTAAGAATACACAAGAAAATGTCACCAACCTTGAGAATCTGTTGTGTGGGCCCCGGGCAGGGCAGAGGGCAGGACCCCAGGAGGCAGCTGGGGACCTTGGGAAAGGAAGTACTTTGGGTGGGAAGGGCTGGTGTTACTGTTTTGTTGCGTTTCTTCTCCACCTCTCCTGCCCCATCCAGGTTTTGAATGGGTGGAGCTGGTTTGAACCAGGCAGTGGTGAGCAAGGCCAGGACTGTCTGGCCACCGTCCATCCACACTATATCTTAGATCAAACTAGCAACCACCTGTGTGGGGGCATGGATCCAAGTTGGGGTGAATTTGGACACTTACGTTGGATGCTAAGAGGAAACTTGGGTCTGTTCTTGGTGTTAAAACTAAGTTTTAAGCCTGGAACTCATGGCTAGAGCCAACCCACCACCCATTTGCCCTGTGGAAACTATCAGAAAATTGCATTCTGTTGTTTCACCCCTTTTATCCCTTTGTACCCAAAGGGCCATGGGCTAACCTTTGCATGTGTGTGTATGTTAGTAGTTCAGTCATGTCTTTGCAACCCTGCTGACTGTAGCTCACCAGGCTCCTCTGTCCATGGAATTCTCCAGGCAAGAATCCTGGAATGGGTTGCCATTTCCTTCTCCAGGGGATCTTCCCAACCTAGGGATCAAACCCAGATCTCCTGCATTGCAGGTGGATTCTTTACTGTTTGAGCCACCGTGGAACCCCAGCATTTGCACAGGTGCTTTATTTCATTTACGCTCAAAACAACCAGGACTGGGTTGCTTACTTTTTCACTCTTATACGCCAGTGTCTGTCACACAACTGGTGGTTTAGTCACTAAGTTGTGTCCGACTCTTGCGACCCCATGGACTATAGCCTGCCAGGCTCCTCTGTCCATGGGATTCTCTAGGCAAGAATACTGGAGTGGGCTGCCATTTCCTAGGGAGAAAAGTTAATGCTGAAGCATTAAATGTTCATTTGCCTTTGAGAAAATAAGGCTCGGAGCGTGCCTTGCCCATCTACAGGGTTCATACTGACTTCCAGGGTTCACACTCTTGGTGTCCTATGTGGTGGCTATGGCATGTGGCAAGGGACCTAGCGTTCTTTGGGAACGAGGGGCTGAGCCAGCTGGTCTTAACCTTACTCCACTTTTGTCCCCCCAGTGCAGCATCTCAGCCCCAGCCTCACCATGGCTTCCGCTGGTCTGCAAATCCTGGGGATCGTCCTGACCCTGTTTGGCTGGGTGAATGCCCTGGTGTCCTGCACCCTGCCCCTGTGGAAGGTGACCGCCTTCATCGGCAACAGCATCGTGGTGGCCCAGGTGGTGTGGGAGGGGCTGTGGATGTCCTGCGTGGTGCAGAGCACCGGCCAGATGCAGTGCAAGGTGTATGACTCGCTGCTGGCGCTGCCGCAGGACCTGCAGGCCGCCCGGGCCCTCTGTGTCATCACTCTCCTCGTGGCCCTGCTTGGCCTGCTGGTCTACCTTGCCGGAGCCAAGTGCACCACCTGCGTGGAGGACAAGGACTCCAAGGCCCGCCTGGTGCTCACCTCCGGGATCATCTTTGTCATCTCGGGGGTCCTGACCCTGATCCCTGTGTGCTGGACCGCCCACACCATCATCCAGGACTTCTACAACCCTCTGGTGGTCGAGGCCCAAAAGCGGGAGCTGGGAGCTTCCCTCTACCTGGGCTGGGCAGCTTCCGGCCTTTTGTTGCTGGGTGGGGGGCTACTGTGCTGCACCTGCCCCTCTGGGGGCTCCCGGAGCTCCAGCCATTATATGGCCCGATACTCAGTATCAGCCCCACATACCGCCTCTCGGGGTCCCTCCGAATACCCCACTAAGAATTACGTCTAATTTGGGTAGGGGAGTGGGGGCCCCTTTGACAGTGGAGTCTAACCCACTGCACTGGAGTCATGGAGATGGTCATCCATGACAGCTTTGGGGTTGTTTTGGCTTCTTATTAGGGGAGGGGGGCAGTGGTTAATCCACTTTATTACCTACCTGGGGTCTGCTACTAGTGTTGCTCACTTTGGAAGATGGAGCCAAAAAGGTGATGCTTCAGTTTCTGGATTGTTCTCCACCCTGGACAACCCTCTCTTAAAGACCAACCTGGAACTGAGGTCCCATGTGAAGGGTACCATGCCGTCCCCTGCTGGTGCTGGGGGCGGGGCCTCCCTAGGACAAGCCTTTCCTTGCTGGTCAAGCCTCTGGAACCCCCAGGGGCTCTCGAGTCTCATGTAGCCACCAGAAGAGCAGGTGCTAAGTTACCAAAGACCCGCCAGTCTCCAAGTCTTCTGACCTCTGGCTCCTCCATCCTGAGTCGTGTCCCCCTTGTGCTGACCCCTGACCTTCCTATTCCAGCCCCTGTGCACTTGCCATATCCTGCCCGCATTCACCAGTTTTTACTAAATAAAGCATGTTCGTTTGATTACTTACCTTTGGTGTTGCTGGGGGAGGTTGCTGAATGCCAGACTGGCAGGAGGTGGGCACGAGTGGCACACCTCCCCGTGTTGTCATTCCATCCCCTACCCCGTGACTTGCATGGCCTGAGTGAGGTCACCGCCTGGGCATGACCTGGAGCAGGCCTTGCCTGACAAACCCACGGGAGGCCATCAGGTCATCCCAGCCCAACCACAAATATTCTGTTTATTCTGAGTTACAAATGCTCAGTTTATTCCCTACTTGAAGGTGGGGTGAGGGGGGAAGGTGATGGGCAGGGTCTCTAGGCCTGGAGGAGAGCGGCTGCTCTGGATGCCGGTAGTGGCCAGGCAGAGAGGGCCAACTCCAGGCCAGAGAAGGCATAAGGAGCTACTGCTCTTTGGGTGAAGCCCAGGTTCTGGGAGCAAGGGAGGAATCGGGAAGAGTCCTGAATCCAGGACAGAAAAAGAAAGAAGCAGGAGCACCGGCGGGGTTGGAGGTGGACCCTCCACAGAGGGGGTCTAGGCTCAGTCGGGCCGGGTTCTGAGACTAGCTCTGCAGCCAGGCCTGCTCCTGCCTCTGGAAAGCGGGTTCCACCTGGCTGAGGGGTGAGAGTAGAAGGCAAGGTTGAGAGCGGGGCAGCCAGCACAAGGTCAAGGTTTCCAGCAGCAGGCTTCCTGGGACATTTGCCTCACACGTAGTCCCTCTTGTCCAGCCCAGATGCCCCCGAGCGGGAGGGGATAGAGTAGCCCAGCCTCGGTCCCCGGGGCCGCTCGTGAGGCGGGGGGCACGTGCAACACAGTAGCCCCCCTCCCAGCAGAAGCAGGGCAGACGCGGCCCAGCCCAGGTAGAGGGAGGCTCCCAGCTCCCGCTTGAGGGCCTCGGCCACCAGGGGGTTGTAGAAGTCCTGGATGATGGCGTGGGCCGTCCAGCACACTGGGATGAGCACCAGGATGCCCGCAAGGAGGAGGAGGACTCCCGCGGTGAGCACGATGCGGGCCTTGGCGCCTTCGTCCTCCACGCAGGTGGTGCACTGGGCGCCCGTGATGGCCACCAGCACTCCGAGCAGGGCCAGCAGGAGGGCGATGACGCAGAGGGCCCGGGCGGCTTGCAGGTCCTGCGGCAGCGCCAGCAGCGAGTCGTACACCTTGCACTGCATCTGGCCGGTGCTCTGCACCACGCAGGACATCCACAGCCCCTCCCACACCACCTGGGCCACCACGATGCTGTTGCCGATGAAGGCGGTCACCTTCCACAGGGGCAGGGTGCAGGACACCAGGGTCCCCAGCCAGCCCAGCACAGCCAGGGTCATACCCAGGAGTTCAAGACCAGTGGAAGCCATTTGTCCCCTCCCTCAGTCAGGTCTTCCCCTCTCTAAGCGGCCCAGTTGATCGGAGGAGTGGGTCCGATGCTCCACCCCTGTGGGAGCGCAGGTGAGGGGCGTCACCGTCCTCTGACCCAGACAGCTCTCACCGCATCCGAGAGCCTCTTTGCGGGTGCCTCCTTGCTCTGTGCCCTTCACAGATACCCCACAGTTTCGCTCAGCTGAGTGGCTGCCGTTCCCAGGTGGGTCCCGTCGCCCCTCAGGTGCCCTGCAGCTGGTCCCGCCGCCGCCGTCTGACCAGCTTGCACAGACCCTCCCGACCCACCTCCCGGCACAGGAGAGCCAAGCCGTGGCAGCCGTCTGACCAGCTTGCACAGACCCTCCTGACCCACCTGCCGGCAGAGGAGAGCCAAGCCGAGCCGCGTCCCTTGCCGGGGGTTAGCGCAGGTTCTGGGGCTGAGCAGCTCGCCGGGCGGTGCCACCTGGGGACGCCTGGCTGCAGGCAGGGGGTTTTAAGGCCGAGGCCGGGGAGGAGTCAGAGTGATGGGAGAAGGCGGGGCTGGGGGTGGAGGGGCTCAGAGTCGCAGGGGGATTGGTGACCAGAAACGAACCTGGGAGGAAAGAACCTCCATGCCTGTGGGGACGCAGGGACAGAGGAATGAGGAGGAGACGGGACTGGCCCTGGCTCAGGCTGAAAGTGGGAGGACCCCTTGGGCACCATGCTGAGCCTCCTGAAACCCGGCCCCCTGCGCCCCCCCCCCCCCCCGCTGTCTTTGCTCTCCTCCTCCCCATTTTGTTTCTGTTTCATGATGCAGACACACCAGCTTCCCCGGTATCGCATACCCCTGTCTCCCCAGCCCACCCACCCAGCACTCTCTGGAATCTGATCCATCTCCCGGTCTCAGCCTAGTGGCTCTGGCGGCTCCCGAGGGAGGGGCCCCGCCCATATTGTTCCCCTGGCGACAGGTGCCTGGCGCCCAGCTCAGGTGGCATCACCCAGGCAACGGCCTAGAAAACCATCCCCCCCCAACATTGACTTCAGCTCAGGTGTGCCTTCCCCACCCCTGTTGCTGCCACTGGGGGCTGAGCTGAGCGGCTGAGGGTGTCTTGGGGCCGGGGGATTAAGAGCCTCTTGTGAAGGTGGGGGAAGGGGGAGAGTAGCAGAGGGTGAGCCCTGGTGGGGGGACGGCCCAGCGCTTGGCTCTGTTTGGGAGACACCGCAGGGGAGGGCAAGGGGGGTGAGACCCAGGTGACTTGAGAGTCCCTGAGCCCTGCCTCGCAGAACTCAGGACGCACATCCCTTCCTGAAGACCCCATCAGAGCCCAGGACTCCCCTTGTGGGAACAGCTGAGCCTGGGGCTCACGCAGACCACGGCTCAAGTCCTTCCCGCTCCCCCTCCAACCCACCCACCTCCCCAGCCAGGAGCAACTTCATAGAAGGTCAAGCCTCCTTGGGTCAAAGACCCCTTTGAGAAACCTCACAGGACCCACAAACAGCAGCCCCTCATTTTGGGGGGAGGCATGAGCTCCTTCAAGCCCCTCCCTGGGTGCTAAGCACTGAGCTTTATTGTTTGAAAAGGGAGTTGGGGGGTGATGAAAATTCCTATCTCCAGGGTGATGGGGAGGACTCTGGGGAGAGCCTCTCCCCTCCCCCTACTCCCCCTGAGGAAGCTGGAGCTCATTTGGCCTGTGGGGGCAGGGATGGGAGGGCACCCCCCCCATGCACACCTAGTTGAGGCTCTGCTCAGCAACCCTGGGGGAGGGGTCGTCCCCTGGTCCTCCTCGTCCTCCTTGTCCTCCTCATTCCCCCGGTGGGGCTGCATTTATAAAGAATTCTAACTTCAAGTGGCTGCAATGCTCTGGGAATGGCTTTTAGCAATTTTTTGGAAAAGAAGTTTATATCTTGATCAGATCTGCAAAGGGATGGGCGCCCCCAGAAAAGGAGACCCCCTCCCCCTTAAATGAAGAGACTGAGTGAGTGACAGTCACTCAGTCCTGTCCAACTCTTTGAGGCCCCGTGGACTATACAGTCCATGGAATTCTCCAGGCCAGAATACTGGAGTGGGTAGCCGTTCCCTTCTCCAGGGGATCTTCCCAACCCAAGGATCGAACGCAGGCCTCCCGCATTGCAAGCGGAGAGACTGAGACCAGCGCCGATCAGAGGGTCTGACAGGTGGACTCCAGTGGCCGGGGAGCCTCCCCAGAGAGGGGTAGAGACCCTGACCAGAGAGGAGCAGAGTGTCGGCCAGCCTGGTGGTCCTGGCCTGAGAACGGGGAGGAGGGTGCTGATGCAAAGGCTGGGAAATGACCAGAGCTCCCTGCTGGCTGAGATGAGCAGGGGAAAGCAAGGTTGGGTTGTCCAGCTTGTCCAGGCCCCTGAGGACTCACATTTCATGGGGGAAGGGGGGATGTGGAGAAAGAAGAATGGCAAATAGAGGCAAGCCTTCAGTGGGCTCCCTCCGGGGCTGCCAGGAATCCAGTCACACAGGTTTGGGTAGGTGTCAGGCGGCAGCCAGCCCTGTTCTCAAGAGGGCCCACCGACCCCGAGTACAAAAGGCCTCCCATCCTGGACAGCCCCAGCCTGGGGCCTTTTCTCTCTCCAGGCCTGGAGACAGTCTGCCTCTGGCCCAGAGTATGAGGCCACCAGCTCATCTTGATTTGCCTGGTAATTACTAGTTTGAGCAGAGTCCTGCGTCCTGGTTGGGGGGACGGGGGACAGTGAGTCAGCCTGCAGTCAGGCCTGGCTTTGCTGTTAGTCGTTCAGTCGTGCCCTGCTCTGTGTGACCCCGTGGACTGTAGCCCTCCAGGCTCCTCTGTCCGTGGGATTCTCCACGCAAGAATACTGGAGTGGGTTGCCATTTCGTCCTCCAGGGGATCATCCCCACCCAGGGATCGAACCTGGGTCTCCTGCATTGCAGGCAGATTCTTTTCTGTCTAAGTCACCGGAGAAAAAGCATCAAGGAGACCTTGCTTTCAAGGCCCACCAAGTCCACTGGCGGCTCTACCCTGCCCCACCCCACCTAGGCGACAGGGCCCAGTGGTGGCATTGCACACACCAGGTAAGCTTGTGCCCAGGTAAGCGGCCCCTAGGTTTCCTAGATCCCATCATCTACCCTCTACACTGCCCCTCACGCAGCCTCGTGGGAGGTGGGCGCTCAGGAGATGAAGATGCCCCTTCTCACTTTTGCCCCCAGAGGCCAATCCCAGCCACACCTGCCACACATCTCTGCTCCTCTCCCTTCTGATAAGGCACCTACTCCCACAGCTCAGAGAGGGAGTCAACATGGGGGCATTCATTCGTCAGAGAACAAGGAGAGGCCCAGGGTCCCAGGGTGGGGGGTAGGGGGGAGGACAGAGCCCTAGGGCACCAGGGCTGGAATGTGCCACCCACCCTCAGCCCTCAGCCCTCCTTAGGCTGCAGCTAGGAGGCGCCTGGACCCTCTCTAGGGTTTTCTGGTCAGCCTTGATTCAGTAGTATCTGGGAACTGAAGGGTTAAAGTTGGGGTCTACGGAGGGGCAGGGACTCGGCTTGGAAGGCCATTGTTGGGAGAGAGACCAGCACCCCCACTGTGAAGTTACCATCTCAATGACAATTTACCAAGTCCCCAGGAATCGCCACCTCCTGGGAGAGAGGTGGGAGGGGAACCTTCCCTGCTATACAGGGGGTGGGGGGCGGGGAGGTGGGGGGAGGAAACCAAGGAGTGAAAGAACCAAATCGAACCTTTGTTCTCTCCGGGAGGGCGGAGGGGCTGGAGGCTCAGGTGGGCCCAAGAGACCGGGGCTCAGATGGAGGCGAGGGGGGAGGGGTCAGCGCCAACCCTATAGTCCATCTCGATCCCTTTACAGGGGAACAGGACTAAAGAGGGGGAACTGACTAGAGCCACCAGGGGTCAGGAGGTGGCTATGGAGGCTGCACAACAACCCCAAAGGCTGCGTCACCCATTTCCTGAGGCCCCGATATACAGGCAGAAAGCCCCCGGCTGCTGAACCAAGAGGAGCAGAGGAAACTGACATCCCAGTAATCATTCTCCTGAGCTCACACCCCCATTTTATAGGCAGGGAAGGAAGCTCAGAGAGTGAAGGAACTTGGCCAAGAGAACATGTGGGAAAGAGGACAGGCCTGGTGAGACCCCAGACCGACTTCAAAGCCACCGGCTCCATGCCCAGCATCACTGAACTTCCCGATGGGGAGCTGGGCCTCCTGGTGCGCCTTTCCCTGAAGGCAGTGCCATCTGTCCACAGCCAGGCCGAGCCTCCCTAAACCCATCCCCCTGCATCTGACTATGTGGGAAAGCCACCCTCCACCTGGGTTCACTTTCACCATGTCCACGTTCCTACAGTGGGGCTTCCCAGGTGGCGCCAGTGGTAAAGAACTGCCTGACAATTCAGGAGACATAAAACACTCAGGTTCCATCTCTAGGCTGGGAATATCCCCTGGAGGAGGAAATGATAACCCACTCCAGTATTCTTGCCTGATGAATCTCATGGAGAGAGGAGCCTGGCGGGGCCCAGTTCGTGGGGTTGCAAAGAGGTGGACACAACTGAGTGACTTAATACACAAGCATGTGTCCCTGTTGCAGAAGAGGCTGTGTTGGCTTGCCACTCACAGATCAGTGGACTCTGGGTTAGACCTGGTGTCAACCCCACCCACGTCTCGCTGGGCAAATTCACAACTGCCTAATCTCGGTGTCACCTGGCTATAAACCAGAGGGAGAAGCCTGCCCTGCTGAACTCTAGGGCCACTGGCCCAGGCCCCCTGTGTCCTGCATATCTTAGGATTTATTGGAGGTATTGACTGTGTGTGTGTGTGTATGTGTGAGCATAATGATAGTTTCACTTGTAAACCTGTGCCGACTCCATTGACTGCGTAACAATTAACTTCATTATCAGTCATACTTGTCAGCTTTCCACCAGCAGCAGTTATCCATCTGAAGCTCTGAGAATGTTGTCTTCTTTAGGAGCCCACGTTGTCTTGTCCTTGTTTGCTGTCTGAGTCTTGGCTCAGAGGGCAGGAGGGCCATAGGACACAAAGAGGGTAGAGGAAGCAATGAGCTGGCAGCCATGGGGACTGGGCCGCCATTCAGCTCAGGGGAAAGTCAGTCTATTTTTCTCGTTCATCACCAAGGCTTCCCTTGTAACTCAGCTGGTAAAGAATCTGCCTGCAATGCGGGAGACCTGGGTTGGGAAGATTCCATGGAGAAGGGAAAGGCTACCCACTCCAGTATTCTGGCCTGGAGAATTCCCTCGCAAAGAGTTCACAAATTCAACTCACAAAGAGTCAGACACGACTGAGCGACTTTCACTCACTGACACTAGGTCCTTTGGGTCCTGCTCAGGGACTCCAAGGGCACCCAAGGCTCAGGTTTAGCAAAGGACAGAGCCTAAAACATGGTTTAGGGAAACCATGGCAGGTGGGTCAGCCCCACAGCGGGAGGACGCTGCCTGTACAGATGAGGGTGGTCCCCAAGCCCTGGGAGAGATTGAGGGCAGGAGGAGAAGGGGACAACAGAGGATGAGATGGTTGGATGGCATCACCAACTCAATGGACATGAGTTTGAGCATAGTCTGGGAGATGATGAAGGACACGGAAGCCCAGCATGCTGCAGTCCCCAGGGTCCCAGAGTCAGACACAACTTGTCAACTGAACAACAACCCAAGCTCAGGAATGTCTCAAGATCCTTAATTACTTAATCCTTAAACATTCTGGACTTAGGGTGGGCCTTGTATTCAATGACAAGTGTTATAAGAGAAAAAAGATGGGGGGAGATATGAGATATAGATACAAGGGAGAAGGTCACATCAAGATGGAGGCAGAGATTGGAGCAATGGAGTCACAAACCAAGGAACACCTGGAACTGCCAGAAGCGGCAAGGAAGAATCCTATCCTAGACCCTTGGCAGGACGTGTGGCCTGGGGACATCCTGATTTTGGACTTCTGGCTTCCAGAACCAGGAGAGAATAAACTCCTATTTTAAGTCACCCAGTTTGTGGTGGTTTGCTACAGCAGTCTCGGGAAACTCATTCACTTCCTTTCTTGCTCCTGGGTCCCAGGCTCTCAGAGGTCCCCTGAGGTCAAGTTGGCTTTCTGATACCACTCCTGATCTGCTGTAGAAGAGCCCACTGAGATAGGGCATCTGCCTGGTTACCTGAGCCCAAGCCACCTGAGTAACAAAGGGAACTTTATTCTGTGCTGTACACGCTGGGGAGAAGGGGGGCGGAAGGGGGTGGTAAGGATGGGGAGAGGACAGGGGCTTCCTCTCATGACTCACCCTGGGAGCTTTCCTATCCTGTTGGTGTGACTTCACAGCCCTTGCATGTGACACTCCTGTTCCAAGGCCCAGTATCGATTGTCCATCAGCACCACTGGTTTCCTGGTGCTCCCAGGCCCAAGGGACCCTAGGATCTATTTCAGCTGAAAGTTTGACTTCTTAAGACTTGGAAGGCATGTCTGAGTTTCCAAGAAGCCTTACAAACTTGAGCAGAGGACTTTAGTGATAGTATTCAAACCTTTTATTATACAAGAGAAAATGAGACATTTTGCATACACTAGTAAAAGTATTTCAGGTTCTTTGTTTTCATTTTCTCTAGCTGTGTGCTGTGGGCTCCTCAGCCCCACCCGCCCAGATCACCAGCCAGTTTATCAGTACAGGGAATTAGTTCCATTCTCAAATGACCAGGCCAGAGGCTTCTTGTAAGGCAGTAGGAAAAAATGGAAGAAATGGCTCCAATCTTCACATGAGTTTATTTTCAGGCCTGATCTTTCCTTCTCCAACCTAAGCTGCTCCGGACACGCTCTCCCTGCTCCCTAGGCCGTGCTCCGACCAACGCCTTCTGAACCTGCCCGAGGGGAAGGCAGCGAGGGGACAGTCCCTGGGTCCAAGCAGGGCTGCCTACTCACCCGCCCGCACTCCCTCCTGGGCGGGGAAGTCCGGGTCTTCAGCAGGGAGGCGACAGGAAGTAGGACGGCGGGGGCGGCGGCGGCAGTGGCGGGGGTAAGGCGGGCAGTGGCCAGGAGTCTCGAGGCACGGGGGGCGCCAGCAGGTTGAAGGACGAGGGCCGTGCAGGCAGCGGCGGCAGCGGCTGCGGGGGCGGCTCGGCGATGAGGGGCGGGCGGCCGCGCGCGCCCACAGGACCGGGAGTGGCGGCGGCCGCGGCCTCTGGCAGCGGCGGCAGTGGCAGGTGCGCGGGCAGGGGCGCGGGCGCGGGGAGCCGCGGCAGGTCCTGCAGGGCGAGCGCAGCGGCGGGTGGCGCGGGCACGCAGGCCTCAGGCGGCAGCTCCGGCAGCACCACGTGGGCGCCTGGGCCCCAGGGAGCCGGCGGCGCGGGCCTCAGCGGGAGCGCAGGCAGCGGCGGCAGCTCGGCCAGGGCGAGCACCGAGGGCGGCGGCGGCGGCGCGGGGCTCAAACCCGGCGGGAGTCCCGGCAACGGCGGGTGCGGCAGGGACGGCTCGGGCGGCGGGGTCAGGGACAGCGACACGCGGGTCCGGCCCAGCCGCGAGTGGACGCGGGCGCGGGCCAGCCGCGGATGCGAGCGGGAGCGGGGAAGCGGGGCAGCCAGCTTGGCCACAGCCGCGGCTCCAAGGCCCCTCGCGCGCAGCTCGCGGAGGCCTTGTCCCTCCAGCAGGTGGCCAAGCGTCTCTCTGAGAGGCCCAGCCAATCGGAGTCGTGCGCTGCCGCACTCCAGCCAATCAAAGGCCAGTGCGCCGGCGACCTACACATTTCTCCCGCCGGCAGTCAGGAGCTATCACTGACAGCCAATCAGAGACAGTAGCGCTCTCTGTCAAGTCCTTCTTCCTGCCCCTCCCTCAGCCCCAGCCAATCACAGTGCTTCGAGGTGCCACAGGCTCCATCCCCACTATCCTTGAGAACAGACACTGCGTGTTCAGTGGGCGCCCCCAACTGGCCTGAGCGTCCACTTAGCCTCTGCAGCCCCGCTTCGACGCCTCCACCCCGCTCTCCTCCCCCTATGACAGCCCTAGAAGAGAGCTTATGGATCGCCTCTTTTGGGGGGTTTGTCCTTAAGAGATGCTCTTTGTGAGTCAAGATCCTTGCAAATTTCCATCCAGTGGTCTGTGCGTGTACATGTGTGTGCTAGTCACTCAGTCGTGTCCGACTCTTTGCCACCCCATGGATTCTCCAGGCAAGAATATTGGAGTGAGTTCTCATTCTCTTCTCCAGGGGATCTTCCCGACCCAGGGGTCTAACCCGGGTCTGCTGCTACATTGCAGCAGATTCTTTACCGTTTGAGCCACCAGGGAAGCCCATGCTGCTGCTGCTGCTGCTGCTGCTGCTGCTAAGTCGCTTCAGTCGTGTCTGACTCTGTGTGACCCCACAGACGGCAGCCCACTAGGCTCCCCCGTCCCTGGGATTCTCCAGGCAAGAATACTGGAGTGGGTTGCCATTTCCTTCTCCAATTCATGAAAGTGAAAAGTGAAAGGGAAGTCGCTCAGTCGTGTCCGACTCCTAGCGACCCCATGGACTGCAGCCTACCAGGCTCCTCCGTCCGTGGGATTTTCCAGGCAAGAATACTGGAATGAGGTGCCATTGCCTTCTCCTAGGGAAGCCCATAGAAAAGATGAAAAGATACAAACTCAATAGCAAAGCTTGACATGTAGCATTTGCTGTAACGTTAAGAATGGTTATAAAAGACAAATGGGTGACAAAAGGAAAAATGGTCGATCTATTTAAAGTCGGAATATGAAGTTCAAGAGGCAGCCAGGAACCAGACTGGTGCTGGTGCTCAGTGTCTGACTCCTTGAAATCCGCAGGACTGTAGCCCATCAGGCTCCTCTGTCCATGGAATTTTCCAGGCAAGAATACTGGAATGGGCTGCTATTTCCATCTCCAGGTGATCTTCCCAATCGAGGGATCAAACCCACATCTCTTGTAACTCCTGCCTGGCAGGCCAATTCTTTACCACTGCACCACCTGGGAAGCCTGAAGTCAGAATATATAAATATTTATTAAAACAATATTAGGAAAAAAAAAACCCACAACAATCTTAGGGTCTTCCCTGGTGGTCCAGTGGTTATTTGCCTGTCGATGGAGGGGCCTCTGGTTCGCTCCCTCAGGACACAACTCCTGAAGCCCACATCCTAGAGCCAGTGCTTCACAGTGAGAGAAAGCTGCCTCAACGAGAAACCGCACACCACAGCCAGAGAGGAGCCCCTGCTTGCCGCAAGTAGAGAAAGCCCATTTGCAACAAAGATGACCCAGCACAGCCAAAAATAAACAAATAAAACAACAATAAATTATTAGAACATGTCTAGGTTGATTAGAAAGGATAGCACCCACTGGCCTCTCTGAGACGGTGCTTAGTGGCCCCTCTACCCAGATGTTGCTCTTAATCCTGTTCTCTAGTAGAGATGATGTGGTTTGTTCCACATCTCAGGGCGGAGAAACACAAGATGATTTGTTTTTCCCTAATTTTAATTTATTTTTTATACCACTTCAGACTGTTGCTTGATGTAAGGTGACCCCAAAGTGACTTTTTAAAAATATTTTTATTTCTTTTTTGTTGCACTGGGTCTTTGTGGCTGTACGCAGTCTTTCTCTCATTGCACTAGAGTTGGGCTATTCTTCCTTGCGGTGCACAGGTTTCGAGCAGGCTTCAGTAGTCGTGGCGCACGGGCTTTGTTGCTCTATGGTACGTGGAATATTCTTTGGCCAGGGATTGGACCCATACCCCCTGCACTGGTGGTGGATTCTTATCCACTAAACTACTAGGAAAGTCCACAGGATGATATTTTAAGAATCAATGTGTGCTTAGTTGCTCAGTCACGTTCAATTCTTGCAACCCCATAGACTGTAGCCTGCTAGGCTCCTCTGTCCATGGGATTCTCCAGGCAAAAATACTGGAGTGGGTTGCCATTTCCTCCTCCAGGGGCTCTTCTTGACCCAGGGATCGAACCCAGGTCTCCTGCATAGCAGTCAGACTCTTTACCAACTGAGCTTCTTTGAGGGGAAGCCCAAAGAATCAATACTTTTATGAAAAAGCAAAAGCCTATGATGATTCTCAAATAGAACAAATTAAATGAGGTAGGCTAAGAGATATCAGGCTGGAATTCCAGTAATGTTTACACAACCTCCTCAAGGTTGTGCACACTGCAGTCAGGTTTTGGTCTAGATCTGTTATCTTAAATCACACCATAGAAAAACAATCTGAGTTCCTCCCTGGGTGGCAAATCCCATCAACTCTATTCAGCTCAAATTCTTCAGTTAAGGTAAAACTTCACCAGATTGCAAGAGGTGTAGACTGGGGGAGGCATAGCTCAGAACAGAGACTCAAGGACACTGGTTCTGGGACCACCCAAGCCCCAGGTCAAAGTTCAGAAGAGCAGATCAATCCTCAATTGTGCAACCTCCATTCTGGACCCAGCCTAGGAGAATAAATTTGCTTCTACATTTCTGGGTGATTACATTTATAATCATGGGATGAGAAAAGGAAGCATTCAAGTAGCACTGATTATTGATACTGGATTAGTAACTAGCTTTTTAAAATGTTTGAAAGTGTTCAGTAATCTGAGATATTAAACATCTGACTGATTTCCAAGAACCCCTTAAGTGCTTCGGAAGAAAGTTGCTGGTTGGATTTGTACGCACACACACCCCAACCCTGTTAAGAGATCAAGTAGATTATGTGCATAATTATTTGAAGTGTCTAAGGGAATTGAGTATCAGGCTTGTAAAGCATGCTAAATATTTAGGGAGAAGCTGATCTGACAAATTTATAATCTAACTGAGTATTAATCTAAGAATGTGAAAGTGAGTTTTACATCCAAATTATAAAATGAATCAATACAATGATATCTGGAAGCAAGTATAAAGGCTTAAGGAAAATTAAATTTTTAGTGGATCATTTTAGTAAGATAATTATCAATTAAAACACAAGTAATGTACTGGAGTGGATTGCCATTTCCTTCTCCAAGGGATCTTCCTGACCCAGGGATCGAACCCGGGTCTCCCGCATTGTAGCCAGATGCTTAACCGTCTGAGCCACCCGGGAAGCCCTAATGTATAATGGGGGCTTCCCATGTGGCCCAGTGGGTAAAGAATCCACCTGCAATGCAGGAGATGCAGGTTTGATCCCTGGGTTGGGAAGATCCCCTGGAAGAGGGCATGAAAACCCACTCCAGTATTCTTGCCTAGAGAATCCCATGGACAGAGGAGCCTGGCCAGCTGCAGTTCATAGGATTGCAAAGAGTCAGACACGACTGACTCTACTGAGCATGAACACAGTGTGTAATGCACAAGTCCCCTAACCTGGACATGGCTCCATCTCTACATTGTAACCACATGTTGTCCCTGAGAGCAGGCCCGAGTTTGTTCTGTGCTCATGTGGCTCCTATCTGGAGCACAGCCCCTGGCACACAGCTGTATTGATGTTTGTTGAAGGAATGAATAAGGTGCTGGGTGGAGGCTGCAGGCCCAGGCGGTCCCCCAGCCCAGCTGGTGATCCCCCCACACAGCACACAGAGGCAAACAGGGAAGCACACTGCCTTTATTGAGACTTCCAGCCTGCAGGAGACCCCAGGCCAGAGGCCAAGCCGGAGGGTCTGGCTGGCCTTGCCTGAAGACCACGCTTGCAGGCAGAGGCGCTCAGGACAGGCAGTGGGTGTGCTCGGGTGCTCAGCATTTCCCAAGAAGTCAGCGGCCTGGGCAGAGACAGAGCAGGGCCCAGCTGAGCTCTGGCCCCTGCTCACCTCCTGGGGGACACGGGCTCTCTCTCTGATCTCTGGGGACAGCCACCCACCAGGCACCCACAGGTGGCCTGAGAGCCACTATCTGTTCCTCCCACAGGTCGGGGTTGCCTCCAGTGCAGCCTGGAGGGGTGATGACGGTGGCATGGGTGGCTGGGCACTGAGTTCCCTCTCACCTCCAAAGCCATTTCCCAGGGGGCCACTGCTGCCTCTTTTCACCTCAGGGCCTCCTAAGGCACAGAGACAAGCCAGGGCACCCAGGTCAGCAGAGGACTTCGGAGTCCTTCTGCCCACCCCTAGCTTTACCCAAGGCCCTGGAAAACCCCTACTCACCCAAAGGCCCAGGGCCCAGCTCTGGCCTCAGCTGCCCATAGGGCCCTGGGGAGAGATGGAGGTGAGGATACTGAGTCCCTCATGCCAACCTCTACGCCCTCTGCTGGGAGTGCCCCTCCCTCTCTGCAGGGCAGTCAGGTAGGCCCAGAGCCCAGTTCCCTGCAGCCACCCCGCAACAGCACTCTTCCACACACCCCATTACCTGGTTGGCTCCCGACTTCTGGGTATGTGCCTCCGACCCCATATCTAGGCTTCAAGGCAGCCCCCCAGGCCCGGAGGAAGGGCCAGGGAAAGGCCCTCGGGCCCGCAGCCTGACCTGAAGGAGGAGAGCTGCGTGGGACCCCTGCCCACTGGAGCTGGGTGTCCAGGATGCGCCAGTCCTTTCCGGTTCTCAAAGCCCCCTGCCCGCCTGGCCTGGTCCCCACCGCCCTTGCTAGGGCCCCCTCTGCCCTCTCAGTGTGTCTTTACCATTTCCTCCAGGGCCTGGAATGGCCACTTTGGGGGGCACGAGGGCGGCTTCCCCACACCCGTGAGAGAACCAGCCCTTTCCCCACCCCCTTGCACTCGGTCGCCTAGGTCAAACTCACCGTTCAGAAAGCCATTGGCCCCTGGGAACCCTGGAGGACGAAAGACAAGGTCAGAAACACCACGAGCACCCCGAGCCCAAAGCCCCCCACCCCACCCCCAGTCCCCCCAGGCACCTGGCTGTGGGTGGGCCTCAGGGAAGAACCCGGCTCCCAGACCACCATTGCCGTAGCCCAAACCTGCAGGAAAGCGGTGGGAGGGGGGCTGGATGGGGAGGGGCGGGGGCCGCAGGGGGTGGGGGCAGGGTGACCTGCTCTAGGAGAGACAGGGAGGGGCAGACAGACAAGCTGACTCTGAGGCAATCTAGAGAGGGCCTCCCACAATCCTGCCCCTGCAGGCAGCTAAGGGGGACAGCCCAGCTTCAGGAAGCCATGCCTCCCCCCACGCCGGGCACCTCCCTCCCCGCCTGCTCTGTCAGTCACTCTACTCTGACCTGAGACGGGACCCACCGCACAGCCTCTGGCCATCTGTGTGGCCCAGCGCTTAGTACGCGAGAGCCTGGCGAGTACGGACAGAGACAGACACACAGACAAGCCATGCTCGCCGTGAGGCGGTGTGACTCATGCCCAACATGGGGGCCCAGGGGGCTCACCGACTTTCTGGGGCCTGAGGCCACCACCAAAGCCTGGGGGAGAGGAGGCTGGGTCAGAGATAACCTCGGCTTCCTGGGCTGGTGGAGGCAGGGGAGGGGAAAGGGAGGGAGGGAAGGGGAAGCTCAGAAAGGCCTCCTCACCCAGTCCTGCTCCTGGTCTGTAGCCATTCGGGGGCTGGTACCCTGTGAGGGGAATGGAGGTGAGTGGGGAGGACCCCAGCTTGCCCTCCTCCTTGGGGCCCGCGTGTGGACCTTGGAGACTCTGAGGCAGAAGGGACTCTCCTCATCCCCAGGGAATGGAAATCAGAAGACATGAAGTAAGAAAGCAGCACGAGGGACCAAGGGTAGACTCAGAGAGGGACTTCCCAGCCTTAGATGCCTGAACACCTGAGGTGGCCAGGGAACAAGGGAGATGGAATGGCATAATCTGGCACAGAGAGGGAGCAGAGAGACACACACCTGCTTCCTGAGGTTTCGGGCCCCACTGGAGGGCTGGAGTAGGCACTAGAAGGAAGGCCAGGGGACAGGAGTGAGCCCATGGCGAGGCGGGTGGGGAATGCCCCAGGAAGCCATGGGGGAAGGGCTGGGGCCTGGGGGTGCTGTCATACTGGCAGTCACATGGGCTCTCAAGGCCAGGGTTCAGGCTCTTCTTCACTGACTTGCTGGAGATCAGGCCTGGGGGCTTCTGAGTGGCCCAGCCAACCCCAGCCCCTCCTGGGACTAATTACTCACCATAGCCCCTCAGGCCCCCCAGTCAGCAATGACCTGGGAACTTGCCATCCTGCCCTGGGAGAGGTGGTTGGGATTTCAGGCCCCAGCCACCCCCTTTATCAGAAGGGATCCCTGGAGTGGGAGGCTTGGCAAGAACCCCACCATTGCAGGGACCTTGATGGGGAAGAAGGGAGAGGGCAGTGACCCCAGGCTGGCGCCGGCTCCAGGCTTGCCCTCCTGGCCTCCACCTGGTCAAGCCATGGCCTGCAGTGGCTTTTAGGGCAGAAAAGGTGCTGCCAGGGGGACAGTAGCCACGTCAGAAAAAGCCCATCTCCCACGGGTCACAGTCTGCTCTGGGGACGAGAGGACTCAGCCGCCTGCTGTGGTCCCTACCGCTGCCCACTCCACCCCAGCATCCAGCGACATCCCCCCACTTCCCTCTGTCCCACCCCTGCCTCACCTGCCTGGGCCCCCAGCCCACTGCCGTTGCCATATCCTGGAGAGGAGAAAGGGATGTGAAGGGCACTGGACGAGGGTGGGGGGGCGGGGTCTGAAAGGAGAGGCAGGAGGAGGTGCAGGACAGGGAGGGAAGGCTCACCTGGCTTCTGAGGTTTCAGACCTGCTCCAAGGCCTGCAAGGGAGACGGAGGGCACCTCAGGCCCAACCAGCCCTCCCAGCGGAAGGAGCGCTTCCCCTCACCCCAGGCTCCCAGCCGACTCACCTGGGAGGAGCTGCAGCCGGTTCCCCAGTGGCGGCATGTATCCTGGGAGGAAGCGTGGGCATGAGGGCAGGGGCCCGGGAGACTTCAGAGGGGGCAGAGGAGAGATGGATGGACTCACCTGGCTTCAGAGGGCTCGCGCTCCCTCCCAGGTCTGGGGGGAGACCAGCAGAGGCTGAGTGACCGTGGACCCCACCCCACCCCACCTCTTCCCCAGGACCCAGCTCTTCACCCAGTGGGGTCCCCTCCCCACCCCCCAGAACTCCAGGCCTGCCCCTGCCCCGTACCTGGCTGGGCCCCTTGGCCTGGGAAGGCTCCAGCTCCCAGTCCATTCCTGTAAACTGGAGAGACAGAGGCAGGGGTTACGACGAAGACCAAGGGTGGCAGGAGATGGTTTCTGGGGGTAGAGAGAAGGCGGGGGTCCAATCCTGACAGCAAGTCCAGGCTGCACCAGGGGACCCTGCAGTGTGACTCGAGTCTGCCGGGGTCGACCTGGAGATGACAGCGTCACGGGCTCAGTCCCACAAGACGGCTCCCCCCACCCCGCCCCACATTTCTCCCACCAGTTTCCTGTCCAAGTTGTCACCTGTGCTTCTGACCAGCCGGCCGTAGATCAGAGATTCCCACGACCCCATGCTTGGGGAGGGGTTTGATTAATTTGTTAGAGCAGCTCACAGAACTCAGGGAAACATTTTACTTACCAGATAATCGATTTACTAGAAAAGCAGGGACTAGACATGTAGGCAGGCACTTAACTGCTCCCGTCCCTTCTGCGCACGCCACTCCCAACGCCTCCATGGGGTCATCTGCCCAGTGTTGTTATTTGCTCAGTCATAGCCAACTCTTTGCGACCCCATGGACTGTAGCCACCAGGCTCCTCTGTCCAAGGGATTTCCCAGGCAAGAATATCAGAGTGGGTTGCCATTTCCTTCTCTAGGAAATATTCTCCACCCAGGGCTCAAACCCATGTCTCCTGTGTCTCCTGCATTGGCAGGTGGGTTCTTTACCACTGCACCACCTGGGAAGCCCTATTTCCTCTTACAAATCACAGTATCACAGGGTAGGTAGAGAGAAAAGGAGGGTTTACCTGGCTTCTGAGGCTTCATGGCCTCAGCAACTCCTGGAGAAGAAGGAGGTGGGAGCAGGTGAGGAACCATGACCTGCTCTGAGCCTCTCCCCCGCCATCTGCCCCCAGCACCCACTCTTGTACCTGGGCCATAGCCAACGGGAGCTGCAGGCCCTGTGGGGACCAGGGGGAGAGGCTGAGGTACACAGGAGGCCGGAAGCTGGGCCCCCCCCTTCCTCCCAGTGCAGGGATCAGAGAACTTGAAGCCTCCTCTGCTACATGGCCACCCTCTCCAAGGAGCCCAGGAGGGGTGTCTCAGAGCAGGGTCTAGGGCCTTGCCCCCTCCTCTCTCCTTCTCGCCCAGCCTCCAGCTTCTTCCAGCTCCTCAGTTCTGAGCTGGGGGGCTGGTGGGGACCCCATCACCTGTCCTGACCCTCAGAGGCCTGGAGGGAGGCAGGAGAGGATGCCCAGGCCGACCTCCACCCCAGAGCCCCCGAGTCTCACCCGGCTGGACGCCCAATCCGTTGCCGTTCCCAAATCCTGGGGGGAGGGGGGAGATGGAGGTGGGCATGTGAAAGGAGGCAGGGAAGCTCAGGGTTTTGGGTAGACAGGGAGAGGCGGCTAAGGCAGGCTCACCTGGCTTTTGGGGCTTCGTGCCGGCCGCCAGGCCTGGTGAGGAACACACAGTGAGTGCGGGCCCCCAGGCCCCCACTGCCTCCCTGGGCAGGCCCCCCCTACCTGCTCCATAGCCGTTTTCAGCCGCAGGGCCTGTGCAGGGCGGAGGGCAGTGATAAGACTAGTCTTGAGGCTGGGGCCAGCATGGGGGCCCCTTGGTATTGCTCCCTCCTCTCCCCAGGGTCCTTGGAGCCCCTGGACACCCTCCACTTGTGAACAGGGGGAGAAGGCTGGAGGGACCTCTCCTCTGACCCCCGGGGTTTCCCACGCCCTTTAGGCCTGGGGAGGCAGGAGGGCTGACATGGGCTCCTCTAGGCCTCCCTGGACCCCCAGGCCCCAACATTCAGTTTCCCGTGGCCCCCACCTCTCGTGTCCCTCCTCACCCCCATCCCCTGAGGCCCCGGGCCCAGCTGCCCTCACCTGGCCTGGCTCCCAGTCCGTTTCCATTACCATATCCTGGGGAGGAAAGTGAAAGCGGGCGGGCAGTGTTTGAAGGTGAACCCCTTCAAAGCAGGAGAGAGACAGGCGGGGGGGCGCCAGGGGGTCTCCCCTTCACCCGGCTTCCCTCTACTCAGAGCCCGCCCTCCGGGTCCCCTGCCCCGGGGAGGCCCACGCCCAGCCCATGCCCAGATCTTAGAGTGAGGAGGCAGGGGGTGGGGGGCTCTGATTCCGGGGGTCCATGGAGAGAGATGAGGCCAGGGTAGGACTCCCCTGGCTTCTGGGGTTTCATGCTCCCCACGAAGCCTGAAGGAGACATGGGATTGGGTAAGGGGCCCAGAGCCCCCATCCTGGGCACCCGAGGGCCCCTTTGCTCCTACCTGCTCCGTATCCCTGTGGTGTTGCTGGGCCTGTGGGGAGAGGAAGGGTGAGCTGGGCAGATTTTGGGTCCAGCTGAGGCAGAAGTCAAGCCAGAAGGCTGGAATCCTGGGGGTTTCCTCCCAGCACCCCTCAATCACTCCCCAGCCCTCATGAGGCCTGGAAAGGAGGCAGGAAAGGACACGGGCATGTGGAAGTCTCCAGACCCCACCACCCTCACCTGGCTGAGCTCCCAGTCCATTCCCGTCCCCAAATCCTGAGGGGACAGATGGAGGTGGAGGTGAGGGGGGAAGGGGCCGCAAACTCTGGTGGGGGACAGAGACACAGCCGGGGCTGAGGCTCACCTGGCTTCTGAGTTTTCACACTCCCTCCAAAGCCTGGAGGAAAATGGGGAGCAGATGACGGACCACCCCAGAGCTCCAGCACCCCGACACCGGCTTCTCCCAACCCTCCGGTACCTGCTCCGTAGCCATTCTGAGCCGGGGGACCTATGGGGGAGGGAGGGGTGAGAAAGGAGTTTGGGGCCCTGGCTAAGATGGGGGGAAAGTATCAGTCGCTCAGTCGTGTTGGACTCTTTAGGCCCCGTGGACTGTAGCCCACCAGGCTCCTCTGTCCATGGGGTTCTCCAGGCGAGAGTCCTGGAGTGGGTTGCCATTCCCTTCTCCAGGGGATCTTCCCAACCCAGGAATTGAACAAGGTCTCATGCATTGCAGGCGGATTCTTTATCATCTGAACCACCAGGCAAGCCCCAGTGGCCCCCTCAAGAGCCCAGGCAAAACCAGGGTCCCAGAGGCTCTCCCCCAGCCCCTCTCATTCCCTCATCAATCCTGCCCCTCAAAGGCCTTGGGGGGTATGGGAGAGGAGGCCCAGATGTGGACCCCCATCCCACCCCAGCTAGGCGGGTCCTAGTCCTGGAGTCCAGCCTCCCTGTGGAGCCTGAAGGCCATCCTGCCTGCCTGGGGTCCCCCCACTCCCACCCACCAGGCAGGAAGGGGCCCTGACACCCCCTCATCAACCACACACTCTGCTCTCAGCACAGGCTCTTGCCGCCATGGCCCGCGGCCACTTCCAGAGCCTGTTCCCTCTCTGGTCCTCTCTCTGGGATGCCCCAGCTCCAGATTCCTCAGTGGGGCACGGTCTGCCTCTGGCCCCTCCTCCCAAGAATGTGCCCCCCACCACCTGGCTGGCAAATGAGTATTTGCTGTGGGACCCCAGACGGGACAGCGGGTCTCACCTGGCTTCTGAGGTTTCAGCCCTCCTGCTCTAAGGCCTGGGGATGAGGAGACTGTCCAGTGAGTCCACCCGGATCCTGTCTTCCCTCAGAGCCGGGGCAGCCCCCTCCCCTTCATCCGCCACCCTCTGGGTGAGCCCTGCGGCCCTAGAGCTCCGGGCCTCACCTGGCTGGGCTCCATTCCTGGTCCCGAATCCTGGGGAAACAGCGAGAGGCCCGAGACTGAAGTGGGGACGGACAGACAGACAGTCCGACCGAGAGCCCAACAGGGCAGAGCAGGACTCACCTGGCTTTTGGGGTTTCCCGATCCCTCCAAAGCCTGAGGAGAAACCGGCGGGTGAGGGACCCTGGAGTGCCCCCTCCGGGCCTCCCTCCTCAACCTCCCCTGGTCCCCTCTCTACCTGGTCCAAAGCCATCTGGAGCTGCGAGACCTGGGTGGGGAGGGAACATAGGAAATCCAGACAATGCTGACATGGGGGTGAGCCCCAGCCTCCCGCTGCGCCTCGCCTGGACCCCTGCCCTCCCCCCAATTCTTCTATCCAGCCTGGGTAGGTTCACAAAAGGGGTGGGGAGGTCACCTTGGGGACCTGTGCCAGGAAAAGGGCTGGGGAGACAGTGGCAGCTGAGACAGGAACCCCAGATCCAGCCTTCCTCCTCATTCTGGCCCCGAAGACTCCTGGGGTCTTATCCACACTGATCCCACTCTGATTGCTGCGCCCTCACCCCCACCCCCCTGCAATGCCAGCAGCCTCCTCCCCAAGTTCTCCTACTCCAGGTAGACCAGCTCTTTCACTCCCAACTTAAAACCACAAAGGTGAGTCCCCCAGCTAGGTTCAGGTCCCCCCTGGCCTCCAGCCCTCTGGCTTTCCACCCTTGGTGGGTTCTCCCCCAAGTCCTGACCTCAGTCCGCACGGGCACCCAGGGGTCCTGGCTTGGGCACTCAGCCCAGCGGGCCTGCAGCCCCAAGGGTGACCCGTGGTGGGGTCTGCAGTGTGCAGTCAAGGCCGGGCTCAGATGGGCACTCAGGAAAGGTGGTGGAAGGAGTGAACCCCTAAGGGGCCCCTGTTAGGAGTCCAGAGTGGGGCACGGCGGTGACCCCTCCCTCCTCCAGCAGCCTGGGCCCTAGCCTCCCCCCCTGGGTGGGCCCCCAGGCCTCGCCAATACTCTCTGTGAGCCGTGGATGGGGCACCGGGGAGGACTTGGGGTGGGGACAAGGGCAGGGAGGGGCAGGGGCCAGTCTCTATCTCACCTGGTTTCTGAGGTGTCAACGCCCCCTCGCAAGCCTCGTGCCTGCGGACCCCTCCCAGCCTCTACTCCCCCATAAACCAGTTTTCTGCCCTCCTCAGCCTCTCCCCTCTCTCCTCCCCAGCACCCCAGTTTGGCCCGCAGCCCTCACCTGGCTGGGCTCCAGCTCCGGGGAAGGCCCCAGCTCCCAGCCCATCCCCAGCACTGAGTCCTGGGGAGACGGAGCAGGAGGGAGTAAGGGGGAGGGTCAACAGGGGGAGAGGGCAGGGAGCTAGGGACAGGGTGGGGCTCACCTGGCTTCTGAGGTTTCACGGCCCCTCCAATTCCTGAGAAAGAGACCGAGATGCGGTGGAGCTCCAGTGAACCCCGAGCCCAAGCCTGCTCGCTAGCTCCCCGCCCCCCATCATCCCCAACCCTGTCCCTGACGACTCTGAGCCATGGGGCCTGTGGGGAGAGGGAGGTGGGGTCTGGGCTGCCGGGGGTGTCCTCACCCCATGAGCGGGGCACCCCCACCACAGTTCTCAGAGAGTTATGCCCAGAGAGGGACTGGGGAGCCTGAACCCTCCCCAGGACCCCAGCCCCAGCCAGGGGAGTGGCAGCAGCGGCTGGATGAAGAGAGCACAGGCCTCTCCCAGACCTCACCCCAGCCCCAGGGGAGAGACAGAGAGGCCGGCGCTGACCCAGCCGGCCCCTCTCCTGAGAGCGGGCTGAGTCCCTGAGAAGCCCCTTGCCTGCTCCTCCCTGCAGCCCTGCCCCCCTGCACTCACCTGCTCCCGGAAAAGCCCCAGCGCCGATACCATTTCGAGCCCCGAATCCTGCGGACAGGAGATGAGGCCGTTAGTCACGGCTGGGCAGGTCGGGGCGCACAGACGGGCCGGGATGGGTGGCGGTAGCGCCGAGATGGGTGCGGGGCTCACTGGGCCGCGGAGGCTCCACACCCTGCACCCCCAGGCTGCATCTTCGTCCCCCTGCACGACAGCACTCTCTCCCCGACGGGTTCCTCGATTCCAGCTCCGCGCACTCCCTCCCCCATCCCTGGACCCCAAGTTGGTGCCCCAGGCGCCCTTACCTGGCTGGGCTCCCAGCCCCGGGAAGGCACCAGCTCCCAGCGTGTTTCCGTACCCTGGAGACAGAGAGGAAGGGTGGAGGGGGCAGGGGCCGGGGCCGGGGCCGGGGTCGGGGCGGGAAGATGGAGAGGCGATCTGAGGGCCATCTCACGGTCAGGGAGTGGGGCTCACCTGGCTGCTGGAGTTTCGCGCCCCCTCCAAAGCCTGGGGAGTGAGGTAGTGGTTGAGGGGACCCAGGGACCCAGCCTCTTCCTGGGACTCCATGAAGGAGAGGTAAGGGGGGCATTTGGGGTCCCAGCTGAAGGGGGGGCGATTCCATGTTCTCTGTTCCCCAAACTAGACCACAGGATCCTTTATGGACCAGCTCTGCCCTGAGGGAGCCGGGGAGAAGCCCCTCCCGGGGGTGACCCGCTGTGCCCTTCACACCCCTCTCTGCTACCCATACCTGCCCTTCCCCCGCCTCACCTGGCTGGGCAGCAGCGCCTGGGAGGGTCTCGACTCCCAGCCCATTCCCGTTCCTAAACCCTGGAGAGACACCTGGGGAGACAGGGCAGGCGGGGTCAGGGAGAGTGAGGGTAAGGGGCACAGAGCCGGAGGGACAGGTAGGGTGAGGCTCACCCGGCTTCTGGGGCTTCGCGCCCCCTCCAATGCCTGAGAAGGAGACAGGGGTCAAGGGAGGGTCTCGGGACATCCCGTGTCCAGGCTGCCCTGAGACTCCTGGCCCCATCTCTACCTGCTCCGTAGCCATTCTGAGCTGGAGGGCCTGTCGGGAGAGTAAACCATGAACTGGGTAGGTTCAGGGAGAGGAAGCCACGAATTGGCTAGGTTTAGGGTGGGGGGCGCAGCGCCTTGGACCCCACCAGAAACAGCAAACCTGACAGACAGCTCCCTATCTGGCCCCCACCCCCAGAATCATCCATCCTGCCCTCCCTTCTGAGGCCTGGGAGCCCAGTCCCCCTCCCCGCCCTCCACTCACCTGGCTGGGCTCCCAGCCCACGCCCATTCCCGAACCCTGGGGGAAGAGAGCGAGGTGAGGGGTGTGAGAGAAAGATGGGGAGGCAGAGAGAGAGCTGGGGCCTGGCCGGGCCCACTTGGCTTCTGCGGTGTAACACTCATTCGGAAGCCAGGGGGAGACCCGGTGAGAGACCCCGGACACCCACCCCTCAGCCATTCCGAGCCTGATGACTCAGCTCCAGTCATCCCTTCCAAGAAAAGGGGAAGGCGTGAGGGTGTGGGCTGGGGGGCTGCCGGGAGCCCAGGCCCCTTCCTCCCTTCCTCTGCTCAGAGCTGCCTCGCTCTGAGCCCGCTCAGCGCCCCTGGAGCTGGCTTCTGCGGCAATCAGGGAACAAGCAGGAAGAGGAAAGAGCTGTACCCCCAGGCGGGTACTGGGTGACGTGACACCAGGATGGCCTTGGTGGACTCCTGAGGGACTCCTGGGGGGCGCGGGGCAGGAGGTGGTGAGAAGGAGGAAAGGACAAGGAAGACACTGCAGGAAGGGTGGCAGGTGGGTTTCTGGGGGGAGCAGCAGCACGGGGGTCCCCGAGTGTTTCTGAGATGGCTGCCTCCCCCGGACCCAAATCCCGTTTCCCATGCCTCACCTGCTCCTAGACCACTAGGGGGACCGTAGCCTATGGGGGAAACGGGAAGGTGAGCGGGGGTGGGGCAGGAGGGGCCAGGAGCTAGGGTACCCACTGGGAGGACAGAGGGACCCCCCCCACCCGCCCCTCCACCAGCTGTACCTGATCGATAGCCATTGGAGCCTCCTAAGCCTGCGGGGTCGGGAAGAGGGGGTACTTAGGGGGCAGCAAGGAGCTGAGTCTGCATGCTCCCTGCAAAGCAAGAGGGTGCGCCCTCCACCCACCCCACCCCCTGGGCCTCAGGCTCCCCAGGGGTCACCGCAGGGTGAGCAGACTGGCGGCAGGGGGAGCGGAAGGGTCCCCGGCAAGGAGGGAGGGGTCTGGGCCAGACCCCTGGGGGTGGATCCCCAGGATCCGCTTCCAGGGGTGGCTGCACCCCTCGCCTCTGTCCTTACTTGAGCAGCCGCTGGAATCCCATCCTCCTTGTCCCCCCAGTCCCCCAGTCTGGCTCTCCTGCAGTTCAGCTGTGTCAGCTCTCAGGAGGGAGCCCTCTCCCAGCTGTAGGAGCCCCCAGGTCCCCGCCCAGCTCACCCGTCTCCTCCCTCCCCTTCCCACCTCCAGGCCTTCGCCTCACCTCACTGCTGGTGGCAGGCAAGGTCCTTTCCCTTTCCCCGTTGCAACCTGCCCCTCCCAGGCCCTTCCTCCTCTGGCTTCTTTTCCTCACGCTGAGTTGAGGTTCTGCCCCCTCTCAATCCCCCTCCAAGGGTGCAGAGTGTCTGTGTTCCTCACACTTGAGCTGACATGAACAAGGCCACAGGCCTCGTGTTCTCCGGGGCCCCCAGATCTGGATCCCAGAGAGCCCCCAGACCCCTGAGAGAGAAAGACCAGACCCTCTTCCTTGAGCCCAGAGCCTGGAGGGTCCACTTACCTTTTCCCAGGCCCAGAGATGATGGAGGGAGCCCTAGGGGAGCAAGCCGGGTGCCAACTCAGGGCAGGGACCCCGGGGACAGAGAAGGGGCCGGTCCCAGGCATCCATCCCCCAGCCTCCCCAAACCCTGCCCTGTCCCAGACTTCACAGGCCCTCACCTCCCTCTCTGGGGCCCAGTGCTCCCCCGACACCCCCAGACTGGCCAGCAGCCCCACCGCTGGTGCTCACCGCCTTGCAGGCTTTCAGAGGTCAGGCCGAGCAGGAGAAGGGCTGTGGGGAAGGCCCAAGCACTCATGATGCCGGCAGAGTGGGAGGGTACCACCCTGTGGGCCTTTAAACACCCCTGCTGGGTGGGGGCCAGGGTCTTTGCTGGGCTGGCAGACCCCAGGGGGCCAGCCCCTACCTCCCACTGCTGCAGGAGATCAGCCCCAGCCTCCTCCCTGCCCCAGTCCTCATCCATCATGGGTGCTGACAGATGGGACAGGCCCCCACCTAGCCCCTCCGAGGCTCCTCCACCCCTGTCAGGGGCTGGGGCCCTGGCGTCAGGCCCTCAGGCTCAGCTGCTCCCCCACCAGTTGGCGAGGGGCAGGTGGGCACCCCAGGCCCAGCCCAAACACAGCTGGGGGTGAGAGGGGAGCCAAGCCCAGAAACATGGGTGTGGCTGGCAGGGGATCCTCTGAATGAGTTAGTGTGTTACAGGAAGGAGGCAGTGTTACAGGGGCAAGTGGCCCAGGAACAGGGTAGCACGTCAGGACCTCATCACTATCGCACAAGCGGACGTGTGCGTGACGAGTCCACTCCTAATCCTGGGGACGGCAGCGACCATACCAGGAGACGCTGGCCCTCTGCCCCCAGCTGAGCCCGGGTCGGCATGAGTGGGCCAGAGCCTCCCTTTCACAAGGGATGGTGACACACAGGGATGGCTGACACGCACTCAGCCCAGTTTACACTGTCTCTCGAAGGCTCGGCGGGGGCCCATCCACTGCACAAGACACCCTCCACCCCGGCTTCACCTCCCTCTCCTGCTCTGCTCCATCAGCACTGACTCTAACTTTAGGGACAGAATCGGGGAGGGGAGTTGCTTAAGCTGCAGTGGGGGGCAGAGGTGCATGCAGGTTGTCTCGTGGTGGATGAGCCTGGAGCTGGGGCCCGGGGAGGGGGCTTGTGGAGAACTGAGTCCTGGAGGCCAGGATTGGCAGGCCTGAGACATGCCAGGCATGGGGGGTCTAGACCCCAGCTCCCCCTCCTCCTGTGGGCCCCCACTGGGCTGGAGGGGGACAGTGGTGACTCAGGGTGCCTGGACCTTAGTCCTGAAGCCTCCACTCTCTGTCTGCTGGCCTGGCCCCTGCCCAGCCAGCCACCCCTGGCCTCTTAAGCTGAGGAGTCCAGAGTCAAGCCGGCTACACTAGACAGCCTGGCAGGGTGGGGTGTGGAGCGGGGCTACAGTGAGGAGTGGGCCACGGTCGGGGGGGGCTTCTCCCAGGTCCTCCTCACTGGTGGTGCTCCCAGCACTGCCCCCTCCGCCTCCCCCACACAACCTACACCCTTGCTGCTCACTCTGCCCACACACGAGGGCCGGCACCCCTGGGGCAAGCGCACATGAGTGCACACCTGATGTGACCACACCGGTGACACCCACCTCCCCCCCCCCAGACCCCCTGTGAACACGATCCCCTCAGCCAGGCTCCCCGGCCCAGCACCGCACAGGCCCACTCCAGCCCCGCCGGGGGGCAGGTGTCCGTGACCTGGAGTCCTGGAGGCTGGGAGGGCTCAGGGTTGGCCCCTGGCCCCAACCACTCCCGAGAGCCCAGGGCAGCTGTGGCAGTCTACTCCCCTGCCAGGCCACCTGCTCGGCCCATGGCAGCAGGCACCAGCTCCCTGGCCCGCTCATGGAGGGCACCTAAGTGACCTGTGATCAGCAGCCTGGGTGCTGGGTTCAGATTCAGACCAGGTTCACATACCAGCTCCTTCTGGCTGGGGAGCTTGAGCAGAAATCCCACTTCCCTGTGTCTGTTCACTCTCCTCTAAAACGAGGGAGCTACTTCTTACCCCATTTTACAGATGGGGAAACAGAGGCAGAGAAGAGAAGGGACTGGGCCCAGATCATACAGCCAAGCTTGGGGGCTGGGGTTTGAAGGCAGGCAGCCCACAGGCCTCCACCTTCTGCTCACCCACACATGCCTGAGCAGCAGACCCTCTTACCCCAGTCGTCACATTGCTGTCAACCCACCTTGTGCCAGTCTGGGCCCAAGGCCTCTGCCTCAGACCCAGGAGAGCTGAGGGCCCCCTGCACAGATCCAGACACAAGGCCCACCCTGCTGGGCGCCAGGGAAGCTTGGCCCAAGAGGAGGTGGGCAGGGAGACCAGGAGAGGCCCCGTGGGAGGTACGGGCTAGGTACCCGCTTGGCCACTGCCAGAGGGAAAGCCAGGGCCCGCCACCACTGCCAGGCTGCCTAGGTGCTGGCGTGTGCCTGCGGAAAACGCCAAACAGTCTGGGGCCTGGGGCCAACCGACTCCGCTCGGGATCAGGGCCTGGCCCAGCTGGGAACCCTAGCCCCGGCAATGCCACTACCACCCCCGCCCCCGGCACAGCTCAGCCAGGCCCCAGAGCTCAGTCCCACCCTGGGAAGGGCAGCCTGAGAGCACGTGGACCACTCAGGGGTCACGAGAGCCCCTGGCAGAGCCAGGGTCTGGGCTCCCCTTTGCTCCCAGAAGTGGGGGACACACACGGCCCAGCCTCTGAATAGAGGAGCAGCTTTGAGGGGCCAGAGCTGGGAGCCCAGGGCAGGGGGATAGCTGGGGTGTAGGAAGTGTGTCACCTAAAATGGCACGGCCTGGGTCAAGAGGCTCCCACCAGCTGCTCGGAGCAGCACCGCCTGCCTGGTGGGAATCTGGGGGAGGCTAGTTGAAGGAGAGGCCAGGAGCCTGCGGGTCAGACATCTGAACACGCAGCTATGCTAAAAGCCCCTCAGGTCACCCGGTGGCAGCTCTTTAGCCCAGATCCCTGCCTCTGCCGCCTCTGGGACTTCTCTGTCAGCCCCAGACACTCGCACTGTGCAAAGCTGACTTCTATTAACTCCTCCTCACACCTGTCGGATTATTAAAAAAAAACAAAAGAATCTTATGCCAGGGATAAGATTCTTATTCCCTGGTGGTCCCATGGTTACATTCTTTCACTGCTTCGGGACTGGGTTCCTGGTCAGGAAACCAAGATCCCACAAGCCGGGCAGCACGGCTATCCAAAACACAAACAAGTAAACAAACAAAGCCATAGGCCAGGGTGAAGTATAGTGTATATACGAAGCGTGCACAAGACAGAGATGACCGATATGACACGAACCTGCAAAGCACCTACGCGGCTGGCACAGAGGTCAAGCTGAGGTCAAGAAATAGAACACAGCAGACTCCCCAGGAGAGCTCATCACAGTCTCCTCTTGCTGTTAGGGTAGCCATGTTTGCACCTGTGGTCATCTTTTCCTTGCCTTTCTAAAACCACGTTAATCCAGTTTTGTGGTCCCTTCCCGGGTGAGTGGTGAATGCGGCTTCTCTCAGCGGGTCAGAGGTGCTGTTTCCGAGACAGGTCACAAGGGGGCGCACTGTTCAAGCCGGCTCTTGCCTGGACTTGCCGGGACGCACGCCTGGGCGGGACTTGGGGGGCTTCCTCCTGGACAGAGCCCCGGCTAAGGGCTTTGGTCTCAAACCTTGAGACCCCCAGGTGGGAGCAGAGGTCCTGGGTCCAGCTCTCCTCCTGGGTCCTCCTTTTGAGCTAGGCAGCTGCTTTGAAAACTACAAAATACTGTGGTGGCGCTAGTGGTAAAGAACCCCCTGCCAACCCAGGAGACGTGGGTCAGGGAAGATCCCCTGCAGGAGGGCATGTCAACCCACTCGAGTATTCTTGCCTGGAGAATCCCATGGACAGAGGAGCCTGGTGGGTTTCCATCCATGGGATCACAGAGTTGGACACAGCCAAAGTGACTTAGCACGCAGATACATGAGGGAGTGTTAACTGTTAGCATTAAAGAGTGAGTGAGTTCCTGCTGTGTGCTTGACTGTCCTTTTCTCACACGCATTTTCTCTTTCAGTGCTCATACACCCCACGGAAGTAGGAACTATGATTTTCCCTAAAATTGGGAAAATATGGAAATATGGAAACAGGCCCAGAGACATGAAGCAACTTACCCACAATTGCACAGCTTCGGTGGGGGGCAGAGCCCTAAATTCCCTGACTCCACGGCCTGTGCTATCGTACTTAACCTTATATTCTAGCCCTTCCACACTTCCACGGAAAGCACGTTTTGAACTTAAAAAAAGTATGTTTAAGTCATTGTGAACGAGACTTTTCAGAATGAGGAAAAGGAACCGAGTCCAGGACTCCCAGAGGTGGGGCTGGCAGAGGGGATGGCAGCTGGAGAGGGAGGAGACTGCCAGCTCCCTGGGTCTCCTGGGGACACGCCTGGGCTCTTGAGCAGGGACTTGGCCTGAGGGACAGGGGCGTGACTGCCAGATATGCTAATGCAAAGGAAGGGCACAGGGAGGGGAGCTGCAGCTGGCTGAGGCTCTGCGTCTTGGGCCCAACCCAGGACGCCAGGCCTCCAGTCCCAGTCTATGGCTTGGAGAGCGTTTCCTGAACGTGGACACACCACAGCAATCAGGCAGCCCTGCAGTCCATGACCTTTCAGAGACGTGGGGACTTGATCCACAAATGAACTAAACAAGGTGGGAAATGAAATCTGACTGAAGAAGGAAACAGAACAGGCTCTGTCTTGAAAGCAGGACTCCATACTGGGCCGGACGGTGGACTTTGAGCTATATGCCCAGTATCTATGGAAATGACATACCAACTGGAAAACTAGGCCCCCGGAAGGATGAGACACAGGGCTCTCCATCGCTTAAAAGAATACCCTAATTATCTGTGTAACTGAATAGAATCATACATTCTATTATGCTTATTGGAGTATGACCACAGGTCTATTGATAATTGTCCACTGTTAACTACGTAGGCTTAAGGCATATGATCACGGGTTAACTTTGATTATATCTTTCTTTTTCCTTTGTTCAGACTAGTTTCAGGGAACCTTATACACTTAGGGTATATAAGGTTTTCACAAAAACTGGTCGGGGTCCTTGGCTAAGAGGAGACTCTGCCTTGGGCCCGCCGGTGTAATAAACTGCATCCCACTATCTGCATTGTCCTTCTGAGTGAGTTTGTTCCCTGGAATGTGTGGCTACAACATTTGGTGCATTGGTCGGGAAGCTCCTCACTTTGAGGAGACAAGTCCCATTTGGGACTACTCCAAGGCCTTACAGGTTGAATCTTCTAGAGGGGGGAAGGCGCCTTGTCCTTCAGGAAGGATTCTGCTTCTCAACACCCGGACCTTTCATGTTAGCAGGTAGTGGATGGCAGCAGGGGAACTGAGCGCTCAGGTGAGGAGGAACCCACCCAGCAGGGTGGAAGAGGGGGCCTGATCACCCCCCTGGAAGGGACTGGAAGGGGCACAGACCCACAGGAGCCTGGAATAGGCAGGTGGCAGCGATTGCTTGGTACACAGGTCCACGAGCGTGTTAGGGCTTAGGAAGGAAATTTGTGAAGGTCATTTGGAGGTGTGTCCACGCCGTCTTGGGGGAAAATTATTACCAAGCAATCACCAGGGGATTTTTAGGAGAAGAAACTTGATCCTTCTGTGCTTGTATTCTACCCTCCCCTAGCAGGTATCCCGTCTGCTGTGAAATTCTTGACCCCCTCAAACTTGTCAGGCTAGAAGGAGGGGGATACATAAGCGAGTATGAATTGGCTTTTCCAGAGTGGGATATTTAACTCATCTGTGTTTTCAGACACACCTGATCAAGCCCACCAAGGCAGAACAGACATTAAGGGAGAAACAGTCTTGGACCACGTGGTGTTCTGGTTCAGCCGTGCTGGCTGGCAGGTGAAGACACGCCGATCCCCCTTCTCGCTCTGGGCTCTGGCAGGATTTGGACAAGGATGACCTGCCCTTCCCCCATACTGGATGATGATGTGCCTGCCGCCCAGTGCTCCACCAGGACCCGAGGCCACCTTAATGCCCGATCCAGGGCCAGGTGAAGTTCCTGCAGCAGCCACTGCTCCTCCACCAGCTCTCTCGGAGGTCATAGAGCCACCACCTCGGGAGGCTCCGATCCTGGTAGCAGAAGCCTCTGGCCAACACTTCCAGGATCCGGCTCTAGCTGAACCGCCCAAGCTATACCCGCCTCTCCCGGTGAGTACTGACAGGAAGGGAAAAGGAGACGCCAGAATCAAACAGAGGCTGTGCTCCACTAAGGAGCCAGAGGAAAGGGCCCCACTACAAATGCCTCTCAGAGAGTTACAGCAGCCTCCGGTTCAGGGGACAGACGGCCACTACCATCACCCCCCTGTGGCCTATTATTACCAGTTTAGGCTAATGGAGACTATTTTTCGAACCCACTGCCCTACATGGGATGACATAATCCAACTTCTAGTCTCTTTCTTCATCACTGAGGACAGACACAGGATCCTAACTGAGGCCAGAAAATGGTTAACAGAAATGGCACCTGAGGGTACTGCAAACCCGCAGCGGTGAGAGGCCCAATTGAGACTGTAACACAGAGGAAGGGAGGGATCACCTGGAGAGATATCGGGTGGCTATTTTACAAGGCCTTAAGGCAGGGCCCCAAAACCTATGAGTATGGCAAAACCCTCTGAAGTGATTCAAAGAGGGAAAGAATCACCCTCTGAGTTTTATGAAAGACTGTGCGAGGCCTGTATACTTTATATGCCAATAGATCCAGAGGCTACTGGGTCTCAGATGGTGATAAATGCCGACTTTGTGTCTCAAGCCTACCCCAAAAATGTTAGATGGGGGGACACCAAGTGACTCATGAATTTTTATACATCCCTGAATGCCCAGTACCTTTGTTGGGAAGAGACTTGCTGTCTAAATTGGGGGCACAAGTGACTTTCCCCCCACAAAAGACCCACTCTTCGAGTGGGCTCAACCACCTATTTACTCTTCCTCTCGGTAACCCCTCAAGATGAATGGCGGTTGCATGATCTCCTGGAAGGGAAACCAGATGGGCTAAACAGTGGAGAAAGAGAACTCAACATATTCCCTGAGGTCTGGGCAAAAGAAAACCCCCCCCACCCCCCCCAGGCTTGCAAAACAAGTCCTGGTGGTAATAGAACTCAAATCCAGTACAATTACGTCAGCACCTGGCTTGGGCCTGCCAGACTTTGCTAAGCTGTTTACTCTTTACGTGACTGCAAAGGAGAAGGTGGCTATGGGAGTATTGTCCTAGACTGTGGGGACATGGGACAGGCCTGTGGCTTATCTCCTGTTGCCACTGGATGGCCAGGATGCTTACAGGTAGTAGCTGTGGTTGCCTTACTGGTCCGGGAGGCAACCAAGCTTACTTTGAGCCAAAATTTGATCATAAAAGTCCCACGTGAGGTCAACACTCTCCTTCGAGAGGACCTCCATAAATGGCTGTCGACACCCTGGATTACTCAATACCAGGGACTGTTATGTGAGGACCCCCATGTTACTATTGAGCCTTGTCAGGCCCTGAATCTGGCCACTCTCCTTCCTCTGGGAGAAGGTGGGCCCTCACATGATTGCAAAGAAATCCTAGAAGAAGTTTATGCCAGCAGACCTGACTTGAGAGACCAGCCAATCCTGGACCCCGATTGGGTCCTGTACACCAACGGCACCAGCCTGGTGAAACAAGGACAACTCTCGGGATATGCGGTAGACATGGAAGAAACCATTGTTGAGGCTAGCTCTCTGCCATCACACTGGTCTGCTCAACGGGTCAAACCGTATGCTCTAATCCAGGCCTTCCAGCTGTCAAAAGGTAAGAAGACATTTACACAGGCTCCAGGTATGCTTTTGCTACTTTGCATGTACATGGGGCTTTATATATAGAGAAAGGGGTCTTTTGACAGCCAACAGAAAGGACATTGAAAAATAGAGAAGAAATTCTGACCATATTGGATGCTGTCTGGGAACCAGAAAGCGTTGCAGTCATACACTGCCAAGGACATCAGAAAGAGGATACCCCCCAGGCTCAGGGAAACAGACTGGCAGATAAGATTGCTAAACAAGCAGCTGAGGGCTTGGGGGTGACAAATGAAGCCCCTATTAAAGCTCTCATATTGGCGGAGCTGCCTGAGCTAATGCGGGAGTACACTGAAGCCTAAAACCAACTAGCCAAAGCGGAAGGGGGCCATCAAGACTGAAAAAGAGATGGTGGGAATTGCCAAGTGGCAAATTATTGGTACCAGAGGAGCTGGCACCCACTCTGGTAAGCCAAACACACCAAGCATCCCACCTAGGCCATGATAAACTGGAAGAGCTAATTCAAAAATATTTCTTGGTTCCCTGTCTCTATTCCCTATGTAGGACAGAATCTCAGAACTGCACTGCTTGCTCATAGGTTAATGTTGCCTCTCAGCACAGACAAAAACCTCCAGGGATTCAGCTGAAAGGCACACTGCCCTTTGAACACCCTGGAAGTGGACTTCACTGAAATGAAACCTCACCGACGCTACTGCGTTACCTGCTGGTATGTACCTGCTGGTACGTTCTCGGAATGGGTAGAAGCTTTTCCTACCCGGACTGAAAGAGCATCAGAAGTAGCCTGGTGCCTGCTTAGGAAAATAGTTCCCAGATTTGGACTTCCTACCAGCATTGGACGAGACAATGGCCCGGCTTTCACAGCTGATTTAGTACAACAAGAAAACAAAACTTTAAACATCAAATGGAAACTGCACACTGCATATAGGCCCCAGAGTTCTGGGATGGTGGAACGAACCAACCGGACACTTAAAGAGACACTCTCCAAGTGGATCAGAGAGACTGACTGCTCCTGGGTGGACTTGCTCCCGACGGCTCTGCTCGAACTCAGGATGACCCCACAGTCCCAAGGCTATTCTCTATACGAAGTGTATGGGAGGCCCCTCCCATAATAAAACAGATGTCAACAAATGTGAAGTCAAGTGGGCCTTAGAAAGCATCACTACGAACAAAGCTAGTGGAGGTGATGGAATTCCAGTTGAGCTCTTTCAAATCCTGAAAGATGATGCTGTGAAAGTGCTGCACTCAATATGCCAGCAACTTTGGAAAATTCAGCAGTGGCCACAGGACTGGAAAAGGTCAGTTTTCATTCCAATCTCAAAGAAAGGCAATGCCAAAGAATTATCAAACTACCGCACAATTGCACTCATCTCATATGCTAGTAAAGAAATGCTCAAAATTCTCCAAGCCAGGCTTCAGCAATACTTGAACCGTGAACTTCCTGATGTTCCAGCTGGTTTTAGAAAAGGCAGAGGAACCAGAGATCAAATTGCCATCATCCGCTGGATCATCGAAAAAGCAAGAGAGTTCCAAAAAACATCTATTACTGCTTTATTGACTATGCCAAAGCCTTTGACTGTGTGGATCACAATAAACTGGGGAAAATTCTGAAAGAGATGGGAATGCCAGACCACCTGACCTGCCTCTTGAGAAATCTGTATGCAGGTCAGGAAGCAACAGTTAGAACTGGACATGGAACAACAGACTGGTTCCAAATAGGAAAAGGAGTACGTCAAGGCTGTATATTGTCACCCTGCTTATTTAACTTATATGCAGAGTACATCATGAGAAACGCTGGGCTGGAAGAAACACAAGCTGGAATCAAGGTTGCCGGGAGAAATAGCAATAACCTCAGATATGCAGATGACACCACCCTTATGGCAGAAAGTGAAGAGGAACTAAAAAGCCTCTTGATGAAAGTGAAAGTGGAGAGTGAAAAAGTTGGCTTAAAGCTCAACATTCAGAAAATGAAGATCATGGCATCTGGTCCCATCACTTCATGGGAAATAGATGGGGAAACAGTAGAAACAGTGTCAGACTTTATTTTTTGGGGCTCCAAAATCACTGCAGATGGTGATTGCAGCCATGAAATTAAAAGATGCTTACTCCTTGGAAGGAAAGTTATGACCAACCTAGATAGTATATTCAAAAGCAGAGACATTACTTTGCCGACTAAGGTCCGTCTAGTCAAGGCTATGGTTTTTCCTGTGGTCATGTCTGGATGTGAGAATTGGACTGTGAAGAAGGCTGAGTGCCGAAGAATTGATGCGTTTGAACTGTGGTGTTGGAGAAGACTCTTGAGAGTCCCTTGGACTGCAAGGAGATCCAACCAGTCCATTCTGAAGGAGATCAACCCTGGGATTTCTTTGGAAGGAATGATGCTAAAGCTGAAGCTCCAGTACTTTGGCCACCTCATGCGAAGAGTTGACTCATTGGAAAAGAGTCTGATGCTGGGAGGGATTGGGGGCAGGAGGAGAAGGGGACGACCCAGGATGAGATGGCTGGACGGCATCACGGACTCAATGGACGTGAGTCTGGGTGAACTCTGGGAGATGGTGATGGACAGGGAGGCCTGGCGTGCTGCGATTCATGGGGTCGCAAAGAGTCGGATACGACTGAGCGACTGAACTGAACTGAACTGAAGGCAGGGGATAGGATTTCGCAGCAGATGGAAATGGATAAGGTAATAAATCAGGTAACTAAGTTTGTACAAGAAAGGGTGTTTCCCAAAGGGGAACAGATTCATGAGTTTATGCTTGGTGACCAAGTATGGGTCTAAGATTGGAAACATGATTTACTAGCCCCTCAGTGGAAGGGCCCTTATATTGAGACTACCCCTACTGCAGTTAAAGTTGCAGGTATTGCCCCTTGGATCCATCATATGAGGGTGAAAAGAGCATATCACGCAGACCCAGAAAACGCTGAGTGGACTGCGCAGAGGAACTCCACTGACCCTTGAGAGACCAAGATCATCCTTAAGAAAAAAAAGGAGATCCCTGATGAGCCCCTTCAGGATGAAGCCGCATAATCAACTCCTGCTGCTTGGTCTCATCAACATGCACATTCCTACGTGAACTTCCACAATACCTCCAACTGTTCGATATGTGGGGCTATGCCTCTGTCTGTGATGGATGGACTTCCCTGGTGGATGTCACCGCTCCGCCAAGGAGATTTTAAACCATTCTGCTCTTTTCTGGGACAACAAAAACAGACTTTCCTTTCTCTTCTCAATCATAATCTCTCCCTGCTCTCTAGGTGTGAGCCAGACCTACAGTCAGTAGACTCGGGTCATGGGGTTACATATTATGTAAACACCAGTTTCATAAAAGTAACAGAAGTGGTAACTCAAATTAGAATGGCTTTGGACATGCTCACAGCTGCTCAAGGAAGGACCTGTGCTATAACTAAGGTTGTGTATATAATCCTGATTTATCTGGCAATGTATCAGCTGCTTTAGATGAAAAAACAGAAAAAGAAACCCAGGTAAAAGCAATGTCAAATGAAAACATTCCTTTCTGGAGTTCAGTACTATCTTGGGTGAAGGGTGATTGGTGGAAAACTGTATTTACCATTGTTATAGCTGCCTTGATAGTTCTGCTTTGTGGATCCTGCATTTTACAATGTATTATGAACTTTGTAAGCCAAAGGTTGGTGTTCTCCCAAATTGGCGGTCGGAGAGCCAGGGTGCAATATATCCTTATGAATGATGCTCATACTAAGAGTTGAGAGCATCAAGAGGGGGGAACGAAGGAGGAAACAAAACAGGCTCTATCTTGAAAGCAGGACTATCTTGGGCCAGACTGTGGACTTTGAGCTATATGCCCAGTATCTATGGAAATGACATACCAACTGGAAAACCAGGCCCCTGGAAGGAAGAGACCCAGGGCTCTCCATCACTTAAAAGAATGCCCTAATTATCTGTGTAACCAAATAGAATCATACATTCTATTATGCTTATTGGGGTATGACCACAGGCCTATTGATAATTGTCCACTGTTAACTACATAGGCTTAAGACATGATCAAGCGTTAACTTTGATTGTATTTCTTTTTCCTTTCTTCAGACTAGTTTCAGGGAACCTCATACACTTAGGGTATATAAAGTGAAAGTGAAGTTGCTCAGTCTTGTCCGACTCTTCATGATCCCATGGACTGTAGCCCAGCAGTCTTCTCCGTTCCTGGGATTTTTCAGGCAGGAGTACTGGAGTGGGTTGCCACTTCCTTCTCCATGGGATCTTCCCAACCCAGGGATCAAACCCAGGTCTGCCACATTGCAGGCAGATGCTTTACCCTCTGAGCCATCAGGGAAGAAGGTTTTCACAAAAACTGGTTGGGGTCCTTGGCTAAAAGGAGACTCTGCCTTGAGCCTGCCGGTGTAATAAACTGCACTGCCCCATCTGCATTGTCCTTCTGAATGAGTTTCTTTCCCGGAAGGCGTGGCTACAACATGACCAGATGGGGAGCCTTGTGGCCTGGAAGCCTGACTCCCCTGATCCTGTTAAAGGATGAAAAGGTCCGGTCCGGTGAAAGAAGCAACTCCCAGTCACTAGCTAGGAATCAGCGTCTGCTCTGGCAGTCCCGCTGCTAAGAATTTTAAGGGGATCATCGTATTTGACACCCAGTTCCCTGAAGGAAGCGTCATCAGCTCCATTTTTACAGAAGGGACTTCAGTCCCAAGCTCGGAAAGACCCAGTGCCTTCCCAAGGTCATTAGGCCAAGAGGCTGAGGGAGATTTAAGCTGCGCCTAAGTCTCAAATCCAAAGACTGGGAAGGGCTGCCTCCGAATTAGCTGAGACCTGGAGGAAGGGAGGCTTCTTGGAAGAGGCAGAATTTTCTGGTTCATTCTTGTTCAGCGGGTAGAGGGTGTGTGTGTGGTGGGGGGAGGAATGGGGGGATGGCAGCCCTATCGCCCCATTGCAGTGCACGGCAGGTATGAGGAGGGTACAGTAAACCCCAAGGGACTCGACTGCGACAGAACCCTGGAGGCCGCAGAGACTTCCTGTCCAGCCCCCAAGAGACCGCCTCTTGGGGCTACACCTCAGGGGTAAAAAACACAGTTGACCGTTCCCTTTATAGATGCAAAAACTAAGCCAGCCCAGCGAAGGCCGTGGGTCTCGGCACGGAAATCTGGAGGTCGGCTGGCGACCCGGGAACCAGGCAGGAGGGACCCAACAGCTGCCTGAGACTCCGCGTGGCCCCTCAGCCTCCAAGCCGCACCACGTAGCCACCCTCCTCCGCCCCGGGTCGGAGCTGAGGAGACTTCGCGCCTGCGCAATGAGAGGGCTGGTCCGGCGACGCGGCGTCGACGACGCGCACGCAGGGGCGTTGGGGCGGAGCCCCAGCAGGCTGGGCGCCTCTGATAGGCCACATCGGGGGTAAGAGGCGTTCCTGGGCGGGGCCTCGAGGCCGGTTTGGAATTTTTGGCGCGAGCTGGGTCCGCGCGCGTTCACGGGCCGTTCCCCCTCGAGAGTTCCCCCGCCCGGGTGTGGGGAGCGGTGGGCCGAAGACCCCGGCCCGCCTGACCGCCCCGAGGGCTCCCGCGCCTTCCGCTGACCCGGAATCTGGGACTTTGCTGAGCTGCGCCCCGCCCACCCGCCTCAGGTGAGCCCAGGAAGGGACCGCCCTCTCCTCCCTTCTGCCGCCTCCCGAACAACTCTTAGCCCCCCTGACTGGCCTTCCTTGGATCTGCCTCACAGCCAACCCCCTCCAGCCTCCCTCCTTACCCCTCCGACAGCCCCAGCCCTCCCTGGGCCAGCCCAACCCCACTGCTCAGCCCTCCCTGGGGCCCCTCTGCCGCGAGCGGCTCCGCCCACTTCCCCTTCGCCGGGCCTCCCTATCCCCTTGCTGGGAGCCCCATACCCCTGCGACTACTCCTCCTTTACTTGTCCTCCCCAAGAAAAGCTCCTCCCCGGTGACAACAGGTCTGCTCCACTCTGTTCGCCAGGGTTTCCCCACGCCCACGGAGGTGAATCAGCTTCGGCCCTGCCCTGGAGGAACTCACAGTCTAGTGCGGTAGACGGTGGTCAGCAGATGGCATCCTACCTACTGAGAGGGTGAGGCCCCTGAAAGGTCATCCCGGCCTGGCCTGTTCTTGGGGCCGCCCTGGATTCACCGGGAGCCCCAACTTCTCCTACCTACCCCCACCCCCCACCCCCAAAGCTGTTTGGCCAGGCTAGAACGTTTAAGTACTGTGGGATGGTGTGAGAATTGGTTAAGGGCCTGGAGGCTGTACTTTCAACGAGCCCCCTACAGGGGCCTGACACCCTAGTCCCTCACTTTGAGAAACTCTGGGATTCCTGAGATGGATAGAGGCAGAGGGAGCGTCCCCACAGGCTGCAGGGTGAGTTCTCCATGCAGGCCCTCGTGGGGTCCCTCCCCTCATCCCTCACTTACTCAGGCATTGGAGGACACCCTCAGATTACCGCTCCTTCCAGTTTCAGTTACTGACTCACCCCCCTGTGCTGAGTATGGACTCCTTTTGCTACACTGCGGCTGCTCTCAAGATTAGACTCTCCCCCCCCTTTTTTCTTTCAATTATAACATTATAGCCACACAATAGCCCTCTCTGCTCCAACAGAAAAGTCATTTATACCCATGGGACCACTGTCTTTTGTGTATTTTTTAAATTACAACTCAGAGCATTATATAACGGATACTGAGGAATCTGCATGCCAGATGCTAGACTAAGCCTTCCATAAGGCCAGCATTACAGGTCCACAAGCCCCTGAGTCCAGGTGTGTTTCCTGGACTAAATGTCTAAATTCTATAATGTCTCCAGTTTTAGAAAGCTAATAGGGTACATGTAAGACATAATAGCTCAGTTGGTAAAAAAATCTACCTGCAATGCAGGAGACCCAGGTTTGATCCCTGGGTCGGGAAGATTCCCTGAAGAAGGAAATAGCAACCCACTTCAGTATTCTTGCCTGGAGAATCCCATGGACAGAGGAGCCTGGCGGACTATAGTCCATGGGGTCGCAAGAGTCTGACACGACTTAGCAACGAAACCAATCAACCAACCAACATATGTAACACCACCCATTCATGCATCTGGGACATCATCTCATAATCAAATGCATTAGTATTTCTATATGAATATTTATACTTAGAAGGAAGAATAGGCTGGGTCGGATTTTTCTTCTAAATGCTTATTGCATGTACACACCCAATTTTCCCAGCACCATTTATTAAAAAAACTATTTCTTTCCTACTGAATTCTTTTGGCACTCTTGTGAAAATCAATGGACTCCTTAAGTGTGAGAGTTTTATTTCTGAACTCTCAGTTCTATACCACTGATCTTCATGTCCATCCTTATGTCAAGGGGGGAGTGGGTGTTTTCAGTAACGAGTCATTTTCCTCTTGCTACTCCCAAGATTTTCCCCTCACGTTTGGTTTTCGGCACTTTTGATTCGGTGTGTGTGTATCTGCATTTATCCTACTTGAAGTTCATTGAGCTTCTTGGTTATTTTTACAATCACATTTGGGAAGTTGTAATCCATATTTTTCTAGCTCCTTCTCTTCTCTGGTGTACCCATCATGCATATGTTGGTTCACTTTGTTGTTCAGTCACCAAGTTGTGTCTGACTCTTTGAGACCCCATGAACTGCAGCACATCAGGCTTCCATGTTCTTTACTATCTCCTGGAGTTTGCTCAAACTGATGTCCATTGAGTTGGTGATGCCATGCAACCATCTCATCTTCTGCCGCCCCCTTCTCCTCCTGCCCTCGATCTTTACCAGCATCAGGGTATTTTCCAGTAAGTAGGTTCTTCGCATCAGGTGGCCAGAGTATTGGAACTTCAGCTTCAGCACTAGTCCTTCCAATGAATATTCAGTGTTGATTTCCTTTAGGATTGACTAGTTTGATTTCCCTGTAGTCCAAGGGACTCTCAAGAGTCTTCTCCAGTACCACAGTTTGAAAGCATCAGTTCTTCAGCACTTAGCCTTCTTTATGGTCCAGCTCTCACATCCGTACATGACTACTGGAGAAACCATCGCTTTGACTATATGATATCTCTGCTTTTTAATATGCTGTCTAGGTTTGTCATAGCTTTTCTTCACTTAATGCTATCCTATATTTTTCTGCAGCTTGTTTCCCTTTTCTTCATCTGGTCTTTAGATTGCATAATTTCTATCAATCTATCTTCAAATTCACTAATTATTTCTTCTGCCAGTTCAAATCTACTTTCAAACCCCTTAGGTGATTTTTTTTTCATTTCAGTTACATTGTACTTTTCCAACTCTGCATTTGCTTCTTTTATAATTTCTATCTCATTACTGATATCCTCTACTTAATTGAGATGTTGTCATTGTGTTTACTTCAAGTGTGGCTTCCTTTAGTTCTCTGCACATTATTTATAGTGGCTTGCTTCATTGCTTATTCTAAAGCATGGATAACAACAAACTGGAAAATTCTTAAAGAGATGGGAATGCCAGACCACCTCACCTGACTTCTGAGGAACCTGTATGGAGGTCAAGAAGCAACAGTTAGAATCCAACATGGAACAATGGACTGGTTCACAATTGGAAAGGAATACCTCAAGGCTATATATTGTCACCCTGCTTATTTAACTTATATGCAGAGTACATCATGAGAAATGCTGGGTGGATGAAGCACAAACTGGAATCAAGATTGCTGGGAGAAATATCAATAACCTCAGATATGCAGATGACACTACCCTTATGACAGAAAGTGAAGAGGAACTAAAGAGCATCTTGATGAGAAAGAGGAGAGTGAAAAAGCTGGCTTAAAACTCAGCATTCAAAAAACTAAGATCATGGCATGCAGTCGCATCACTTCATGGCAAATAGATGGGGAAACAATGGAAACAGTGACAGACTTCATTTTCTTGAGCTCCAAAATCACTGCAGATGGTGACTGCAGCCATGAAATTAAAAGACGCTCCTTGGAAGAAAAGCTATCACCAACCTAGACAGCATATTAAAAAGCAGCGACATTACTTTGCCAACAAAGGTCCATATAGTCAAAGTTACACTTTTTACGGTAGTCATGTATGGATGTGAGAGTTGGACCATAAAGCTGAGTGCCAAAGAATTGATGCTTATGAACTGTGGTGTTGGAGAAGACTCTCGAAAGTCCCTTGGACTGCAAGGAGATCAAACTAGTCAATCCTAAAGGAAATCAACACTGAATATTCATTGGAAGGACTGATGCTAAAGGTGAAATTCCAATGCTTTGGCCACCTGGTGTGAAGAGCTAACTCATTAGAGAAGACCCTGATGCTGGAGAAGATTGAGGGCAGGAGGAGAAGGGGATGACAGAGGATGAGATGGTTAGATGGCATCACCGACTCAATGGACATCAGTTTGAGCAGGCTCCGGGAGATGGTGAAGGACAGGGAGGCCTGGTGTGCTGCAGTCCAGGGAGTCGCAAAGAGTCAGACACAACTGAACAACTATGAAGTCTGTCTGTTAAAGACATCTGGTCTTTCTCACAGGCAGATTCTGCTGTGTTTTTTGCCTGTGTATGGGTCACACTCTCCTATGTCTTTATATACTTTGTAATTTGTTGTTGAAAACTGGACATTTTAGATTCGTTCCTCACTCTGCATCTGGGGCTTGGGATTATTTGCTTGTTCGTTTAGTGACCAGCCGGACCACAACAGTGATGTCTCTTTACTCTGCAATGTGAAGCCTTTGACTTTGCTCCTCAGAGGCCCTGGCCTTGCGCCTGTGCACAGTCACCCTGGGACACTAGTGGTTTTAGGGGTGCTCTGTTTGTCTTTTCCCTGATCATACCCAGCTGTCAGGCCCCACCAGTTGCTGGCTGATTGCTCTACTGTTTTTGACAATGCCCTGAAGCATCAATTGCTCCACGACTGATCAAATCAAATCTGGACTTTAAAGGGGTATCTTTGGAGTTCCAGACTGAAGGTTTGTTCTGACCCCAGGAAGCCTCATCTTAGCTATGTCTTTCCCTAGTTCTATCCGGTACACTAGCTGGCCTGTGGTTCAGCCAATAGCACTAATGGAAGTACCAGCCTCCTTCTAATAGCTTATTAGCAAAGCCTCCATTGATTTTGAGAGTACCTTTAGGCTTGAACTTCTCATACTCTGTTACTAGTCAGGTCAGTTTTTTGCAGAGAGAGCTTTGGAGCTCTCTATTTCCTGACCTGCCTCTCCCCTGGGCAGAATCTCTGAGCTGGGGGCATGGACAGTGGAGCCTGTCTCTGAATATCACTGCTGCCGGAGAGTGAGGCAGTAGCCTCCAGCCTTCTTGGCTGGCCTTTGCTAGTGTGGGATCTTCTCCTGAGGAATGAGCTGGGACTTGAACTGCTGGGCTCCTGTATCGCAGCTTCCTGCAGCTCAATTAGAGTTTCTGCCCCATGAGTGGCTGGTGAAAGAAGGGAGCCCTAGTTTCTCTGCTACACTCAGTGGAAGCTTAGCCTCTGCCACATGGAGCTGGAAAGAAACCCCACTAACTGAGTTTTAGCAGCTCAACTATGAAAAAGGAAACAAGAAAGACATTTGGAATTCAGACTTTCTTTTTTCCTTTGGAATTGGAGATAAGAGGTAGTGGGCCTGTGTTAATATTTTTACCTTACAGTCTCGGAAGAGGTTGGACTTTTTTTTCCGAAGTTTTAAATTTTTTTTTTTTTTTTAATGTTTTTGGCCAGGCCCCAGGAGCCTGGCAGACTACAGTCCATGTGATCGCAAGGGGTCGGACACAGCTGAGCAACAAAGCACAGCACGGCACATGTGGTGTGGGAGATGTTAGTTCCCTGACCAGGGAATGGACCCTGGGCCACGGCAGTGAAAGTGCCAAGTCCCAACCACAGGACTGCCAGGGAATTCCCAAAGGTTGGCTATTTTAAGGCTAAACCAGGCAGGGCTGTGCACACAGGTGGTCTGGCTTCAGAACCTGCCTCGGTTAACCTCTGTCGGACTGTAGGCGCCTCCAGGACAGGAAGCTGTGGTTTTCAGTTTTGTTTTTCTACCCTCATTTGTATACCTTTTCCTGCAGGTGTTCGAGGAGCCGCGGCCTCTGTGCTTAGAGCGGAGCGTGTGTGTGGTGCGACGTGGCTGTCTTCTGCAACCTCTTTGGGGCCACAGGAGCAAGCGCCATTTGAGTGACACACCATACTCTGCCTCCCGGGGCACCTGTGCTGGACATGCTCATGCCCGCCGAGGGCACCCCGCCACCCCTGGGTGGCACCCCTGTTCCAGTCCCAGCCTACTTCCGCCATGCAGAACCTGGCTTCTCCCTCAAGAGGCCCAGAGGGCTCAGCCGGAGCCTCCCACCCCGGCCCCCTGCCAAGGGCAGCATCCCCGTCAGCCGCCTCTTCCCTCCTCGGACCCCAGGCTGGCATCAGCCCCACGCCCGGCGGGTGTCTTTCCAGGACCAGGCCTCTGAGCCCCTGCAGAGCCCCGGATATGACCCAAGCCGACCGGAGTCCTTCTTCCAGCAGAGTTTCTACAGGCTTGGCCGCCTGGGCCATGGCTCTTATGGGGAGGTCTTCAAGGTGAGTTGGTGACAGCTCTGTGGGTCTGTCTGGGGTCCCTCCCCCAGCCAGGGTGGGAGGGTGTCCATGGAGCCTGTTCCCCTCCTCCCCTGACGGCCCCCCTCACAGGCTGGCAGGCTCCCCTCAGTGCTGGACTTGGCTGCTTTCTCATACCCCCCTACACAGGCCCCTCTGAGGCCCCTTAGTACACACTCTCCCCTTGTCCAGAGCCTGGCACGCCTTGCGGTGGCTCCTGCCTGCCATCTCCTGCCCAGAGCCAGCCGTCTGGGGGTCTTGGCAGCTCTACCTGGCCCCTGAGCCAGAACCACTCCCCCGCATCTCCCTCCAGCCGCAAGCATTCAGGCAACTCCTCCATGCCACCTTTTGTTCCTTAAAATATATTTTCCAATCATGTATATTTACTTTAAAATGTAGTTTTCCTTACACAAGTACTACATGAAGACAATTTTGTTAAAAAGTACAAACAGGAGCCCCTAGGTCAGCTGTCCTTTCTGGAGGAAACTAAGATGATTGTCAGGTGGGCGTCTTGCTTCTAGACTTTTCTCTGGAGTTGACTACATAGAGACAAAGCCATTTCATAGGCTGCATGCAGACCACACCGCCTTGCTATTCTCTAGGCAGCTTCTTCATCTAACATATCCTCCCGGGCCAGTACTTAGAGGTCTGCCCCGTCTCTTCCATTGCTGGGTCTCCAGCAAACTGGCACGTGGCGTGGAGGTTTGTCCAGCTTTGCTCTTGCACGCACAGGGGGTCCTCTAAAGTGATTGCCATGCGACACCTCCTGCACAATGAGATCTTAACCGAACCTTGGGGTGGTCCCGAGTGGCTGTGCCCCCTCCCTTCCAGGTGCGCTCCAAGGAAGACGGCCGGCTTTACGCAGTGAAGCGCTCCATGTCGCCTTTCCGGGGCCCCAAGGACCGGACCCGCAAGCTGGCTGAGGTGGGCGGCCACGAGAAGGTGGGGCAGCACCCGTGCTGCGTGCGGCTGGAGCAAGCCTGGGAGGAGGGCGGCATCCTGTACCTACAGACAGAGCTGTGTGGGCCCAGCCTGCAGCAGCACTGCGAGGCCTGGGGCACCAGCCTGCCCGAAACCCAGGTCTGGGGCTACCTGCGGGATACCCTGCTGGCCCTGGCCCACCTGCACAGCCAGGGCCTGGTACATCTGGACGTCAAGCCCGCCAACATCTTCCTGGGGCCCCGGGGCCGCTGCAAGCTGGGCGACTTTGGGCTGCTGGTCGAGCTGGGCGCGTCGGGAGCTAGTGAGGCCCAGGAGGGAGACCCCCGCTACATGGCCCCCGAGCTGCTCCAGGGCTCTTACGGGACTGCGGCAGATGTGTTCAGGTGAGGGCTGGGGGGCTTCCTGGTGGGTGGGGCATGGTCAGCACAGGGACACCAGCCCAGCCCAGAGTTAGGAAGACTTGGTCTCAGGCCAGGAGACCCTGCCTTGGGGATGGAGGTCCCGCCTTCCAGTCGAGAGGGCCTGGAGAGCTAGGCTGTCTAAGCAGAGAAGCCTCAAGAGCCACCTTATGTGATTCACTGGCCTCATCACACCTCCCTGGGAGGGACCATATTACTCCCATTTACAGGGGAACAGACAGCAGGTGGAGAGACTTTCCCCAAGTCCACAGTTAGCAGGCTGTAAAGCTGGGCCTGGATCAGGTGCTGGGTTCCAAGGTCCACGCCAGTCACCCCTGCCCTGCCTCTGACAGTAGCACCTGGTCACCTCAACAGGACGAGGAGAGCCTCAGTGTTAAGTCACTGTTAGCAACCAGAGTGCCAGTCCTATGGGGGCAGGGGCTGCTGGGAGGACTCACCATGGTGGTGTGTGAGCCGTGCTGGCCCGGGGGTCCACACTCGATGAAGTGGTCATCAGCCCCTCCTCCCCCAGGGCACTGGCTCACGGTGGAGGCCAGCAGCCCTCTCCGTGGGGTCAGCCCAAGTTGCTGGGTTCTGCATCTCATGGCCCTCCCCGCCCCGCTTCTGTCCCCATCCCCCAGCCTGGGCCTCACCATCCTGGAGGTGGCATGCAACATGGAGCTGCCCCGCGGTGGGGAGGGCTGGCAGCGGCTGCGTCAGGGCTACTTGCCCCCTGAGTTCACGGCTGGTGAGTCGGGGGGCGAGGGCTGGGGGGCTGTCTGCCGCAGGGAGGACAGGCTGTGGGTGGCTGGTGGCAAGGGGCTGGGAGGTGCAAGGCCCCACCCCTGACGTGGCCCTGCCCGGGGACAGGGCTGTCCTCTGAGCTGCGTTCTGTCCTCGTCACAATGCTGGAGCCTGACCCCAAGCTGCGGGCCACTGCCGAGGCCCTGCTGGCCCTGCCGGTGCTCAGGCAGCCACGGCCCTGGAGCGTCCTGCGGTTCATGGCTGCCGAGGCCCTCAGTCGAGGCTGGGCCCTGTGGCAGGTAAGCGGGGAGGGTGACGGGCCGCCTGGCTCCGCTCCCTGCCCAGGGCCTGCCCAGCCTCCCCGGAGCCCCTATCCCTGCAGGCCCTGCTCTCCCTGCTCTGCTGGCTCTGGCACGGGCTGGCGCACCCCACCAGCTGGCTGCAGCCCCCGGGTCCACCGGCCACCCCACCCGGGTCGCCGCCCTGTAGCCTTCTCCTGGACCGCAGCCTCTCCAACACCTGGGACGACGACAGCATAGGGTGGGTGAGGACTCGGGAAGGGCGGCTGAGGGCAGGGCAGGGGGGAAAGCCGTCAGTATGGTGAACTGGGAACGTACCCACAAACCTGGCCCCCTTCAAGCCCCGGGAAGGAAACCAAGGCTGGTGGGGGTGTGGCCTGGCCTAGTTTGAATGCAGTTCTTTCTAAACTTGGTGCGTGGAGCAGGGTCTGTACTGAGCAGAGAACTGGCAGCCTCCCACTGAGGGTGCTGCCACGCTGGGGGGCTGCGCGGGGCCCACCGCACTGCTGAGAGGCGGGCGGTGCAGCCCCCACCCCTGCAGACACCCCCGCCACCCGAAGACAAGGCATCGTCTTTCCTCTGGGGGACAAAACCGCCAGAGCCTGGTGAGCCCCTTCCCTGGGAGGAGGAATTCCTTAGTCCCAGGTGCCTGGTGGCCAAGTGACAGGCCGTAATTAAGAAACTACTGCAAAGGAAAGCACATGGTCGGGGCAGGCAGCTCTCAGGAGGGTTCACGCCATTCACCCACGGGAGCATGTTACAGCAGACAGACTGCCAGATGAGCTTCATTTACCACAAGGTCATTTCAGAGTCAGCTCAGTCAGAGCCTCCGTGCTCTAAGGGACAGAGGTGGCCTTTGTGTGCGGTCAGGTGGACTTTGGAAGCTGTCAAAGCCCTTCTTTCAACTCCACCACACACCCACTGTCCGGCACCAGCCCCCGCCTGCTTCAGGCAGATCCGCCCAGGGACAGGTGGGCATTGCTGCTCTGGTGCCCTCCCCTCCACAGCCTGCTGGTCTTGGCCCCACCCCCCAACCCCATCCAGGCCCTCGCTGTCTCCAGAGGCCGTCCTGGCCAGGGCTGCCGGCAGCACCTCCACCCCCTGCAGTGGCTCCCCTGCCCCCCGGAGCAGGCACACACCGAGGTGAGCTGGCCCAGGGTCCTGGGGTGGGAGGGGGCAGCTCTTGGCCCTGAGTCATTCTCTGTTCTTCCTGCCCCCAGGGATGCTCTGGACCTCAGTGACATTGACTCAGAGCCCCCTCGGGGCACGTTCCCTGCCTTTGAACCTCGGAACCTCCTCAGCCTGTTTGAGGACTCCCTGGGCCCGAGCTAAGCCCCACTGGCCCAGGCTCAGCGCTTTTTTAACCTCTTAGCCCCTCCCTTCCATCCTCCTGGAGGCTGGGGTCCCTGTGTGGACTCCAGTGGTCCCTTCTGCCTGGCTGTCTAATAAAAGGTATTTGAATCTTGGGGCGCACCCAAGCTTGCTTCTGTGGCAACACAGTGCTTCCTGCCCCCTTTTATTGACGTCGCTTAGGGCTTGAGGCCCCCGGGACAGGCTGAGCTCTGCTGCAAGTCCCCAAGCCCCAGGCCAGCAGATGAACTGGGAGCCACCGCCTGTGTGGGGCAGCATTCCTGAGCAGGTGTGTTGCTGGTGGGCAGGTCAGTTGTCAGAGCACTCATTCAAGGTGGAGGGTGGGCCCTCAGCCCAGTAGGGCCTAAATGCCGTCCCACATTTTAGGTCTCTGTGCCAGTTGCCTGGAAAAAGCAGCAGCTGCCCTCCTGCTCTTAGGTCCGGGGGTGAGTCTAGTCTTGATGCCCAGACCCCTCAATCCACAGTCTCCGGACAGAAGGGAAAACCAGTGGGCGAACCTCGGGCTGCTGGGAGGGCTGGCACACAGGATGGATGGACAGAGGCCATGAAGCAAGGGCAGGAGGCTGGGCAGCTGTGAGGTTCCGAGGAGGCCCAGGGTGGGCGATGGCTCTGGGCTGGCAGGATCACAACTATCCCTTTGGCCTAACTCTCAGAAGTCACACAGAGGGTAATTGGAGGCCCAGAGAAAGGAAGGTTGCCTTTCAACCTATGCAGTAGGACTAAGTTCCCTGGAAGAAGGCAGGCAGGGCCACTGGAGCTCCAAGGTGTGAGTAGAAGCAGCTAGTCCACAGGGAAGACAGGATGAACAGACGGAGGCCCCCGCTGGGAAGTCCCATTTGCGAAGCGTCCAGGGAGCCATCCGCTTGCAGGCCAGCGGAAAGATGGAAGCATTGCGCCGTTGGCCCTAGAAGCTTGAGGGCATGGCAGGCGGGAGGTGGCTCAGTCCGGGAGGCAGGTATGCCGGGCAGCCCAGAGCAGGTCGGGCACGACGCCAGCATGCAGCTGGAGGATAGAGCCCACGCTGAGCAGGTGCATGATCTGGTGCGAGTTACCCCAGTAGTCGAAGCGGCCGGGTCCCCAGCGCTCCGGCAGGCGGGCCACGTTCACCAGCCCCCCAAGCAGTGCCAGCGCGTCCATGCGCAAGTAGCAGCGCAGGGAGCCTGGAGCCCCGGAGCCCAGCCCCGCTCCCCGGGCCCCAAACACCAGGAGGCGAGCGCCGGCCTGCCAGCCAAAGGCACGGAGCCGGGCACTGGTGGAGGGGGCGGTGAGGGCCCGCCAGCCAGCCACACCCGACAGCAGGGTGTAGCCCAGCAGGGCAGCGGGGCGCAGCCAGGGCCGGCAGGCCAGGGTGCAGTGGATGATGGGCAGGGCCCCTGTGCAGAGGAGAGAGGCGGGAGAGGGCACGTCAGTCTGCGGGTCCACCTGCCCTCTTGCTTCCAGTTTTCCTGACTCCTGCCCTTTCTACCCAGGGCTCACGTGAGTGGACCCAACCCTCAGCTCCCGTCCTTCAAGCCCCCCGCCCTCCACCTCACGCCCTGCTCACCGAGAGTGTTGATGAGGCAGACCCCACACATATCCAGGGCAAGGAGCCGGGTGTACACAGGGCTGCCCCCTCTGTGGCACATGAAGAGGTGATAGAGCACAGAGCCTGCAGGGGGTGCCAGGCAGGCCACACAATGTGTGCCCCACAGCCAGCCATCCTCGCCCAGCTGACCCCAGGGCATGGTCATGGGCAGCAGCACCAGGAAGCCCAGCAGGGCCAGTCCTGGGGAAGGGAGACAGTTTTCCATCAGACACCTTCACACTGAGGACAAGGCAGTCCCCAAGGAGGCCCCAGTCCAGAGACAGCACAGTGGGGTGAGCGCAACACAGGTCCTGTGGGTCAGCTGCTGGCCGGCCCTGGGCAGGGGCGGGCCCTGGGCTTCTGGTCACTTGATTTAGCAGAGCTCACAGTAGTTCTTGGAAGGACAGACCTTTATCCCCACTAACCGGTGAGCAAACTGTCACTGCCCCAGGTGACCCCAGCAAGGAAGCAATGGAAGTAGCCCAGAGCCCAGGCAGTCTTGACTCCGAAGCTGCTCTCACCCTTGTGGCGGATTCCCTGGAGAGCAGGGGCCCCAACCCCCAAACCTGACTTCAGCAGAAGTCAGAAGGAGGCGTGACCCCAAGCTGAGCTCTGAACAGGACATGTGGGTGATGCTAACATGCCAGGGCCAGTCCACCTGCTCTTCCCAACCCCTGTGCCCTCTCCTCTCCAGAAGCGACCAGACAAATTGGGGGGGCCTTTCTGTCATCTCGAGGCGAGGCAGGGGAGGGGGCTGAAAGAACCTGCTCTGTCTCCTTCCCCAGCACCTTTTTGGGGAGCTCCATGCCTCCCAGCCCAGGCCTCCAGGGCCATTCCTACCACTTCCTGCAGGCGCTTTGGAATTGCCTTCACAGCAGTCAGAGTTCAGCGCCTGCGGACTGGGGCCGCTGACTGACCACTCTTGGCGGGGCCTGGCCAGGCCACAGTTCCCCCAGGGAGCAGGTACGAAGGCCAGGCCCAGCGCACTCAGCGCCCCTCTCTCAGCCACCTGTCTGCCGGGGCAGGCCAAGGACGGGCAGGCCTGTGTCAGCACGGTTCGGCGGGGCAGCGGAGGAGGGGCCCGGCGACTGCGGGGGGAGGAAGGAGCCGCCACCAGGCGGAGCCCCGCGGCTGAGCGGCAGGGCCGCCCGGCCTGACTTCCTCTCTTGGGCCCCTCTTCGACACCCATCTCCGAGATGGGTGCTGGCGGGAGAGGATGACAGGGCGCAGGGATTACGAAGTGGCCGGACACCAAGCTCCGTCTTCCCAGGGCTCAGAAGGATTAAGCGGACTGGGTCCCCCACTCCGCTTCCCTCGCCTGCCCCTGGGGCTGCAGAAGCGGGTAGCGACGTCCGGGACAATGGCAGCTTTGTCACTGCGGCTCCTGGCCGTGCCAGGGCCGGGACAGCCAAGGATCTGGGCGCTGGGGCTCTCCTCGGCCTTCGGGCCGCGGCCCCGGCGCGGACAGGGCTGCTGCGGGTGCGGGGTGCGGGGTGCGGCTCACCGTGCGTGTAGATGTTGCCCAGCTCGTTGTGCATGTAGAAGAGGCTACGAAGGCAGCCCGAGCCGCTGCTGGCCGGCCGGTAGCCAGTGAGCACGAACTTGTTAAACTGCAGGTGAGGCGGCGAGCTGGCCCAGTCAAGCAGGCGCGGCCCGGCCAGGAACGCCATGGCCCGGTCCAGCGAGGTCGGTCCGCGCTTCTCTGGCCCCCCGGGTCTCCTCAGTGGGCCCCCCGTACCGGGAGCCTAGTCCGGGCGCCCGCCCACCTCTCAGGGCTCTGTCCGCGCAAGCGCCGGCCCGGGGGTCCCGGCCGGCGCCCCTCCCGCGCTGCGCACGCGCGGGCCTGGCGACCCCACGCTGGGGCGGAGGCCGGGGACGCGCAGGGCGCCGGAGCGCAGCGCGGCCCGCTCCGCTGGGGCAGGCGCTCTGCAGGGACAGCTCGTGGCGGCGGCAGTTTTCTTTCGGCGGCCCGGAGGACGGGCGCGGCCGGACATGGGAGGGGACGCCAGGCTCCGCCCCAGCTGCTCGCCCCCGTCGTCCCGCCCAGGGTTTCGCGCTCCGGGCTCCTGACGTTGCAGCTGCGAGGGCCAATGGGCGCGGCTGGCGGGGAGGTTCCTCCAGCGGCAGCTCAGGCCTTCACCCTCTTAGCATAATTTTTTTAGGTCCCAGTCTCACTTGCATGGGGTGCCTGTTGGATTGGGACGCAACGTTCTGAGTCCCGGTGGCTCTGTCAGACTGACCCGGGAGCCTCGCGTTCCCTTGCAGTGCGCGCCCGGGCTTTCCGCGCGAGCCCCAGGGTCGACCCACCCTTGGGCATTCACCCTCTAGGATACAGCCCGGCCACCCTGCCCAGTCCCCACAGCCCGGGCTCTGTCCAAGGTGCTGCCGGCCCGGGACTTTCGGACGGGTCAGGTCTAGAGCCTGAGCGCCACCACTCCGCGGGTGATTGCTCCACTCGCACGACTTCCCCGGAGCGCAGCAAGGCGCGCCAAGGTGGCTGGGCCTCTAAGGGTGTGCCTGACTTGCCCGGTGCCCTCCATTGAGGACCTGCCTTTGGGCCAGGATTCTCTGAGCGTGTGTGTGTCTGTGTCTGTGTCTGTGTGTGTATGCGCGCCCGGGCGCGCTCAGTAGTGTTTGACTCTTTGCGACCCTTTGGACTGTAACCCGCCAGGCTCCTCTGTCCATGGAATTTTTCAGGCAAGAATACTGGAGTACGTGACCACTTCCTCCTCTAGGGGCTCTTCCCCACCCAGGGATCAAACCCGCATGGACGGCTCCTGCATTGCAGGCGGGTTCTTTCCTCGCTGAACCATGAGGGGTGGGCGATACTCGCTCACTGTTGAAGCATATTGCGCTCCGCCTAGGACCGGCAAGAAACAGTCAAGGAGAGAAAGCAGGAAATAAGAAAGTTCAGCATTTCCTTCCCCTCCCTTGCCCCGCAGGGTTCATTCTAAATCAAATCCACGAAGGTATCCCTTCTTCCGCCTCCACCTCCTCCCCTTCTTCAGGATCCCGCCCATTCATCCTTCCGCCTCCTCGGTTTCTCTATCTCTGCGTTCCAGGCGGTTACACGAAACTCTTTCCGTGGAACGCCCTTAATTTGCCCACAACCAGTCTAGGCACAGTACCTCGTTAACATAGCTCCTCCCGCACAGAAGAGTTTCCGGTGCCCTGTACCAAAACAGGTCCTTTATTCAAAGTCTATGGTTGGTCTTTTGACCACTTTTGTTGACCTCTTACATTTCACTTTGGGCATAGTCCAGAACTACCCCAAACAGGGCTCAAAGACCCACCAACCGAGGTCTAAGAGAAAGGGAAGCAGGATTCCTCTTGTCCTTTGGCCTTGACCATCCGGACCCCGAGGGTCAGGTCAAGTTCTCAATAGTACCAGATGCTTCCTGTCCAACGTCTGGCCTCCTCGAGACGACTAGAGCTGCCGTCAAAGGGGTAGAAGGCCAAGGCACACAGAGGGTGGCATAGGGTCTGCGGAGTCCATCCAGCCGCAGGAAGATCCAGTGGACCCTGGGGGTCCCCGAGTCAGAGAGCAGAGATGAGTGAACGCAGGGAACTCTGGCTGGAGGCGCTCAAGGGCCGGTAACTCGCGGTTAAACCCTCAACCTGGGGGTCCCCGGGAGGACAGGGCAGGGCCACCCCTCGAGGCCGGCGGTACCAAACGGCCCAGCTTCTTGTGGGGTCCCGGGAAGGCCCCAACGTTGGGGACCCTTTACCCGGAGCCAGCAGGCAGCCCCTAGAGAGGGAGCAGACGTCAGCCGAACCCTCCAATCAACCTCATCTTCAGCACCTCGCTTCGCCTGTGATCCCACGCGCGACTCCCTCTGTGGACCCAAGGCCTCGTCCCTCAAGAACCCAGGAGTTCCATCCAGCCCCTTTCCCATCGTGTACCCTAGCGTCCCAGAGGGCCCTCCGCGCCCCGGGGGCACAGGGGCGGGGTGACAGGCTCCCCGCCGGCTCCGCCCTCAGGCCCCGCCCCAGAGCGCGCACCGTCCGCGCAGCAGGCGCAGCAGCGACAGCACCAGCAGTAGCAGCACCGAGACGGCCGTCACCGTCGAGAAGACCTGGGCTGCGGGCACACGAGGGCGGTGAGCACGGGGCTTGGAAGGGCCTGACGCCCCCAAACTCGCTCCCGCCTCCCACGCCCGTCTCACCCCCCATCGAGGCCTCTGGAGCGCCAGGCCCGGGGCTGCAGCTCACGTTGGCCCCGTCGAGGGGCGCTGCTGGGGTCTGAGTCGAGACCTCGAGGGGCGCCGGGTCGGCGTCGGCGTCCTGCAGCCCTGCGGAGAGGGGTGTGAGACCGGCCGGCGGAGCGGAAGGCCCGAGGCGGGGTGGGGAGGGGCCTCACCCTGGAAGGTGAGCGCGAAGCCCTGGGCGTGGCCGCGCGCATCGCTGCGGAAAGTGAGCCGCAGCGCGGCGGCGCGCAGGCGCAGGGGGCCCGGCGGCGGCGGCCGAGCGCCGTCGAAGGCGTGGAGCAGGCTGCCCGAGGTGGCGTCGCGCAGCTCCAGCCGGTCACGCGGGTCGGCCAGCTCGAAGAGACGGAAGGCGAGCTCCAGCGCGGCGCCCGGAGGGGCCAGCACCCAGCTACAGTTACGATCTGGCCCATACTCGTCCGGGAAGTCCGGGGAGTAGATGACACCCTGGGGTGCGGTCCAGTTCCCCTGGCAGGAGCCCACGGACACTGTGGGCGGGGCCGGCGGTCAGAATCCGGCGGCCCGCGGGCTTCTTGTATTCTCTTCTATGTAGAAGCCGCGCCCCTTCCCCCGCTGGGCCGGGACCGCAGTACCCTCTTCGATCCCAAGTTCAGCCAAGTTAGTTCCCTCCTCCGGCCCCGTCCAACCCGTTCTAATCAAACCATTAGTCCCCTCCTCTAGTCTTCCCTGGTGGCCCAGATGGTAAAGAATCTGCCTACAATGCAGGAGACCAGGGTTCGATCCCTAGTTCGGGAAGGTCTCCTGAAGAAGGAAATGGCAACCCACTCCAGTATTCTTATCTGGAGAATCCCATGGACAGAGGAACCTGGCAGGGTACAGTCCATGGGATCACAAAGAGTCGGACACGACTGAGTGACTAACAACTAGTCTTGACCTCAAACAATTCCTTCCTCTAGTCCAACCCCTTCTAATCAAGCCCTTAGTCCCCTCCTCTAGTCTTGTCCTCAAACAATTCCTTCCTCTAGAGCCCCAGAGCCCTGACCCCCAGATTCAGCCCAGTCCCTTCTTTGGTCCAGTCCTCAACCTAATCTCTTAATCAGGCCCTGCCCTCAACCCATGCCTTCCCTTCCCAGATAACTCCCCCTGTCACTCTTCCCCTCACCCAGGCCCCTCATCCCTGCCCACTCCTCACCTTCATAGATACCCAGGCGCCCATCGCCACCACACAGCTGGCCCGGGTGGCCGAAGCAGATCTGGTCACAGTCAGTGGCCGGAGCCGGGCGTCCTCGGGCCAGGTCGCTTTCAGAGCCACAGAAACAGGCGTAGCCGGCCTCCACACCTGCCAACTGGGAGCACAGACTGGGTGACTCCCCCAGACAGGGGCTGGGGGAGGGGGTGGGGTGGTGGGAGCCAGGGATAGGGGTCGGAAGTGGGAATCAGGGCTGAAGGTTCGGAAATCAGCATGCATCAAGGTTTGGCCTCAGAGTCCGATGTTGATTTGAGTGCTGAGGTCAAGGTCAGGGGTCACTAGTCTGGGGAGGTGGGCAGTACCTGGTAGCCCTTCATGCGGCAGAAGCGAAGGCACACCTGGACGGTGAGCTTTGTCGAGGTGCCACTGGGGCCGCTGAGGGCCGGAGGTGCCCCAGAGTCCACAAAGCAGCCCAGGTACCCAGGCACTGAGGGGGTAGCAGGGTCAGGCTCAGTGTGGGGCCTGCAAAAGCGAACTCCATCCCGGCCGCCCCCGTTGTCAAGCCCAGCCAGCTCACTGTGACACGTGGGGATATCGCAGTATCGCCAGTAAATGCCCTCCTCTGTCTCGGCCACGTAGCACCATGGTTGCACGTCACCGTCTGGGTTACTGCAGGCCCGGGAGAAATCGTTGGGATACTGTCGTCCCAAGAACCATGAATTCCAGGCCCTGACCCACAGCTTATTTGCAGAATGGCCTCTGTGTGTGTTAGAGCAAATCCTGGTTTGCCCACCAGAATGGATGTCAACTTCCCAGTGCATGGTGGGAAGTCGTTAAAGGGGCCCTGGGGGGCTGATTTTAGGTCTTCAGCTGTTGCTCAGACATGACTTCATGTATGAGGACTTCCAGGCCATTTGTGTTCACCCCCCACTCAGCCCTAGGCCTCAGCCACTGTCCCTTGTCTTGGAACCCTGCTTTAAAGCAGACGTGATGAGCCCTAAGCTTTGATGCTCAGCAGGGAAGTGCCCTCCCACTTAATTCGGTCCCTGCCGCTTCAGACCACAGCTATGGCTCTGAACCCCCAATCCCTCAGTCAGTCAAAGGAGCTGAACGCTAAGGGCTCGGCCCTCACTCTAGAGCTTTCCCTCTGACTAGGCCCCATCCTCATGGGCGCCTTGGTGCCCAGGTCTGATCTGAGGCTCTGCAAAAAGTTGGACTCCTAAGGCCTGACCCACGTCAGAAAAGGTTTCCACTCATCACTCAGGCCCCGTCCTTAGGTCCTTAAGCCGATTCATTGGGAAAGATCCTGATGCTGGGAAAGATTGAGAGCAGGAGAGGGGAGACAGAAGATGACATGGTTGGATGGCATCATCGACTCAGTGGACATGAGTTTGAGCAAATTCCGGGAGACAATGAAGGACAGGGAAACCTGGTGTGCTGCAGCCCACAGGGTCGCAAAGAGTCGGACATGACAACGAATGAACAAGCAGGCCCTCCAGGTGGCTTCTGGGCCCGCCCAGCGGAGACCTCCGCTCCGCCCGCGCCGCGGCCGGGCCCCAGGACAACGCCCTCAACCCTGCACCAGCCCCGCCCCGCGCAGCCCCCGCCCCTCACCGGCAGAAGTTGTGCGCGCCCAGCCCCCAGCGGCCCTGGGGGTCGCTGGCGCTGCTGTAACTGTGCTGCTGCGTCTGGTCCCAGTAGAGGCACGGGCGGCCGGCCCCGCGGGGGCCTGTGCGGTTCTGGTGGCCGCGGTAGTCGGCGCCGTTCACCTGGAAGCACTCGGACAGGCCTGCACGCGGACGGGGGACCCTGAAGCTGACCCTCGCCCGGACCTTCTCCCCACCCTCCGAGGGCTGTTCGACTGCCGCCTCCACCTGCTCTGGCCCCTCGCGGGCTGGGCAGTCGGGTTCTAGGCACGCAGGCCGAGTTGGGAGTGCGGCCCTCGGTCCACTCTCCGCGCCGGGACTCACCTGGGCTCTGCAGGCTCCCCGCCGAGGCTCCGCGTGGCGGCAACAGCCGGAGCAAGAGGAGGAGGAGCAGGGCCTTGGGGGCCCGTGTCCCCATCGCCCCCAACCGAAGAGAAGTCGCCCTGGCCCGCGCAAGGCCCTCGGCGCCCCCAGGGTCTCCCAGGCGTCTGAGGAGAGGGGCGTTGTCCTCTGACAGTCCGTCCTCGTCCGTCTCTGGGGCCCGCTCTGGGTCCGGGGCGAGAGGATGGAGGGGCGGGGGCGTATCGCCCAGGGGTATCTGCTTCCTGAGGTTTCTGGCCCTGAAGACGTCTCTGCCCCGACCCAACCGGGAATTTACCCCGGGGGGGGGGCGATCTCAGGTCAGGGATGTTTCCGATCTCTGCCTCTCGGGGTTTGGGGTCCTGCCTCGGCTTCCACACCCGCCCCCTCCCGCTGCGCCTCGCTCTTTAAGTCTCCCTCGCCCAGGTCTCTAACACGCCGGCTCCTGCCCCCCTCGCGTCCCTCCGCGCGTTCCTCCCCTCTGGGTCCCTCCCTCCGCACCCCACCTCCTGAAGCCGGGAAGCCCCGCCCGAGACTGGAGCCGAGGCAGCAGGTCCAGACGCCTCCCACGCTCGCCCCCCATCTCCGGGACCGTCCGTGGCCTGGCGCGCCCACGCTCTTCCCCCTCCCCGGATCGGTGAAGGTTCGGGTGGGAGCGTGTGCAGGAGGACCGGCCGGGCTGGTGGACAGAAGGACCCTAAAGGGGGAGATGCAGGACCGTCTCCCGGGGCCACATGTACCGGGACTCGCCAGCGTCCCCTGTTCACAGCCAGCCTTGAATGAAGTGCGCGCGCTTTCCCACTCAGTCACCGTTCATGGTGAGACGCTCACACGCACACCGTCTTTGGATCTTCACGCCTCTCTCTCCCTTCCCGACGGGCCTGGGGAAGCGTCACCCCCGGCCCCCTCACCCGCCCGACAAGCTGGAAGGGTGGACGGCTCAGCCCGGGACAGGCAGGGGCAGCTGGTGTCTGGGGAGGAAGGCAGCTGCGCCCCTGGTCCCAGCCTGTCCCCTCCTCGCCTCCTCCTCCTCCTCTCCCCAGGACCCCCGGCCCGGGCTCGCAGCGAGATGGAATTCCCCCAGCGGTGCCCCCCCTCTGCCCGACCTGGCGGGGGAGGGGGGAGGGGAGCAGGCCCAGGCAGGCGTGGGGGGAAATTCCCCGCCCCCTCCCCCTGGGCCCAACTCCTCCGAGTCCTCTGATCTCCCAGGAGCGCCCGCCGCCTGCCCCCAGGGCTTGGGGGGAGGCCAGCGCAGGTGCGTGGGAGAGCGCGGCGGTGGGGGGGGAGGGGGGAGGGGAGGGGAAGGAGATGGGGGGCCCAGAGCCCCAGTCGCCCAGATGTTTTGCCCCCCAGTGCAGCCTCCCCACCCCTCACCAGACCCCCACCTCGCTGCCCAGCTTGGAAGGACCTATCTCCACCCTGTCAGTATCCACACTCCCCCTGTCTCTCCTGGAAGATTGGGGGCAGCAGAGAAGATTCTAGGAAACCCAGAGTGCTGGTGGTGGTGGTGGGACCCCTGAAGACCTCTGATTGGAGGTCAGTGCCTCAGGCTAGGGGGCTTCCCAGGTGGTGCTAGTGGTAAAGAACCCGCCCGCCAAGGCGGGGGACAGAAGAGAGGCGGGTCTGATCGCTGGGTCTGATCCCTGTGTCGGGAAGATCCCCTGGAGGAGGGCAGGGCAACCCACTCCAGTATTCTTGCCTGGAGAATCCCATGGACAGAGGAGCCTGGAGGCTACAGCTCATGGGGTCGGAGTCACGACTGAAGCGACTTGGCAGGCACTGCGCACACGTGCTGGTGGGGGAGTGCATGTGTCACGCTGGGGCGGCGAGCATTCTAAGAAGCTGGCTGGCTGAGACGAGGCTAGCGCCCTGGTTGCCTCCTGGGGGAGCCCTCTCGCCTCCCAGTTTCCTGGCTCTGCTGAGCACTGGACGGGGGTCTCTGCACAGGTGAACCCAGCTAAGGGAGCAGTAACACCCATCGACCAGGGCCCCCTTCTCTCTTTCGCTTGTGAGCTTGGGGGCCGCCATGGCTCCATGGTGTCGTCCTAGGCTCTGGCCTGGGCCATGGCAGGGGCGACAGGGTTGCAGGGAGAGCCTCACTCTCAGGGGTCACATGAGAGAAGGGCGAGGTGGAGGACAAAGACCACCGGGACTCTGCACGCAGAAAGAGGGTCAGCGGGGACCTGGAGAAAGAACTGAGCCCTTCCCTGACAGGAGCGGGGACCAGGCCAGGCTGATCTCCTGCAAAAGGGGTGTGGGATGAGAGGAAGGGGGTGCTGAGTTCCAGAATTCAGGCACCAAGACAAGGGGCAGAACCCCCACTGCCAGCTCCAGCCCCAGTTGGCTCACAGAACCTTGAACTTGGAAGGCCTGGGCCCTTGCCCCCCACCCCCTTCTGGGGAGTTCAGAAAGGCTGCTGGCCAAGGGTCCCTGGTTCCAGTCAGTACTTCTCCCTGGTCTTGCTGCAGCAACGCTGTCTCAGGAGAGCTGGGTCCCTGCTGTCTGGCCCCTGCCTGCCCCCTGCCGTCAACCGACCCTGCCTCCTCCAGCTCCTGCACTGACAGCTGAACTTCACTTCTGTGCTTCCCTTGCATTTGGTGTGGCCACAGGGAGGAATTCTGGCCATGAGGCATGGGCGGGGGCGGCGGCGGGTCGGCGGGGGGGCTGATGCCGCTTACTCTCAATACTCAAAGTAATAGCCAGGATCAATAGCATTGTCATCCCTGGGGACAAATGCAGAATTCAGAAATGCAGATTCTCAGGCTGCACCCCTAAACTCCTTCATCAGAATCTGCATCAACAAGCTCCCCGGATCTTAAAGTTTGGGCTGCACGGATGTAGATGGGCCCAGGGCAGGGGGGATGGAGCTGGGTTTCCGAGTGACCTTATACAAGGAGTCTGCCAACCAGAAGTATCAGCATGGGGCTCTGCGTGAGTGGAGACATAAACATCTATGTGTTCAGCCACTGAGATCCTGGCCTTGCTTGCAATAGCAGCTGGCGCAACTTAACTAATACATCCTCTCACCCTCATCCAGTTCTTGTCTCCAGGGCTGCTTCCTACTGAGAGCTGGCGGGGGAGAATGTTCTGTGCTTCCCGTTGAGCTTCTGGTGCCTTGTCGGCTGTCTTGGCATTCCTTGGCTTGTAGAAGCCACCCATCACCCCGATCTCTGCCTTCATCTTCACATGCGTCTCTCTGTGTGAGCACCTGTGTCCAAATTTCCCCTTTTAATAAGGACTGCACCCATACTGGACTAGGGGCCACCCTAGTTTGACCCTGTCTAGACTAATCACATCTGGCGTGATCTATTTCAAATAAAGTCCCATTCTAAGGTTCCAGGGCTTCCCTAGTGGCTCAGATGGTAAAGAATCTACATGCAATGCAGGAAACCCAGGTTTGATCCCTGGGTTGGGAAGATCCCCTGGAGAAGAGAATGGCTACCCACTCCAGCATTCTTGCCTGGAGAGTTCCATGGACAGAGGGGCCTGGCCGGCTACAGTCCCTGGGGTCGCAAAGAGTTGGACATGACTGTGTGACTAACACTTTCATTTGTGGAGGTTCTAGGGCTTAGGGTTTCTACATGTGAATTTTGGGGGACACACTTCAACTCCTAACTTCTCATCTACTTCCTGTCCCTTTTAATCCTTGCTGCCACCACCCTCATCTGGGCCCCCACCATCTCCTACTTGGACTAATCACTCTCTCAGTTGAGGCCCAGTGTCCCACAGTTTCCAGGAGCAGCCTCTCCGGCAGCCAGAGTCTTTTTTTGATGGAAGCGGCTGAGGAGTCATTCTAGGGCCTCCAGAGCCCTGAGGTGGCAGGGCAGTCATGAAAGACTGAGCTCTGCAGAGCTGTGGTGCGGCTGAGGCCTGAGGCTGGCAGCTGTCCTGGCCTTCAGAGACTTCCTTGGGTACCTCTCACTTCTGGTCCTTGAACCAGGTAGTCATACCTGATATGGGCACCCAGGAGAGAACACCTGGAACAGATGTGTGACGGGATTGCAAATCAACCCTGCATATTCCCTGGAAGGACTAATGCTGAAGCTCCAATACTTTGGCCACCTGATGTGAAGAGCCAACTTGTTAGAAAAGACCCTGATGCTGGGAAAGATTGAGGGCAAGAGAAGAAGGGGGCGGCAGAGGATGGGATGGTTGGATGGCATCGCTGACTCAATGGACATGAGTTTGAGTCCACTTGTCCCCTCCCTGATCTCATACTTTCAGCCTCCAGCACCGTGAGAAATAAATGTCTGGTGTTTAAGATCCTCCCCTCGCAGTCCAGTCTGTGGCATAATCACGGCAGCTTGAGCAGACTAAGACACTTGGATTTCCCAAATTCTCTCAGCACCGGAGGAAGGAACCCCATCGACCTGAAGACACAGGGAAACTGGCAGAGACAGTGTCGACTGATAGATCTGGGGTTTCTTTTCAGGATGATGAAATGTTCTGGAGTTAGAGGGGATGGAGACCCTACCCTGTGAATATACTAACAGCCATTGGACCACACACTTGAGTGAGTGAGCTGGATGCTACGTGGATTGTATCTCAATAAGGCTGTTACTGAAAAGAGCCTGACCACTGACGGAACATGGGGACAAGAGGGATGGTGTCAAGGATGGCCCTGGGTTTCTACTGTGGTGGAGCCATCGGAGGAGCGGAGGACAGTCCCCTTTGCTCCCTGCTCGGCTGGTGGCCATGGGAGACCCGGGGCCAAGGTCCTGGAGGCAGCAGGACACACAGGCTTGGTTCCAGAAGGTGGGGGGGGTTGGAGCTGCACGCTGACAAACCGCGAACCCTGAAAGTGGCTGGGCAGAGAGGGCTGAGGTCCAGTCCCCAGAGCCAACTCCCTTGCGGACGGGTTGGACCAGGGCTGAGGGGCCTTTGAAGGAGGTTGGGGGTGGGTGCGGAGAACCCGGGGGTCCCTTTTAGGTCTGCCAGGATCAAGGAGGGGCAGTCAGTGCAGGAGAGCCAGCTCTGAGATGCACCCGCTGAATTTAGTGACTCATGGTGCCAGAGCCATCTCGATGCAGGACATGGGAGCAGGAGGCTGGGCTGGGCTGGTGGGGGGGTGGGGGCTGGGCTGGGCTGGTGGGGGGGCTGGGCTGGGAGAAGCGTTTCAGCAATGCTCGCCTCACACCCCTGGGGGCAGGACTGCGGGCGGGAGTCCCTAGAGCCCGCCCCTGCCTCGTCTTTATTTATTTATTTATTTATTTTGCCTCGTCTTTAAAATCTGGGTTCCGTGTCGGTAGTTTCCCTTCTCCTTATGAACTTTTACTTAAAATTTCATAATTGAGAGGTTGTGCTGTTGCCCAAAGGAACACAGTAATACTCTACCAGCTCCACGTGGTGAAGACATACTGAAGCGAGGTTTATTGCAGGAAGGAGCAGCCAGGCGGAGACAGGGCAGGAGGAGGGCAGGGCTGCTTCCCGCTGGTGCTGCCTGCCAGGGGCCAGCTTCCTGCGCGCTTTCCTCTGAGACGGCACCAGGCCGTCTCTCTGGCTCTAGAACCGGGGTGGAAGTGGCCACTTGATGGGGGCTCGGGCGTGGGTGGCTATGGGGCCACCCCAGGTGGCCGCGGCGTCAGATTCACGTCCACTGGGGAGTCCTCGGTCTGAGCAACATGGACCAGCCACCTACCCTCTGAGGTCAGAGCAGGTGCAGTGAGGGGGCCTCATGGATGGGCCCCTTCATGGATGGGCCCCTTCAGAGGGCGGGGCAGACACGCTGCAGAGGCGGGGGGACCGGTGACCCTGTGGGGCCGGGGTTGATGCTAGCTGCTAGGACTCAGTGCTTCTGGCCTGGCACCTCGGGGCTCTGTGAGGCTCCCCTTCGTGAGAGACTGAGCAGAGAGCCAGCTGGTGGTGGCACAGACGTGCCTGTCCACTGAAGTTCAGGTGCGGCTGCCTGCCATGGGCGTGCTTGTCTGTGGGTCTGGATTGGGGTGTATCTGCTCCCCCCAGGGCTGTGTCTTCGGCCTTGGCCTTGGCCGAGAGCAGTTCGCTGTCCTGGGGCAAGAGCACTGTCCGAAACGTAGCCCCACATGGGGCCAGCAGCCACGACAGGCCTCCTACCTGGGAGGTGGGGTGGGTATCCGGTCACGTTGCTGGGCCATCTCCATGACCGCTGGCCAGGCTGGTGGGCGAGGGTCTGGAACTGGCAGTCCAGTCAAGGAATGGGTCAGTTACCTGCCTGGGAAGGTAGCCATGGTCTGGGGGGGTGTCCAGGTGGCCCTAGTTTGGGGGGCCACTTCCACTTCCAGCTTGGCCCGGCTCGTGAAAATGAGTCAGGGAGGATGCGGGATGAGTCAGCAGAGGTCCAAGGCCTTTCTTTCAGCTCCACGAGGGCTGGGGGAACAGCCAGCAGGAGACCCCATCAGTGAGCCTTCCGAGGAGTCCCACCCGCGCCCGGTCCAGCTGACACTTGGGCCAGGTGAGCAGACTATGCCCCAGGTGTGGAGGCCTCCCTCTGCCCAACCAAGCTCCATCACTTCCAATCACGTGGCACAGGGACGCGTGGAGTGTGTGGCCTCCTGGTGGCCATCTGTTGCTGCAGCGGGCATGTGGACACACACAGAAGCTTTACATGGCGAGGTATAAAATCGGGTTTATTGTGGGAAGTGTGGAGGCAGAGGGACAGCAGGGAGCATCTGAGCTGTCACTGCCCTGTAGCCAGACGGCAGGCTGCACGGCCAGCTAGGCGGGAGAGGGGGAGCCCCCGGCCATCACAGGATGGGTGCAAGGAGCCGCTGGCGGGACGCGGCTCCCTTAGCAAGCTGCAGCCTTGGGTTGGTGGGGGACATCAGCCTGTTGCTCCCGGCTGTGCCAGAAGACAGGAGAAGGGGATGCCCCCGCCCCCGTCATCTGGGTCTGCCTCTCCTCCGGCATCAAGCAAACCTGGGCGACCCGGGACAGTCTGCCCAGTGCGGGCTCCCACGGCCCCACATCACCGGCCCTGGGCATCGTCGACACCATGCTTGATTAAAGTTGGAGAAGAGCAAAGGAAACTCCAACAGATGGTGTAAAAGTCCCCTGGTTTCTGCCTGCTCTAAGGGATGGCCACACCCTGGCAGTAGGTGCCCAAGGAGCGTGGAGGCCCACCCGGCACCTGCCCGGCAAACACCACGTGGGGCAGCTCAGCCCAAAGAGGCAGGAACTTCCCCAAACTCTCCTGCCTTCATCTTGACGTGGCTGCCACGACGACTTTCCACTTTATGGAGCTCAAGTGGGACCACACCTGACAGGAAAGTCCTTGGCAAAGCAGTGGGCTCTCAGGATGGCTAGGTGTTTGTGGCTCGGCAGGCTGGGGCGGGGGGAGGTGTCTTTGTGAATGATGCTTCCCTTCTCTGAGCTTTTCGAGGCCCCCGCAGGGGTCCCCCTGCCCGCCACATCACCCCACATCACGCACTGCTGCAGGCCACCAGCTCCCGGGCTCTTCTCTGCCAGCAGGGAGACACCATCAAGCATTCTTCCTGGGAGGCCTCTGGAGGAAATGTGAAGCCCGTGGATGCTTTGGAGAATGAAAGAGAGGCTTTGTCGAGCAAAATCTAACTGGGTGGGAAGTGCCAGAGTCCTGCGAGGACCTGGAGCATCCTTGACACTGGTGACACGTTAGGTTGGGTTGGTTCCTCTGCTGTCAGGCTGGAGGCTGGCCTCACTGGGACTCACTGTCAAGCTGTGTACTTTCCACCTTCCTGATGACACAGAAACACACATGCGTCATGCAAATCCAAACATAGCGGAAGGAGATAATGAAGAAAGTTAAGGATAATAAAATAAAAAATGACCTAACATAAATAAAATGCAAAAAAAAAGGGACAGTTAAGGATTCCTATATTCCCTTCCCCCTAGAGATCACCATCAACCAGGTCATTTTTATACACATACATCACACTGGTGCCTTGAAAACATGGGATTGGGAACTCCTTGGCAGTCCAGTGGGTAAGACTTGGTGCTTCTCCTGCCATGGCCTGGGGTTCAATCTCTGGTTGGGGAAACTAAGATATCGCTTGCCAAGAGGCATGGCCAAGAAAACAACAACAAAAGAGAAACCCCATGCCCTTTAACTGCACCCCCAACATTCCTCACCCTAGGCAAACTTTAATCTACTTTCTGTCTCCATAGATTTGCCCATTCTGGACATTTCACAGAAATGGAATTACACAAGTTGTGGTCTTTTGTGTGTCTGGCCTCTTTCACTTCTCATGATGTTTCTGAAATCCATCCGTGTTGTAGTGTGTGTCAGCAATTCATTCCTTTTTATGGCCAAATAACATTCCATTGTCGGAGAAGGCAATGGCAGCCCACTCCAGTACTCTTGCCTGGAAAATCCCATGGGCGGAGGAGCCTGGAAGGCTGCAGTCCATGGGGTCACTAAGAGTCAGACATGACTGAGCGACTCCACTTTCACTTTTCACTTTCATGCATTGGAGAAGGAAATGGCAACCCACTCCAGTGTTCTTGCCTGGACAATCCCAGGGACGGGGGAGCCTGGTGGGCTGCTGTCTATGGGGTCGCACAGAGTTGGACACAACTGAAGTGACTTAGCAGCAGCAGCAGCAACATTTCATTGTATGAATAAACTATATCTTGTTTTAAGCAGAGGGTACCTACAGTCACTGATATTCCAGAATCTCAGAAAAAAAGCAGTGCTTAGTCGTTCAGTCGTGTCCAATTCTTGGCAACCCCATGGAGAGAGGAGCCTGGTAGGCTACAACTATAGCCCGCCAGGCTCCTCTGTCTATGGGATTCTCCAGGTAAGAATACTGGAGGGTTGCCATGCCTTCTTCCAGGGGATCTTCCCAACCCAGGGATTGAACCCAGGTCTCTTGCATTACAGGCGGATTCTTTATTGTCTGAGCCACCAGGGAAGCCCATGAAGAAAAGCAAGTGTTCAGCAAAAATCACATTCTTTGTACAAACAGGTGAGAGTGAGCAACCGTTGTCATTTAGGGACAGTATCAGTCAAGCCCTGGAAGCATCCTGATCTGGACCCTGGAAGCTCAGGGTCAGCCTTACAAACAGGATGTTCTAAGGACAGGAGTTGCCGGCCTCCTGTGTTAAGTCTCTTCTGTATACAAGCTTGTATGATATTGACTTACAGACGGGGAAGCAATTTTGGATTCCTGGCATAATTCCCATTTGGTCATGGTGTAGGATCCTTTTCACATTGCTGGATTCAGTTTGCGGTATTTTGCTAAGAATTTTTGTATCTGTATTCCTAAGAGATATTGTTCTCTAGTCTTCCTTCTCGTGTGTCTTTGCTTGGTTTTGGTGCCAGGCTACTGCCAGCCTTACAGGATGAACTGGGATCTAGTTCCCTGACCAGGGATCAAACCAGGTCCCCTGCACTGGAACATGAAGTCTTAACCACTAAGACCACCAGGGAAGTCTCTCGAAGTATTTTCTAATTTCCCTTGTCATTTTCTTTGAGTCACTGGATATATTTACAAATATGTTGTTTAACTTTCATATATTTATGAGTTTCCCAAACTTTTGTTATTGACTTCTAATGTCACTCCACTGTGGTCATACAACGTACTCTATGATTTCAGTCCTTTTACATTCGCAGGGTCTTGTCTGATGGCCTACAAATGGTCCATCCTGGGGAATGTCCCACGTGTGCTTGAGAAGAATGTGAATTCTGCTGTAGGTGGTGGCCTCCTTATTGCTCTGCTCCCTCACTTGTTGTTCAGTTGCTCAGTCGTGTCCGACTCTTTTCAACCTCATGGACTGCAGCATGCCAGGCCTCCCTGTCCATCACCAACTCCCGGAGCTTGCTCAAACTCAAGTCCATTGAGTCGATGATGACATCCAACCATCTCATCCTCTGTCGCTCCCTTCTCCTCCTTCCTGCCTTCAATCTTTCCCAGCATCAGGATCTCTTCCAATAAGTCAGCTCTTCGCATTGGCGGCCAAAGTACTGGAGTTTCAGCTACAGCATCAGTCCCTCCAATGAGTATTCAGGGTTGATTTCCTTTAGGATTGACTGGTTTGATCTCCCTGCAGTCCAAGGGATACTCAAGAGTCTTCTCCAGCACCACAGTTCGATAGCATCAGTTCTTTGGTGCTCAGCCTTCTTTATGGTCCAACTCTTACATCCGTACATGACTACTAGAAAAACAATACTCTGACTACATGGACCTTTGTCAGCAAAGTGATATCTCTGCTTTATAATATACTCCCTTCCTAGGATCACTTACTTTGGGGGAAAATAGCTGTCCTGTTTGAGGATACTAGAGCAGCCCTAAGGAAAGGTCTACATGGTGTGGGCCTCTAGCCCACAGCCCTGTGAGCGAACAGATCATTTGGAAACACCTACTCCAGCCCCGCTCCTCAAGCTTTCAGATGTCTGAAAGCTTGACCCGCATGGACACCTTCCCTTCAATCTCACCAGAGACCTGGAGCCAGAACTATCCCAACTGGCCCCTCGTGAAACCTCAACCCATGGACGCTGTGAAAAGCAGTAAGTATTTGCTGTTCTTAGTCTTGAGTCTTTGGGGTAATTTGTGATGCAGCATTAGATAACCAATATAGTTACCCATAACTCTGCTGGCATTCAGGAGCACACCTCTCGAAGCACAGTTGAACTTCAGGCAGAAGTTTTACCTTTTCTGAGGGAAAAACATTGAAAACATGGGTTAACACTTCTTCTCTTGTTGAAGTTGCCAGAGGCAAAGGCACACCCCTTGGAACAATGACCTCAAGGCCTTAAGGGTGAAGAAAACCAGGCAGAATGACTCTGACTGGGGAAGTCATTGGGAATTCTGGTTTTCTGATGCCCCAAACTGAGTGCATGTGTGCTAAGTTGCTTCAGTCGTGTCCAACTCTTTGCGACCTGACCCCATGGACTGTAGCCCACCAGGCTCCTCTGTCCATGGAATTCTCCAGGCAAGAAAACTGGAATGGGTTGCCGTTTTCTTCTCCAGGGCATTTTCCCGACTCAGGGATTGAACTCTTGCGTCTCCTGCATTGGCAGGCAAGTTCTTTACCAGGTGAGCCATCAAAGAAGCCCCAAACTACCTATGCCAGGTAAAATAAGCTATTGGAGATTGTGAGCCAGGCTTCACCCTGTCACCAAAAAGACTGGAAGGCAACTAGATCTCGAAGAGGCCACACCCTTCATCCTGCCAAAGGAGAGTCACAGTGCCTCCTTGGTTAAGTCAAACTGGCTTTCTCATGGAAAAGAAAAATTTTAAAGCAGAAATCAAGTTTCCTTTGGTCATTTTATATAACTTGGATTCATTCCTGTATAAGACGTGGCCCTTCCTATTTCCATGAATTAATATGAGACACTTTCTAAAGACTGGGTTTACATTCTGTTTATTTGAAGAGAAACCAAGTTCAGCTCAACATGGTTAATTACTTGCAAAACTATGTGTGCGCGCACATGTGCTCATGCTTGTGTGTGCGTACTCGTGAGTACATCCTTCTAGAGCAGTCTATATTTTTTAAACAGGCTTTCAAGATACTACCATCTGTAAAAAATGAAGACCTCTTAGTGTAAAAGAGAGGAAAGAAAATGGCAGTTAGAATGGGAGTGTTTGCCTGTTTGTTTGGCTGCACCGTGTGACTTGAGGGATCTTAGCTTCCCAACCAGGGATTGAACCCAGGCAGTGAGAAGCTGGAGTCCTAATGACTGGACTTCCTGGGAATTCCCAGGGAAGTTGTTTTTAACAATGGGACAGTTTTAGGGACTTTCCTGGTGGTCCAACCCTGAATATTCATTGGAAGGACTGATGCTGAACCTGAAGCTCCAATACTTTGGCCACCTGAGGCAAAGACCTGACTCATTGGAAAAGAGCCTGATGCTGGGAAAGATTGAAGACAGGAGAAGGGGATGACAGAAGATGAGATGGTTGGATGGCATCACCGACTCAATGGACATGAGTTTGAGTAAGCTCCGGGAGTTGGTGATGGACAGGGAGGCCTGATGTGCTGCAGTCCATGGGGTCGCAAAGAGTCAGACACAACTAAGCAACTGAACAACAACTGGTGGTCCAGAGGTTAAGACTGTGCTTCCAGTGCAGGGGGCGTGGGTTCAGGTCCCTGATGGGGGAATGAAGATCCCACAGGCCTCACAGCCCCACCCCTTCAAAAAAAGGGATGGGACAGACTTAGGTGTGTTTCTCGATCCAGGAGAAGGAGCCAGTGGGAGGCAGGGTAGGAGACTCTAAAAAGGCAGGAAGCCCAGGGAACAAAGCTCTCCAGACAGTGTCGGCCCCCTGGGGTGTCTGAACCTCAGCCTGGCAGAGCGTCTTGTCCCCGGCCCTGTCTGTACCTGGGTCCTCCTGCTGGGCCGGGCCGGGGAGCTGCTCCCGCTGCCGCAGTGCCTCCAGGCCCGCCAGGTCGGGCGGGTGGCAGTGCCCTCGCATCACCGTCACCCGCGGGCCCTGGGTGATGGCGCGGCTGCGGCAGCCCTTACGGGCCTGGTCCCGGCACATCCAGTACACCTTCTCCCCAGCCGCCTTCTCCTTCCTGTAGAGGAAGGACTCGTACACCAGGAACCGGCCTCCAAGGGAAGTCCTCAGGAACTCCAGGGGCTGGGGGGCTTCTGGAAGGAACATGTCGTGTGAGTGGGGTGCCTGGGCAGGGCCCCGGAAGCAGGGTGCAGAGCTCCAGCCAAAAAAGTGGGGACCCCTGCCCCCACCCCAGCCTGCGCCACAGGGCCCTAGGGACTGAATCTCAGGCCACCTCGGCCCTGTCACCTTGGGGTGCGGGCTGTCTGTCTGAGGCCCTTGGGGCTACTGGGGAGGCTGGGCCTGCGGCGCCCAAACCCTGAGTTTTCCCGCAGGCCCCTGCTGACCCAGCTTGACCTCCACACCGGCTGGCAGGTGCCCCAGGGCAGGGGCTGGACTGGAACACTCTGGCAGGCCCGAGGTTGGTCTGGACAGTGCACCAGGGGCCTCCCCGCTCTGGGGCCACCCGCCCCTCGGCCAGCTGGTGACTAGTCAAATTCTCCCTCAGGAGACATTTTAAGACTCTGAACGGAAAGCTCATGACATGCTGGGGTTGGGGTGGCTGGAAGGGGGGGGTGGGGAGAGGGCAGACAGAGGGTCCCTAAGGTCTGGGAGCACTTCCCTCAGCTCCTGGTATCACTCCTGCCCTTCTCCAGCCGTCCGAGGGGGTCTTCCCTGAGACCCCAGCCCCGCCAGGACCAGCGCGGGAGTGTGGGGCCTCTCCCCCCGGGGAGCTCACCACCCAGGGGGACAAACCCACCCCACCTGGGCCACAGGAGGACTGTCCCACCAGGCTCCCTCCAGTCCGCGCCCTGGGCTGTCCCCAGGGAGACCAGGCCCAGCCCCCACCCGCCTCCCTCACCAGCACCTGAGCCTTCCCTCTGGGCCAGGGTGGGGAGCTGGTCCCGCTGCCGCAGCGCCTCCAGGCCCCCCAGGTCGGGCGGGTGGCAGTGTCTGCGCATCACCATGACCCGAGGGCCCTGGGTGATGGCACGGCTGCGGCAGCCCATGCGGGCCTGGTCCCGGCACGTCCAGTACACCTTCTCCCCGGCCGCCTTCTCCCGCCGGTAGAGGAAGGACTCGTACACCAGGAAGCTGCCCCCCAGAGGGGTCCTCAGGAACTCGGGGCCTCCTAGGGAGAGATGGGATGGCTTCAGGGGAGGGAGGCAGGGAGGGTGGGCTGCTGTTCCGAGGTGTTGAGAGGGGGACCCAGGAGGTTCTGATTCGAGAACTCCCTTCCTGCCGTCCAGACATGGGAACCATGCAGGGGAGGGGGTTGGGGGGTCTGTCAGGAGTGGGGGGTGGCAGCCGTCAGCGGGGGTGGTGCATGGCTGGAGGGGAGGTATGGGATGGGGGGCATGCTTCTGCTCTCTCTGCACTCAATGAAAACAAAAAAGGCACAGGGCACAAATTGGAGATGCAAGGAGGGGAGGGGAGGAGAGGGCAGAGATGCTGACGCAGGTTAGAGGCTGGGCAGAGGGGGCACCTAGTCAGAGCTAGCAAAGCAAGGGCTCGCCCAGCTTGCAGGGGCCACTCTCAGAACAGGCAGAGTCCAGCGGCTGAGCCCAGGGCACGCTGCGTGCCTGAAGGGCAATGAGACAGGTGCCCGTCTTGGGGAGCAAGAGTGTGGGGTGTGGGGAGAGGAGGAGGAAGTCTGCAGCCCACCCTGTTTCCCTCCCCGAGTCCCTGGAGCCGGCAGCCAGGCTGGGCGCTTAGGTCTGGGATCTCTCCCATCACCAGGTTGGTGCCCATATACAGAGCGTGTGGGTCTCACCTTCAACCTGGCAGACAGCCAAGAACCACTGGACACGTGATCAAAGATTCTCATGTCTTCCACAATCAAAAAGTCAAGATTCTTACACCAAGTATCTCATATGAGACCATGTAAAACAATTTAAAGTGTATACAACAATCATTACCAGGAATTCCCTGGAGGTCCAGTGCTTAGGACTCCTCACTTTCACTGCTGGGGGCAGGGGTTCAATTCCTGGTCGGGGAACTAAGATCCTGCAAGCTGTGTAGCATACCTCCCCGTTCCCCCCCGCCCCCCCTGCCGCCGCAAAAAGAAATCATTCTCCTTCAGTTTGTGCTGCTTTATACAACTGTGTGATCAACAGAAAATGGAAGTGAATGGCATATACCTGCTTGGAAAACTTCACCTGTTGACAAAAAAAAAGGGGGGGGAAAGAGAGGCAAGCTTTACCCTAAAAGGCAGGGACCAAAGAAACCCACAGAGAAAAGGCACTCAGAGACAACAAGGCCGCTGCCAGGGCCTGGGTGGGGGTGGGGTGGTCTTTGTGCTGTGGGATGATGGGTCAAAAAAGAACTCAAATACGAGAGTGAAAGTTAGAAAGTAAATTGAAGGACTGGAAAGCAAAATCAAAGAATTGTGTGAAAAATGGGGAGTTGAATGTCATGGAACATGAGGAAATTTCTATGAGTGAAGGACACGAGTTTCTGGCCTGAAATGGCCCCGAGTGCCCCCAGCACAGCAACACACCCCAGGGGCAGAGACATGACTTTACACCTTCAAGCAAAGACCCCTCCACATGCGGAGGATCAGTCCCGAGCACAGAGACCAGACGGCCACCGAGAAGGAGCCACAAACAGCCTGGTCCCACTCGGCCAGGACGGTTTATAGAACAAAAGTACAGCAGCTGCGTTGAGAGGAGGGGGCAGCGCGGGGGGAACTGCTGGTCGGAGGTCAACAGGCAACGAGGGGATAAAAGACCAGCTGAAACGGTGGAAGGAGGCAGGCTTCAGAGAAGAGGGAAAGAACAAAGGGGCTGAGCGGTTTACTCAGGATGGGAGTTGAGGGTGAGGACAGCAAGGGGTGAGACCATCTCCAGATACACAGAAGTTACAAGGAAATGGGACAAAAGGAGTTGGGAAGAAAAAAGAAGGAATCAGAGGTCTCGAGTTTGAGAGAATTTTAGGGCCAGCCAGGCTCTAAAGACGACTCAGAAAAGTCTGGGATTGGGAAGCCCAGAGGAGAGGCAGGTGGAGTCATGGATGGACCTGAGCAGAGAGCCCCAGCGAGCAGAGGGCCAGGCCAGGGCTGCTCTTGGCAAGACGTTAATATGTGAGTTACTGCGGCCTCGCAAGGGTCAGACACAGGCCCTGTGGGGCCGTCGAAGGTGGGAGGAGGGCCCAGGACCCTCACTGAGCAGCCCTGAGGGACAATGGCAGGTTCTGGGGGAGAGCGAAGCAATCACAGGTCCGTGTCACCTTCAGCCCTCAATGCTTGTTACTTTTCGCAGTGTCAGCCACCTCCCCTGGAAAAATGACAAACCGCCCTGTGTAATCAGCTTCCTCTATAAATCCTATTGTAGTTTTCCCTTGTAGCTCAGCTGGTAAAGAATCTGCCTACAATGCAGAAGACCCAGGTTTGATTCCCAGATCGGAAAGATCCCCTGGAGAAGGAAATGGCAATCCACTCCAGTATCCTTGCCTGGAGAATCCCATGGACAGAGGAGGCTGGCGGGCTACAGTCCACAGGGTTGCAAGAGTCAGACACGACTTGGCGACTAAACCACCACCACCGCCATAAATCCTATACGTGCGAAACAAGAAAGGAAAAGACGAGAAGGAGCAAAGGGAGCCTGGGTTGATCTGGTGTGCAGAGGTTCCGGGCTGGTCTGGGCAGGAGGGAGAAGAAGGGGATGGGGGGGGGGCGGCCATGGCGAGGACAGGGAGGGGAGGAGCCAGGAGGGAGCTGCAACCTTCCAGAAGTTTCCAGTAAGGACGGGAGGATGCTTGCTGGAGGTCAAGAGGGCACAGTGGGCAGTCTGGGTCTCCTGCCTGTCCACTGAGGCTGTCCCCACCCCCCACCCCATCTGTCTAACCAACCTGGGCTTCCTTGCTGGGCTGTGCCGGGGCGTTTCTCCCGCTGCCGCAGCGCCTCCAGGCCCCCCAGGTCGGGCGGGTGGCAGTGCCCTCGCATCACCGTCACCCGCCGGCCCTGGGTGATGGCACGGCTGCGGCAGCCCATGCGGGCCTGGTCCCGGCACGTCCAGTACACCTTCTCCCCGGCCGCCTTCTCCCGCCGGTAGAGGAAGGACTCATACACCAGGAAGCTGCCCCCCAGAGGGGTCCTCAGGAACTCGGGGCCTCCTGGGGAGAGATGGGAGCATGGGTGGGTGGGGGGAACCTGGGACAGGAGCTGGGGGGGCCGGGGGCCAGGTTGGGCCTGGTGTTGCCCCGCCCCACGCCTCCTGGGACCTTGGGGAGCAAGACTGGAGGGAGGTCCGGTCCAGCAGGTGTGGACTCACCCGGGTCCTCGTCCTTGTCCTCCTCGCCCTGGGGCTCGGCCGGGAGGTCCTCGTCGTTGGCCATCGGGCGCTTCCTGGGCCGGGGCCTGGTGAGAGTCAGGGGCCCGGGCCCTCTGCGGTAGAGCAGGCTATCCACGCCTTGGAGCGGCTTGTCCTCTGGGCCCCCGGGGCCGCCCGGCTGGGCCCGCAGCGCCGCCATGGCCCGCTCCTGCTGCCGCCGGGCCTTCAGGCCTTCCAGGTCGGGCGCGTGGCAGTGGCCCCGCATCACTGTCACCCGCCGGCCCTGGGTGATGGCGCGGCTGCGGCAGCCGTGCTGCGTGTGGTCGCGGCACGTCCAGTACACCTTGTCCCCCACGGCCTTCTCCCGCTTGTACAGGAAGGACTGGTGCACCAGGAAGCTGCCCCCATAGCAGGTCCGCAGGAACTCCAGGGGCGGGGGCCCTCCTGGGGGAGGAAGCGGGGTGGGGGGCTGGGTGGGCACCGGCCGCGGGGGCTCCAGGTGTGCCCCCATGGACCACCTGCCCAGCAAGCCAGAGGCCATGCCCCTCTCCTGATGTGCCCGCTGTGCCCGCTGCCCGTGTGCCCCCGCGGACCACCTGCCCAGCAAGCCAGAGGCCATGCCCCTCAACTGGTGGCCAGTGAGGGTGGTCTTGGGGTGGGGCTGGTGGGGAGGGCTGAGCCAGCTCTGACGTGTCACTCCCAGCCATACTTCTGCTTAGGGTTTGTTTGAAAATTGGATCTAGTTTTTGAGCAACACAGGCACACTCCATAAAATAAAATGGGACCAGAAGACACACCTGAGAGGCACACACCCTGCGCCCAGCCCCTTAAATCCCTGAACTCTTCAATCCTTCCCAGGTTAGGAGGCCCACGGCCTCAGGGACCAAGCCCACCTCCCAGTGACTGTAATAAAACCTCTGCAAAAACAAAACGAAAGCCAACAAACAGATGAAGAATAAAAACCTCTGCAAAGACTCCATCTAGCAGTGACTCAGAGACAGCACACGCTGGACTAGGGCTGGCATTTCCCACCCATCAGTGCCCAGGCCCCTCACAGAGAGGCCATAGCCTATCTTGTGAATCTGCAGAACTTCATTAAGGCTGCCCAGGCGCATGAGGTGGGGCCGGACCTTGAACCCGGGCCACGAAGCTCACGTCTCCCACTAGGCCCACCTCCCCAAACTTCAAAGGTTGCCAGCACTCCGTGGGGCCCACAAGCCTCCGGTTTGTGCCTCAGGAAGCTCCAGGAGGACCTGGGCCGCCCGGTCCATGAGCACTGCTTCTACCCCCACGGGCTTAATGATCATTGGGACACCTTTATATTTTTAAAATCATTTTTTGACTTTGAGTGTGTTAAGAAGCCACAAAGGACCCAGGTGTGTCTTTGGGCAGAGGAGACGGGCGTGGTTCCCGCCTGCTCAAGGGTAAGGCCAGGGTGGGGGGCACTTACTGCTCCCCAGCGTCGAGCGTTTCTTCGGGGGCAATCTCAGCAGCGCCAGGGCTCGGAGCCCCTCGTCCTCCTCGGGGGCCAGGTAGCTCAGCACCGGGCCTGGGGTCGGCTCTGGCTCCACAGGGCACAGCCACGGGCCCGCCCCCTCCAGGGGCTCCTCCACCCCGCTGCCGGGGCCCTGGGAACCTGCCAAGCCCTCGGGCAGGGCCGGGCCGGGCCGCTTCTGTCTCTGGCGCCGGGCCTCCAGGCCCTCCTCGTCAGGCGGGTGGCAGTGGCCCCGCATGATCGTGGCCCGCGGGCCGCGGGTGATGGCACGGCCCCGACAGCCCAGCTCAGTGTGCTCGCGGCACTTCCAGTACACCTTGTCCCCCACGGCCTTCTCCTGCTTGTACAGGAAGGACTCCAGCACCAGCAGGCGGCCCCCAAACGGGGTCCTCAGGAACTCCAGGGGCTGGGTGACTGCAGAAGACAAGGCGGGGGGCAGGTCAGCTGACCTGGAGCAAGGCTTGCGGCCAGGGGTATGGACGGGAACATGGGCTGGGGCGCCCAGGGACACTTTCCTGCCCTCGCCACACCAGCCTGGGACAGGGTCAGGGAGGCCCTGCTCAGAGCAGGGAAGGGATGGCCAAGGTCACCCTGCCGGAAAAGCCCAAGTCTGAGCACGCAGGGCCACAAAGTGGCTGGTTGGGGGCAGCTGGCTTGGAACTCACCAATGTTTGGCTTGCTGGGTTTCAGTGCCTGGGTCTGGGGCCTTGGCTGGACCACCGCACACTGTTCCTCTACTGGCAGGATCTGGGGAGTGCTGGCCAGGGTATCGGGGTCAGCCATCTCCAGGGTGAGGACGCAGTGCACTTCTTCAGGCTGGGTGTCCACTCCATCGCTGCTCTCAGTGGAGGCCGCCAGGAGGACCAGTTCAGAGAACTCCATGGGCTTCACGGGGGCTTCGAGGACGACATCTGTGCCTGGCTCAGGGGGCTCAGGGGAGGGCTCCTGGCCTGCCTTCACACTCTCGCCCTCCTGCTCGCTGGGCTCGGGCAGGGGCATTTTGGGATGGGCGGCCGGGCCCCCAGGCCACGCTCAGGTCTCAGTAGGATTTGTCCTCCACCTCCCTGCAAGGAACCTGGCTCTGTCCTAAGGGAGGAGACAAAATCCCATCAGCGGGGACATCCCTGGCAGTCCAGTGGATAAGACTCTGGGCTTCTAATGCAGGAGACATACGTTCGATCCCTGGTTGGGGAACTAAGATCTCACATGGGAAAAAAAATCCCATCAGTGGAGGGGCCCTTGGGCCAGGGTTCAAGAGGAATCTGGGCTGGAGGATAGGGCAGGTGGGGCTGCCCTGTGCCCCCCACGCCCGCTCCCACCTTGGGGAAGGACCTGAATGGAGCTGGAGAACCCGGGCCGGCATGTCTGCTGTCTTGGCAGCCTTGGGACCATCACCTCCCCCAGCCAAACCTCACTCCCCAACTGTAAAATGTGCCAGAAACAGGGCTCTCCAGGGGCTGCTGGGGTGACCAAGGTACTGACAGCTGTGAGTTACTAGGAATCCAGGCCCACCGGTGCTGAGCTCAGGGTGGAGTGCTTCCACGGGTTTGTCCCATTTAACCTTCACTCCATGTTATGGAAGTTGTTCTCATCGCCCCAGGTTACAGATGAGACCACGGAGGCACACGGCCATGGAGCATAGCTGCGGGTCCGGTCGAGCTGGCCCAGGGCCCGCCCCGCACTGCGCCTGGGCTACCTGGTCCAGGATGACGGGAGCCGGTCTCCCTGAGCAACGGGCGTTGGGGAAAAGCACTTGCGGGATGTGAGCTCAGGTCACCGAGCCTCCCAGAAGGCCCGCTGCCCTTCACCCCGACACTCTGTCTGTGTCACCAGGAGCGGGGGCTGGGCCCCCAGGGCACTCTGCAGGCCCCAGAGGGGAGCCTGGCCCTGGGAGGCTGGACTCTGGATTCACAAATAGATCCAGTCCCCATCCCAGGCCAGAGGCCCAGGCTGCCCAGGGCTAGGGGATGCCAGGGCCCCATGAGGGCAGCGACTTCTGTCTGAGCTGGTGCTGGTGCTGCCCCAGCTGAGTGGGGACAGGGCTGTGGAGGTGTCCAGAGGAGCCGTGGTCACTGAGGGCTCCCTGGCTGCTGGTCTGGAGAAACAGAAAGGATGGCTGGCAGGGCTGGCCTGGAGACCTGGTCCCTGGGGCATCGGTATGGGGGCGTTAGTGACTGCTTTATCTTCTTGGAGGATTGGGTGGGACGTATGTCAGGCCCTTTCCCACCTCTCAGTAACAGCCCAGAATCGGACCTCAACCTTTCGGCTTCCCCATCTGTGAGCTGTCACCCCAGGTCCCCCATTCCTGCCGCGTGGCGTTTCCTGGTCTGGGGCCCACATGCAGCTCCCCAAGGTCTATCAGACCACGCGCGGCGCTCCTGAGTCCCCGAGGAGGCAGAGCCAAGGCCATCGAGGGCCAGGAGCAAAGCCCTGTCCTGACGGGCGGGGACTCAAGGAAACCTAGGAAACAGGTAAGGGGACGCCTGACGGATTCCCCGGCCAGATCCTTCCTCTAGTGTCATCCTCCAACCCCCGCTGCCCCTGTGCGGCCCACCCCGCCCCTCAGGCGGGCGCGGCGGCCCTGGGGACCCGGGGGCACGTGTGATGGCCGAGGCGGGGCAGCGGCGGCGCTTCCTCGCGCGCGGCCGCTCTGGAGGGAAAGGCTACCGAGAGCAGCCCCGCCCCCTTTACTGCCCCGTCCCCGCGCGCTGATTGGCCCCGGCGCACGTCGGTCCCCCGGGAGCCCGCCTCCGCGGCTTGAGCGCCGGGGGTTGAGGGGCTGAGGAACGCGGTATCGACCCCGCGTCCTTCCCACGACACGGCGAAAGGCAGCAAGGAGCCAGTCCTTCCTTCCACAGGCCGTTCAGACAGCTCAGGCCGCCAAAATGTTGCGGTCATTGCCCACCCAGCACGCACATTCCTATGGGACCCTGCGCTCGGTCCGCAGTGGAGGCAGCAAGGACCCTGACCTCAGTCTCATGCGATCAGAGGCCAAAGCCTTCCGACACAGAACCGCCACATTCCGGTGGAACTTCACCCAGAGTCATGGGCACCCCGAGGCAGTGTAATTCTCTCAACTGAAGCTTCTGTTTACAAAGCTTAAAATATACCCACTCCAGTATTCTTGCCTGGGGAATCCCCATGGACAAAAGGAGCCTGGCAGGCTGCAGGCCTTGGGGTTGCAAAGAATGGGACATGACTGAGCGACTAAGCCCTGTGCATGTACCTCAAAGGATATGGAACAAATTCCAGTGCAACAAAAGACCTCCAACTGTGACTGACCACAGGCTGTGGAAAGGCTTGGGTCCTTGCAACAGGCTGCAATTTAGATTTGATTGAGGGTTCCCATTCTCAGCCACTAAAGGGCCTTAAAGTGTAGACTGTTTAATGACCACAAATCCTCCCATAAAGTATGCAGGCCCCTCTGCAATGTGGTCTTGAACCTGAACTGGTCTCCAGCCTGGACTGGTCATTTGCTGTAGCCAACAGAGCATGGCAGAAGCTTGCTGTGGGGGGTCACCCTCTGAGACAGGGGCCCTGAGACTGCCAGGGAAGGAAGCTATATGAGGGGCTGCACACAGGGGATGGAGGCACTGCCAGGCCTGGAGGGAGACCATTTCCACTGTCAAGTTCAGTGACCCTCCAGTTGTGTGTAACCACAAGAAAGAGCCAGGGAAAAGTGGCCCAGGCACCCCATGGAAACCTGATCAATAATAGACTACAGTTAGTTCAAGCCAGTAAGATCAGGGCTCATTTGTTATGCAGTAGTAACTGATACTCTTGGCAAGCAACTGAACATAGTCAGTTTTGACTTTTTGATAGATGGAATAATACTAATGGATGCGGAATATCCAATATCAAAGTGCTTTTGAACTCTTGAACTCTAAGTGTCATCCAACACAAATTTTAAATCCCTCAGATGCTCACATTTGAAAGACTGTAACTCAGTGAGAGGAACAAAATATTAAGTATAAAGGATATCAAATGAGAATTGTGCATTTTAAGCATCTGTAATATGAAATAAGCCAAACACAAAAGGACAAATGCTCTATGATTCCACTTACATGATGTAGCTAGTCAAATTCATAGAGACAGAAAGTCCAACAGTAGTTGACAGGGGCTGGTGGGGAGGAGGACTTGGTGTTTAATGGGGACCATTTTGGACATCCCTGGTAAAGTAAAGAACCCGCCTGCAGTGCAGGAGACACGGGAGAGGAGATGTGGGTTCAACAACCCACTCCAGCATCCTTGCCCAGAGAATCCCATGGACAGAGGAGCCTGGTGGGCTATGTCACAGTCAGACACGACTGCGCATGCACTCATGGGGACTGCTCCAGTTTGGGAAGATGAAAAATTTCTGGAGATGGACGGTGGTGATGATTGAACAACTATGTGATTGAACAACTATATGACTGAACAACTAAGTGACACTAAACTGTCACTTAAAAGTGGTTAAAGTAGTAAAGTTTTGTTATGTTTATTTTACCACACATGCAAATAAAATTATTTTAAAAACCCCACAACTATAGCAAACTATACATAGTAACGCTCCATCTATCATACTGATGAATGAGGTTCTCCACACAATGCATATTTCTGATGAAAGTTATTCCTCCATGATTCTGAATTTTACAATTTCTCTTTCACAGTTCATCCACTGAGGAGGAATGCTTCTTAAGCTCTAATGACTCATCACTGTCTGGATAAAGAGAGCATACAAATTTTATCCTGATTTGGAGGACGAAGTGTCCAGTCCAGTTCCCTTGGTACCCCCACACCAGGGCCCTTTCTCCATCTGAATGATCTGCTTTCCCTGGTCCCCAAGCCTCTCTGCCTCCTCTGGGTCTCTGCATTTAGAGTTCTCAGGTCTAAGCTTCTCGTTGTTGTTGTTCAGTCATGTCCGACTCTTTGTGACCCCCTGGACTGCAGCACGCCAGGCTTCTCTATCCTTCATCATCTCCCAGATTTTGCTCAAACTCATGTCCTTTGAATCAAAGATGCCTAAGCTTCTCATGTCTCCTAAATCCTAATACAGAAGTTCACAAAACCCCTCCTTCCCTCAACAGTTAGACTTTTTGGAACAGTTCACACCCCTTCCTTCTCTGCCAGGCCATCTAGCACCTGCCCCCTGACTCTTCAGACCACCATCTTCCTCTTTGGCCTGAGTGCAGGATCGGCACCTGCTGGGTTAATCCAAAATCCATGCTTCTCTCCCAAACACCTGGTCTGGCCTGTATGTGGTCTATCCATGCAATGGAATTTATTCAGCCTTAAAAATGACTGAGGGCTTGCCTGTGGCTCAGTGGTAAAAAAAAAAAAAATCCGCCTGCCAAGCAGAAGACACAGGTTCAATCCCTGGGTTGGGAAGATTCCCTGGAGAAGGAAATGGCAACCCACTCTGCCTGGAAAACCCCATGGACAGAGAAGCCTCATGGGCTAGAGTCCCTGGGGTCGCAGAAGAGTCAGACACGACTGAGCAACTAGACAACAGAACAAAAGGAATGAAGTTCTGATACATGTTACCATGTGTATGAACCTTGAAGACAGTATGCTCAGCGAAAGATCCCAGACACTAAAGTTAGCACGTGGTATGAACCCATTTGCATGAGATGTCTACTAGGGACGGAAATTAGATTTGTGGTTGATGGGGGTCGGACAGGAAGGAGGGGGAGATTCAGGAGTGATGCTAAGGGTTTCTTCTTGGGGGAATGAAAATGTTATAAAGTTGACTGTGAATACACTAAAAACACTGAATTCTACACTTTAGATAGGGGAACTGTGTGCTATGCAAACCATATCTCAATAAAGTTGTTTAAAAAAATCCTTATAGAGAATTCCCTGGACAAGGACTCAGTGCTTTCACGGTCATGGATTCAGGTTCAGTCCCTGGTCTTGGAACTAAGAGCCTGAAAGCCAAGCAGTGCGGCCAAAAAACAAATCATTATAGGTATGACTCGAGTCCCCAGGGTCACTTGGATAAAAAACAGTCTTCACCATAAACAGGCTTCTCACTCTTGGGCTTGATTTCTTCACAAAAGTGGGCATGGACTATATATTAAGATATTTTGTAAGTTGTTAATATCATATTGTAAAAACTTTATTGAAAACACTTTTAAATGTTGAGAATGTAACACTGATAAATTATCCTCAATTCTGCCACTCAAATGCACTTGTTTCTATTCTTGTATTAGTGTCTTTAGTATACGTTTAACTTTCTGTTGCACATACATGTGTTCAACATGTTTGTTGTTTTCTTCCTCTTTATAGAGTGGGAGGCCCTCACCTGCAGACCAGATGGATCTCTCATAAAGGACCAAAGTATTATGTTGTATAACCAGGCCCCGAACATGAACACAAATCCAAGTCCTCAGCGCAATACCAAAATAGGGCCACAAGAGGGTGATGTTGCTCCTTGAAAGTACAGCATCCTTGGTAGAATTAATGTACCACAGGGGGCGCCAGTGATAAAGAACCCACCTGCCAATATGCAGGAGACAGACATGAAGAGATACCGGTTAAATTCCTGGGTGGGGAAGACCCCCTGGAGAAGGGCATGGCAACCCACTCCAGTATTCTTGCCTAGAGAATCCCAAGGACAGAGGAGCCTGGCAGGCTACGGTCCATGGTGTCGAAAAGGGTCAGACGCAACTGAAGGGACTTAGCATGCACACAGTGTTTATAGAACTAGAATTTGGGAGTTTTTCCACGTTGGACAAATAATTCAGGAAGACTTCCCCCAAAAAGTTTGTATTTACAAAATATATTAGGTAGAAAGCGAAATACAGTGAACAAATTCAGCAAAGATTACAATTTCTAAGCTGTTGTTGTTGTTTTAAAAAAAGACCAAAATACTCCTTGGATGGTGACACTGCCTCTAGACCTCAGTACACTTCATTTCTTCTGGCTCATCTCAAGTCTGGTCACATTTGTTATTTACTGACTAATTTATGTATCTGTGACTTTAAAAAAAAACTATCACTGGGAGGAAATACCTCACAACGTTAAAACTAGTAAGAAAAGCGATTAATTTTTTTCCATTAAATTCCTTCTGTTTTCTCAACTTTGTTTACAATGTGCGTGAGCTCTTTAGAGTGGGGAAATATCACACACTTTAAAGATAAGCTGCACCTCCTTGCTTGGTAATTGTTTTCTTTAACTCCATATCTCTCAGGAAAAGCAGGGATTCCATTCCTCTGCAAGATGTGTCATAAAAGAAGATAAAGAGGAATAGAGATCATGGGGCAGAGAAACAAGTGAAAATCAAGAATCCTGTGGTCTCCGCTGTGGGCCTTGCAGAGCCTCAAAGACTTCCCCCAAGACATGTATTAAGCACAAAGGGAGAGATAATGACTCGACAGTGGAGAAATTGCGCTGACACAGCCTTTAAATGCTCAAGGCCAGCTTCATTGATAATAAGACACACCAGCACCATGACCTCCTTGATGAGTCACACCGAGGAGGACACAGTGTCATCTCTGGCGATGTTCCTGCCCCAAATGAGCGCCCCCAGACAAGTCACTTGGAGGGACATTCTAAACGACTGACCAGGACGTGTCACAGTGTCAAGGTCATCACGGAGAAAGACTGAGGACCTGTCACTGGAGGAGACACAAGAACAAGATGCAAAACGGGATTTGAGAACAAAGGATGTTAGGGGCCAAGCTGGTGAAATGAGCATAAGGTCAAGAGTTCAGGTTAATGGTATGGGACCAGTGTGGATTTCCTGGACTCGATCACCGCATGTTTGGTAAGACATTGATATTCAGGGAGACTGGGTGATGAGCACAGGGGAATTCTTTATTATTTTTTTTTTTTTTGCATTTTTTTAAAAAGAGTCTAATATTAACTCAAAATAAAAGGATTCTGAAAACCTAAGTTTCAAACCTATAGACACAGTGGAAGTTGACAGAGAAAATAAGTGAGCCACAGGCCTTCTGGGTGGAAGCAGGAAGAGACAAGGGAGTAGGGTGAAGGAGAGGAGGGGATACCAAGGGGCCACTCCAACCCAGAGCCACAAGGCTGGTCCTCGAGCTGGGACCTGAGCCAAAAACAAACATCCTATGACATCACAGGTACCTCAAGTGCAGGGACCCATTGATCTCTCTGCACCATTGCCCCCTCTGCTTCTGGGGAAACTGAGGCTCCGGCCTGAAGCGAGTGGCCCAGGACCACATGGGTAGTGACAGCCAGGTCTTCAGAGCTGTACTGATTGGCCCTACATACCATCTATTTTATGGTTTAGTACTGTGGCTTGGAGAAGGGAATGGCAACCCACTCCAATATTTCTGCCTGGCTACAGTCCATGGGGTCACAGAGAGTCAGACACGACTGAGCATCTAACACACTGTGGCTTCCAGCTGATCTGGCCACCAGGAGCCACCGTGGGGGTCTGGAGGGTGGGGCGGGGAGCAAGGAGCTTCAGGGAGAAGTGACCTGCCGGGCCTGGCTGCCCCAGCACTGTCTGCTCAGTGCCCCCACCCCCAGCTGCTGCACTGCTGCTAAGCCATTTCCGGTTTAGCTTCTCAGCTTTCACCAGCAGGGAGAGCGATGCAACTCCCAGTGAAACCTTACAGTACTTTGTTTTCCCAGGTGGGTTCCGACCACACGTGCTTCAGGAATCCGACGGACTGTGGTTACATGCCTCATAGTCGCCAAATGCCATTGAGGTGCCTGGGGCTAGGCGAGGGTTCTGCAGAGGTTATTTCATTTTATCTCCCAAATACCTGCCTCCATTAGGCCTGCTGTTCTTTCATTCACTGGTGGCTCAGGCAGGAAAGAATCTGCCTGCAATGTGGTAGACCTGGGCTGGGAGTGATCCCCTAGAGAAGGGAACGGCTACCCACTCCAGGATTCTCGCCTGGAGAATCCCATGGACAGAGGAGCCTGGTGGGCTACAGTCCATGAGGGTCACAGAGTCAGACATGACTGAGCGACTTTCACTTTCACTTTCTTTCACTCTCACTTTCTTTCACTCACAGAGGAGGAAACTGAGGCTCACTTTTAGGTTTCTGTGACCAGGGGAGCTGAGCTGCTAAACCACAGCCAGCGTGCGAACCTCCTGTGTCTGTTTTCTGGGCTTATACTCCTAAAATAAGTTAAAAACGGTTCTTTTTAAGTTGAGGATTCTGACCCATAGGTATTGACAGGTATTGACGATGGAGTAGGGTTAAGGCCGGTGGTCCTCAGTCAGGGTGCTCTGCCCTCTAGGTAACATGTGGCAAGGTCAGGAGACATTTCTAGCTGTCACAAGTAGGGTGCAGGACAGGCTCCTGGCCTCCGTGGGTGGGGGCTGAGGATGCAGCTCAGATCTCGGGAAGCCCCCACCACCCCCAGGAGGAAGGATCTGGTCTAAAACAGCAGCAAGGTTGAGGCTGAGAAACCCTGCTGAAGAGCAGTGTTTAAAAAAACAGCACAGAAAGGGTGCACCCATATAGTGACGTTAAGTTCAGTTTTCACAAAGCTTGTATGTCGATTATTTGTGTATGTAATACTTGGGGTGTTTGATACTTTAAATTTACTTTTTATCGGAGCACTTGATAAAAATGCAGATGATTGGGGGTGGAGATTCCTGGAGCTCTGCCTGGTTACCTCCCCACCAGCCAATTAGAAGAAAGTCATGCACCCTGCAGCCTCCACCCCAAATTTTGCCTATAGAGACTTCCCCTGAAAGTCATCAAGAGGTTGGGGGCGGTTTCTGACCATGAGCCATCCATTCTCCTTGTTTATGTAATGTTAGTCACTCAGTCATGTCTGACTCTTTGCGACCCCATGGACTGTAGCCCGCTAGGCTCCTCTGTCCATGGAATTCTCCAAGCAAGAATACTGGAGTGGGTGGCCATTTCCTTCTCCTTGCTTGGCCCTGCAATAAACCTTTCACTGCTTTAAAAAAAAAAATTCAGATGCCTAGATTTCCCATCCAAAATTGTGAGAGTGAATCTAGAATCAAATTCAAGAATCTGGAGTTTTAACAAGTACCCCTTGAGGCTCTGGTCCTGGTGGATCACGGACTCGGCTTTGTGAAACACTGGACTAGACGTTCGAAATTTTACATACTCAAAATTCTCCAAGCCAGGCTTCAGCAATACGTGAACCGTGAACTTCCTGATGTTCAAGCTGGTTTTAGAAAAGGCAGAGGAACCAGAGATCAAATTGCCAACATCCACTGGATCATGGAAAAAGCAAGAGAGTTTCAGAAAAACATCTATTTCTGCTTTATTGACTATGCCAAAGCCTTTGACTGTGTGGATCACAATAAACTGTGGAAAATTCTGAAAGAGATGGGAATACCAGACCACCTAACCTGCCTCTTGAGAAATCTGTATGCAGGTCAGGAACCAACAGTTAGAACTGGACATGGAACAACAGACTGGTTCCAAATAGGAAAAGGAGTATGTCAAGGCTGTATATTGTCACCCCTACATCATGAGAAACGCTAGGCTGGAAGAAGCACAAGCTGGAATCAAGATTGCCGGGAGAAATAGCAATAACCTCAGATATGCAGATGACACCACCCTTATGGCAGAAAGTGGAGAGGAACTAAAAAGCCTCTTGATGAAAGTGAAAGTGGAGAGTGAAAAAGTTGGCTTAAAGCTCAACATTCAGAAAACAAAGATCATGGCATCTGGTCCCATCACTTCATGCGAAATAGATGGAGAAACAGTGTCAGACTTTATTTTTCTGGGCTCCAAAATCACTGCAGATGGTGACTGCAGCCATGAAATTAAAAGACGCTTACTCCTTGGAAGAAAAGTTATGACCAACCTAGACAGCATATTAAAAAGCAGAGACATTACTTTGCCAACTAAGGTCTGTCTAGTCAAGGCTATGGTTTTTCCTGTGGTCATGTATGGATGTGAGAGTTGGACTGTGAAGAAGGCTGAGCGCCAAAAAATTGATGCTTTTGAACTGTGGTGTTGGAGAAGACTCTTGACAGTCCCTTGGACTGCAAGGAGATCCAACGAATCTATTCTGAAGGAGATCAGCCCTGGGATTTCTTTGGAAGGAATGATGCTAAAGCTGAAACTCCAGTACTTTGGCCACCTCATGCAAAGAGCTGACTCATTGGAAAAGACTCTGATGCTGGGAGGGATTGGGGGCAGGAGGAGAAGGGGACGACAGAGGATGAGATGGCTGGATGGCATCACGGACTCGATGGCCATGAGTCTGAGTGAACTCTGGGAGTTGGTGATGGACAGGGAGGCCCGGTGTGCTGCGATTCATGGGGTCGCAAAGAGTCGGACACAACTGAGCGACTGAATTGAACTGGACTAGATGCCCTTGAGGTTCAGTGGCCGGAAGATCCGTGGCCACCCTGAGAAGGATCTGACGTTTCCTTTGTGCAGGACATCACGTGAAGTGTTTCTCACATGTTATTTCATCTGTCACAACGTACAGGTTCCTTCATTAGTGTGTTAAACAGAATCGTTAATGTTTGTTTATTTTCACATCGATGGGAGATTCATGATTGCATCTTGTTAAAATGATCCTTTAATAACAATCTAACAGGTCTCAGACACCTTAAGGTATTTTGGGGACCTCGAGTGGAATATGCCCAAATTTTTAAGTAGTACAGATGAAATCTGGGGAAGAAAGCTTGTTTCAGTACCTTGAAAGCATGGCTTCAGTACCTTGGGATGACATATACCAGACTTTTAAAAGTCCAAACTGAGGTTCCTTACAGAGACTTTCAGCAAAGCAAACTCAAGAAGGCCTACAAGGTGAATTACCAAATGTGCCACACCTGTGTAAATGATCAGCCCTCCCACCCCATCTGACAGGACCACCTCCATTTCATGCAAAAACGATCTTTCGTTGAAATTATGAGGCTGTAGCGGAAATTTGTGCATCAGTGGAAAATTGGGCTTTGTCTGGAGCACAGCATTTCAGGTTATACCATTCTAGCCTCTTGTTGTCTCTGAGCTGCTTTTATAACTCTGCACAGGTAACCAAACAAGGCGAAATAGTTCTAGCCTGTACACCCATTCTTGCTTTCTCACCATGTACGTTACAGATAAGCAAGCAATTTCTCCAGTTTTCCTCCATGTACGCGTTCATGTCAATACTCCTGACCTACAGTCTTCTAGAATCTTCTTTGGATTCCCTTGCAAACTGGTTATAAGATCTTACTGGTTCCTGGATTAATGGGTTAAGCAAAAGCTTGAATACGCGTTCATTTTATATCTGCATGAAAGAGTTTTATTTCCTCTGTTTTGGTCTTAAGCCTCTGCTTTTCAAATCTCCCCGGTCATTGGTATTATAATCTGTGGGCTCCAGTCTGCAATTTTATTTATTTGTTTTCTTAAATTTATGTTACTATTTTGTTTGGCTATGCCAGGTTTTAGTTGTGGCACTCGGGATCTTTCATCTTCATCGCGGCATGCGAGATCTTTAGCTGCAGCACGTGGGGCCTAGTTCCCTGACCAGAGATCGAACCTGGGCCCCCTGCACAAGAAGTGCAGATCTTAGCCACTGGACCACCAGACAAGTCCCCAGTCAGCACTTTAAAAAATCGCATAGGAAATAACTAACCTGCATTGCATGTAATAAAAGTAAGCATTTTTTAATGAAACTTCTATTTGCATTACATTTGTATATTTGTTCTAAGCGGATTTAAATTGCTTTCTTTTTTTGGATGATCACTGTTTGGAGGTAAATACTTGGGCCTTAATGTGTTTGTTTTATAATATTTTATTTTCACTCAGTAAAGAGTGACTGGAGTATTTTTAAGTCAGGCAGATGTGAATGGAAAGTGCGAGAACCTCACAGTTTACGGTTAATCGCTCTCTGATGCTCTTTTCCTCCCCTACCACATCAAGTACAGAGCAAATTTGAGTGCAATACTCAGCGTGCCTGCTCTGGTAAACCCAACACCCAAGAGACACATAATATTACATACAAACTGTTTTCAAATACCAGTGGGTCCAAGCCCTAAGATCCCCGCTCAGCTGCTGATGGAGGAGCAAGAGAATTACCTTCATAGACAAGTAAGAACCACCTTCACGGTCCGCCAACACCCATCGTCAGCGCTGGCTTGCTGGGTGGGAGACCAGGGGCAAATCCCATCACTTCTCTGGACTAATTTCACCTGGAAACAGGAAAAGTGGTGAATGAGATACTGTACATGAAATTCTTCCATAAACTCTGAGTCATCACATAAAAGAAGGGGGTGACAGAGGATGAGACAGTTGGATGGCACCACTGACTCAATGGACATGAGTCTGAGCAAACTCAAGGAGATGGTGAAGGACAGGAAGCCTGGCATGTTGCACTCTTTGGGGGTCACAAAGAGTCGGACATGACTGAATGACTGAACAACAAATATCACATAAGAACAGGGAGAACATTGTCCGGGCCCAGGAGGGGATCCGAATGATAGAAAGGGGAGGTGCAAAGGTCCTGATATTTGAAAAATGTCCTGGATGATTCTAAAAGCTGCCCGCGCCCCACTAGGACGTGCACACTGATTGGCTCACGGGCCCTCCTGTGATACAGATCCTGTGATACAGATCACATGATCTGTATGTGGTCTCCAAGTGTGCACACGGGCATTAATGCTGGGAGAGAGGAAAGTAGCAGTGATCCCCCCAAAGATTAAGGATTCTGTTCCAAAGCAGGGCTCCTCAACCTCAGGATGGCTGGCCTTTGGCACCAGATAATTCTTTGTCATGGGCCTATCCTGTGGAATGAAGGATGTTCAGCAGCATCGCTGGCCTCTGCCTGCGAGATGCCACCATGTGCTCAGTCATGCCCAACTCTTTGCGACCCCATGGAGTGTAGCCCACCAGGCTCCTCTGTCCATGGAATTTGCAAGCGAGAATACTGGAGTGGTTTGCCATTTCCTCCTCCAGAGGATCTTCCCAACCCAGGGATCGAATCTGAATCTCTTGAGTCTCCTGCATTGGTAGGCAGTGGTTCTTTACCACCACCACCACCTGGGAGATGCCAGTTGCATCCCTCAAATCCTGACAACCCAGGTTTGCTGAATGTCCCCGGAGGACCACTGCTCCAAAGCAGTTTAGAGGCAGAGGGCACAGAAAGGGAAATTTCAGACTCCTGGCCCCAAATCTCCTAACCCCTGTAGATCACAACCGTGGCGGTTTCCACACTTCCCGTATCAGGCCTGACTTGTCCTCACGTCCCAGGACACTGGGTCACACCATCTTCCACGCCCTCCCACCCCACATCACCTTGGGGCTTCCTCTCCCACCACCTCCCTTTTTAAACAATATTTCTGCATGCATCTGGAGGGGCCAGGTCTTGGTTGCAGTTCGTGGGCTCTCTGGTCGTCATCCCAGCACTGGTGATCTTCTCCTTGCGGTGTGTGGACTCTCAGTTGAGGGTGGGGGGTCTAGTTCCCTGGGGTGCATGCTCAGTCGTGCCCAACTCTTTCGTGACCCCACGGACTGTAGCCCGCCATGCTCCTCTGTCCACGGGATTTCCCAGGCAAGAATACTGCCATTTCCTTCTGCAGGGGATCATCCTGACCCAGGGATGGAGCCTGAGACTCCTGCATCGGCAAGCAGATTCTTTCACCACCTAGTTCCCTGACCAGGGATCAAACCTTGGCCTCCTGCATTGGAAGCACAGTCTTAGCCTCTGGATTACTGGGGACATTCAGCCTTTTTTTTTTTTTTTTAATTTGGCTGCAAGGACCCGAGGTTCTGGGTCTGGAAACTCAGCTGTGGCATGCAGGATCTAGTTCCCTAATGAGAGATGGAACCCAGGCCCCCTGAACTGGGAGAAGCGTCTTAGCCATTCAGCCACCAGGGAAGTGCCCCCACCATCTCAACTGCCTTTCTGCCCAGCATCCAGATTCTCCCTATGAAGTACTGACTTCCTAAAGCTCAGTTTGAATCATTTCCTTCTCCAACGACAGTGGTGTCCATCTCCATTATAAACCGTCCACAATCTAGCCTCCAGCTTCCCCAAGTCCATCTAGGAGCTTTTGGGAGAGGAACAAAGTAAAACTGCCTGAACTGAACTAAGTCCTAGAAATGATTTTGGCCTGGAAAAGCATTAAGGTCAGAATGATAAAAAATATACCCTTTCTTTGGAACTGAAGTTTACACGTGATTGATTATCTGTTACTGGAGTTCAGCATGCTCCAAATGCAAGGGGTAATGGAAGCGAAAGTGTGTGTGTGTGTGTGTGCTCAGTCGTGTCAGGCTCTTTTGGACCCCTGTGGTGGTTAAAGCAAGGGCTTCAAACTGGTCAGACTCCTTAGGTCCTGAAATCAGTTTAATGGGTTAGCAATAGTCTTTTTTAAAAAAAATGGAAAGAAGAGAATAGACTAGAACAAGATAGGATAGAATTAGAACGGACGTAGAGTAGATCTGGCTGCGTCATGTGAGGTTGGGGTAAGAATCTCCCTTTAAACTTCTCTCTCAGTAATAGGCATTTACAGGCATGTCAGATAATATTTCTCACTATAGGTTGAGTCTAAAAAGTTTGAAGGCACCAACAGGCAATCTATATATTCAGTAGTGGAAGCAGGTGTAACAGCAGCAAAAAGTGCAAGGTCACTGGACCTCCGGAGCTGCAAAGTCAGGATGGGGCTCGGGTGGATGCCAGGGCGGGGGCAGTACTGGGTGGGGCGGACACGATCAAGGAAAGGCAAGCCCATGTGGGGCTCCCTGACTTCGGGTGTCGGGGCTCAGTCCCGGGGGTCTGGTGGGTTGCAGAGGAGGAGGAGAAAGGAGGCTGCGAATCGCAGGTGAAGGACAAGGAGGCGGCCCGATGGAGGGACGTAGAGTCCAAGGACACCCCATTTCCCAGCATCAGCAGCCCTGGGGACCCCCGGGAGAGCCCGGCTGGGGGCGCAACCACGCCGAGGGACCCAAGACCCTCCCCGATCCGCTGGGGCCCGTCCTCACCGGGCACCGGCCGGGCGGCGACAACAGCGGGGCCCTCCCTCTCCGGAGACCGAGCCGCGCGGCGGGTCCTCTGGCCTCGGGCCGCTGCAGCCACCGGCGTCGACCTCGCGGCTCAGGCCCCTCCGGCCACCGCAACCCGGGTGTCCACCCCCCGCCCCCACCTGCCCTCTCGGGAACGAGCCCCGTGTCGCGCGCTCCGCCCCGCTGGCCGTAGGGAGCGCGAGCCGCCCCGCCGAGAGCCAGCCTCTAGGAGCGCAATCGCGGGTTCCTCGCGAGCATGCGCAGCAGGGCCGCGGGGCTCCATTCTTCGGACAAACTCCGCTTCTCCGGGTCTTCAGTGCGCGGCGGCTGGCGGCCTGGCCAATCGGCGTGGGGAGGCGGGGCCAGGGCTCACGAATGAGGCGGGGCAAGCCCAGGATTGGGCAGCGGCGCCCGCGGACCGAGAGTCGCTCAGACCTGAGACTTGGACTGGAGGTCTGTGCGGTGACGCTCAGAGAGAGCTGGGGGGGCCTTGAGACTCAAGGATTTGATTCTGCGCTAATTGAGCGGAAGCGATCATTGAAGTGCATCCTTAGGCCCGTCACTTTCCTTAGGCTGAGGAAGGAGATTTCTTCTGCACTTCCCTGACAGGTTAAAATGACTAACCTCAAAGTTGGGCCAATTTGATTCAAGCTAAATAATGATAATAACAGATTATAACCGAGTAAAACAAGAATCCATGATCGATAGTGATGTAAATAATTAAATGGAGAGATGAGAAATCTCTTACAGTAGGATGCCGACTAATAAATGAAGGAATGAAACAGAAATTCACCATTTGGCGACCATCATTAAGTAATAGGATGGACTTTCCTGATGACTCAGACGATAAAGCGTCTGCCTACAATGCGGGAAGCCCGGGTTCAATCACTGGGTCGGGAAGATCTGGATAAGGAAATGGCAACCCACTCCAGTATTCTGGCCTGGAGTATCCCATGGACGGAGGAGCCTGGTAGGCTACAGTCCATGGGGTCGCAAAGAGTCGGACACGACTGAGAAACTTCACCACGACGACATTAAGTAATAACTGATTTGGACAAAAATAAATGGCCTCTAAGACCGGAGGGTGAAAGTTTAACAAGGAACTGGTATTTGTGTATTCCCAAATTACCTATTTCTCCACAAGAAACTAATTAATTGCAAGAGGGGAAATATGAATTTTACAGTAGAGAAACCGTCCTCAAAGTCTCTGGGGTTTCTGGAAGTCCTCATGGGACATTCCAAAGGTTACATGACATGTAACAGGTTGAATGCTGAAGCACATATGAGATCGTGTAGTGCTCCATTTACCTACATTAAAGAGATTTATGCCCCCCGAAAAAAAAGTAAAACACCATTCTTATAAAACTTGTTTTGGAAAATACAATGATTTTCATTAAAATGTTATGCTAACACCTAAAAGTTTTATTGTATCTTTTTTGGTAACAGATTTATTGGATATAATTCACATACCATACAATTCACCCAATTAAAATGTACAATTGAATGGGTTTTAGTATATTCACAGAGATGCGGATGTCACCACAATCAGTTTTAGAACAATTTCATCACTCCAAAAGAAACACACTTCAGTCCCCCATCCTCCCATCCTAAGCAACTATTAATCTAATTTCTGTCTCTATAGATAAGCATATTCTGGACATTTCACTTAAATGGAATCATACAACCTTTCGTCTTTAGTGTCTAGCTTCTTTCACTTAGCATAGTGCTTTCAAAGTCCATCCATGTTGTAGCATGCCAGCAATACTTCATTCTTTTTATCATCAAATAATATTGCACTGTATAGATATACCCCAATTTGTTTACCCATTCATCTGTTGAATAACATTGGGTTGTTTCCACTTTGGGGCTACTATGAATAGTGCTGCTATGAACATACATGTGCAAATTTGTGTGGACAGATGTTTTCAATTATTTTCCCACCTAGGAGTAGACTTGCTGTGTCAACGTTTAACCATTTGAGGAATTGCTAAATTGTTTTCCACAGGGTCTGCTCCGTTTTACATTCCTACCAGCAATGTATGAGGATTCCAATTTCTGCACATCCTGGTCAACACTTGTTATTATCTGTCTTTCTGATTAGCATGGCATTTCATTGTGAAGTGAAGTGGCACTTCATGGTGGTTTTGGTTTGCATTTCCCTGATGGCTGATGATGTTGATCCCCTTCTCAGGTACTTATTTGCGATTTGCATATTTTCTTTGGAGAAATGTCTATTTAGAGCCTTTACCCATTTCAAAGTTGAGTTGTCATTTTATTATCAAGCCTAAAAATTCTTTATATATCCTAGATATATGTCCATTGTCAGATATATGATTTGCAAAAGTTTCCCCCATTCTGTGGATTGTCTTTTCATTTTATTGCCCCCAGTTAAGACAGGGTCCTCTGAAGCACAGAAGTTCTTAATTTTGATGATGTCCAGTTTATCTTTTTTTTTTTGCTTGTGCTTTTGATGTCACATCTAAGAAATCAATGCCTAGTCCAAGTTCACAAAGATTTACTCCCACGTATTCTAAAAAGTTTGGTAGTTTACTTCTTACATTTGAGACTTAAACCCAATTTGAGTTATCTTTTGTGTATGGGCAAAGTACGGGGCTTCCCAGCTGGCTCAGTGGTGAAGAATCCGGCTGCCAATGCAGGAGACTCAGGTTCGATCCTGGAGTCAGGAAGATTCCCTGGAGAAGGAAATGGCAACCCACTCCAGTATTCTTGCCTGGAAAATCCCATGGACAGAGGAGCCTGGCAGACTACAGTCAATGGGACTGCAAGGAGTTGCACATGACTTAATGACTAAGTATGCACAGGCAAAGTAGGGCTGTGATTTCTTTTTTCTTTTTTTTTTTTTTTTGCGTATGAACATCCTAGTTGTACCATTTGTTGAAAAGACTGTTCTTTTCTCCCTGTAATTCTTTTGGCTTCGCTGTTGAAAAACAATTAACTGTAAATATGAGGATTTATTTCTGGACTCTCAATTCTATTCATGATATGTGTCTATCTTGTGCCAGCACCACCCTGACACAATTACTGTTGCTTTGTGGTAAGTTTTGAAATCAGAGAGTGAATTCTCCAACTTCATTCTTTCTCAGGATGGCTTTAGACCCCTTAAGTTTACAGTTGTCATCTTTCTTGTCAGTCTTTTTGAAAACAGATCTTTATTTTAAACTTTACATCATTGCAAACACACTCCATGGCAATTATTTTCAAGTATTCTTGCTTTTTCCACCTACCTGTATATTATAATGCTCCCCAATATTATAAGCCTATTTACATATGATTGGCTACCTAATTTAGTTATTTTCCTATTGGACACTCATTTCTAAATATTACTATTGCTGCTGTGACTGCTTCATTCCTAAGTTTCGGAGTACCTGGGTGAAAGTATATGGGAACGCTATGTACACTTCTTGCAATTTTTCTGCATGAAATTATGTCCAAATGAAACGTCAGAAAAAAACTATCCGTTTGGCATTTAATGAGGGGAAAGCATCTTTTTCCGAACTGCTCCAGCCCCCTGCCCAGCTATCCGATGCTCGTCCATGAGTCCGGCCATCGTCCATCGGTCCAGCCCCCACTCACAGCTCACAGTCACTGCCCACTTATTCTCTGACCACTCTGTGCTGTGGGGACCGGGGTTGCTCCGGTGCGGGGAGCTGCGGAGCCTGGGAGTGCTCTCCTGGACACTTGGCGGTGGCGATCCGAGTGGTCCAGCATCCACCGAGCTGAAGCCGGCCCTACCTCTCACCCGCCGCAGGTGCGACGACGCCCCCGCTGCCCCGCTGCGCCTTCTGCTCGCCGCGACACTTGCCAGCCCTCCGCCCGCTCCACCCGGCTCCGCCTTCGTGCGGCCAGAGCCCCCAGACTTCTGGCCTCGCGTCCTCACGTGGACAGAAAGAAGGCACTGCTCCTCTAGAAAATGCCGGTCGCCTGACACCCCTCCCTCCGCCTCCCTCCTCCGCGCCTCGCCGGGTCCCTGCGCTCCGGGCAGGTGCGGGGCCAGGTCGCGCGGGGCCAGGCTGCCCACATTTTCCGCACCCTCGGTCGAATCCCCTCCTTCCTGCTTTCTCTTGCCCCCTTTCCCATCCGTGTTCTCTGTCCTGCGCCTCCTTCTTGGGCCTAAGCTCCGCCGGACCTCCGGCTCGGCGTTCGGGGTCCCCTCATCTCCGCCCCTTGCCGGGGCTTCGCGTCCCGCACCCCTTGCTGTCCGCCCGGAGCGCCTCCCCTGCGGAAATCGGCAAAAAACCGCTGCCCCCGCGTACTTCAGCCTAAGTTACGGAGCAGGAGGGTATGGGGAGAAGCCATAGATCTTAATAAACAGTGGTCACGTGGTGTCTTGGAAGCGGTACCTGCTGGGGGAAATCAGACACCGCGGAGGAAGGTCTGCGACTTGGTTCAGAAGGTCTGTCGGAGAAGGACTGGGAGCGCGGATCTCGGATAGCCAGCGATCTGCCGGATCGCCACTGAGGGATCCTCCCTGCCCCCAGCAGAAGTCACTTTGGAGCCGGTGCCCCGGCTGCAAAGGGCCTGGGTGGGCGTCCTGGGTCCGCTGGGCCGGACAGCTTCCGGGCGCGCCGCCTCCCGTCCGCCCGGAGCATCAGCCACGCGGGGCGGGGGAGGGGGCATCTCTGGACCGGTCCTAGCGGTGGCAGCCCCCAGGGGAAAACACGCGGAGGGTGTGCCGGCAGATGAAGCGTGGTGGTGGTGGGGGCGTTGTCAATATTTTCTTTTCAGTGGCGTTGCCGGGTGTCGGCGAGGATGCCTGAGCGCCGGGTGGAAATGTTGGGAGCGGTGTCCTCCCGCGGAGCCGCTATCTCACCCAACACTTTTGAGAGGATCATTACCGACCTGGACACGACCGGGATACGTCCAGCGGGACTGGCTGGATGAATGATCACCACCCCTGTGGCAGGACGTTGTGGTACGCTGTAAAATGGATGCTGGAAAGACCTTTGTAATATATTAAGAAAAAATAGAAAAAAAAGAAAAAATAGGGAATTCCCTGGGTGTCCAGTTGTTAGGACTCGGTGTGTCACTGCCGCTGCCCAGGTTTGACTCTCCGGAGGGAATTAAGATCCCAGAAGTCAGAGGGAACGTCCAAGAAAAAAAAGAACTGAATGACCCCAATTTTCTGAATATAAAAATATTTATTACAAACCTATCTCTAGGTGATGGAATTATTGGAGATATTTGTAATATTTTTTCTTAATATTTTCTTATTTATTTCATGACGATGAATGACATTATTTTTAGCTTGAAAGAAAGACCAATGCAAGTTATTTTTAAAAAGAAAGTGTACCGTCATCCTATGTATTTTTAAAAATTTTATTGTTTATTTATTTATGGTTGTGCTGGGTCTTTGTGACTGCGAGCGGTTTTCTCTAGTTGCAGCCGGCGGGGGCTACTTTTCATTGCTTTGCTGGGGCTTCTACTTTTGGTGGCCTCTCTTGCTCCAGACAGGACTTCCCTGGTGGCTCAGGCAGTAAAGCGTCTGCCTACAATGTGGGAGACCTGGGTTCAATCCCTGGGTTGGGAAGATCTTCTGGAGAAGGAAATGGCAACCCACTCCAGTATTCTTGCCTGGAAAATCCCATGGATGGAGGACCCTGGTAGGCTACTACAGTCCATGGAATGGTAAAGAGTTGGACACGACTGAGCGAATTCACTTCACTCACTTGCTCCAGAGCACCTGCTCTAGGGTCCTCCGCCTTCAGTAATAGCAGATCATGGGGGCAACAGTTGTGGCTCCCGAGCTCTAGAGCACAGGCTCAGTAGTTGTGGCCCACGGGCTTAGTTGCTCTGAGGCATGTGGGATCTTCCTGGATCAGGGCTCAAACCCGTGTCTCCTGCATTAGCAGGCAGATTCTTTACCACTGAGCTACCGGCTGGGCAGGCCATTCCTCTCTCCCTCAAACCCAGTTTCCTGAAAGAGACCGCCATCGCTGAGCCCTTTTCATCCCCCTTCCAGCATCTCCCCTCTCCCTCCCTTTCCTCTACCCTGGGGTAGGGGGTAGGGAGTTGTCTGTGGGGTGGCTTCCTGACTGTTCTCTCAGCTCCCACTTTGGATGCCCCCACCGCACCTCGCATCCGTTCTCCTCCTGGGTGTTCAGTGAGTTTTGTAAAACCACACTGACTAGGTTCCCCCTCTGGGAGAATCCTTCCCCACCTCCCTCTGCCTTCCATGAACCTGGACTTACCTGTGGCCTCTAGGCCCCTGGGCTCTGGGCCACTAGCCTCTGTCCATCCTGCCTGCCCCATGGCCTTCCTGTCCTTCTCTCTCTGGCTCCAAGTCTCGCCTCTCCCAAGCATGCTGTCCTTACCCTTCAGCTCCCTTCATGGGGCTTCCCCAGGGCCCTGTCATACGCTGAGGAGCTGTTGGCCTTTTCTCTGGCAGCCCTTAGCCCCAGTTTTCATGGACTTGTCGCAGGAAGTTCCGTGCTTCCTGTCTAGCTCTGGGAGCCTGGGCTGTGATCTGTTGACTACTGGGTCCTGTGTATCCTGCTCTGGGAAGACATTAAAGTTCTCCAAAGGTGGGACTTCCTGGTGGTCCAGCAGTTAAGACTCTGCACATCCAATGCAGCCGGCCTGGGTTCGATCCTTGGTCAGGGAACTAGATCCCATGTGCCACAGCTAATGATCCCACGTGGGGCACAGAAGATCCCGTGTGCCCCAACCAAGACCTGCTGCAGCCAAATAAATATGAATTTAAATGAATGTAAGACAGAATAAAATATACAATGTTGGTCTGGGTGTGTTAAAGAAAGAAGTCAAGGGGGAAGAAAGCAGCAGGAGGGAGAGGGCAGGTGAATCTAGGTGGTGCTCCCTGCATGCTTGTACAACTTCTATGGGAGTTTCCAAATGTTTCAAAATTTAAAAAATAAGAAAACCTCCACATCCAGCGTGTAGGTTCCCATCCTGGCTCGGCAATGGCTTCCTGCCCCGCAGTCCTGACCACCTTCCAGGCAGGGCGACTTGGGCCCCTGGAGGGAGGTACCCCCTTGCTGCTCCCCCACACAGCCTCCAGGGACCAGTGAGTCAACCAGGCCCCCTCACTGGGGCCCCGAGCGCCACTCCCAGCCTTGCCTGGCAGTTCCAGAAGGGGTCAATTGTGCCACAGCACAGTTCAAGGGAGTGGTTGCCCGCTGGGACCCTGTCCAGGCCAGGACTGCCTGGAGACCAGGCTGAGGGGCAGGGGTCAGCTCCTCTCCCCACCACCTCTTCTCCAGGCCTGCTCCACCATCGAACGGTCCCCCCCAGCCCCCCAGCACCCTCAGAGCCAGCCCACCACGGGGATGACTCAGACCTCAGGAAAGGAGAACCAGGGTGGGGGATGGGAATCTATTTAAATATAGAATCCAGACAAAAGAACTTTCCAAGTTATGGGTACAGAACGTAAATGTTACAGACAACCTCGCTGTAAAAATAACAGCAGAATGGAGAGTTGGGCAAGGAAGATGCCACGTAACTCACTTTTCCCAAGAGGGAGTCAACAGATAACAGATTAAATTTGGAAAATGTTGCTTGAAAACAGAAGTCCTCTAAACTCTGCCTTAAAAAAAAATAATCCATTTCGCCTTGCTCAAAGGCAGTTTCCAAATGACGAGGAGCATGTGGGCTGAAGCATCTTGAAGGAGTCAGTCGCTCAGTCGTGACCCCACGGACTGTCCCCCGCCAGGTTCCTCTGTCCATGGAATTCTCCAGACAAGAACACTGGAGTGGGTTGCCATTTCTTTCTCCAGGCTGACACCTTTTCTCAGGGAACCCCGACTTCTGGTTGAAGGAGGGCAACAGTAGGCCAGCACTACAGAGACCTGGAGGCGGGGTGCTCAGGCTCCCAAGAGTCTACCTTGGCCCCCACACCACCCAGAGGAAACACAATGGGGCACCATACACTGCTGTTGGGGTGCCCCCTCAGACTGCAGGCCCACGTCCTCCTCAGCAGAGCCTGGGGCTGCCATGAACGTTAGGGCCCCTGTGCAGGGGGGCTGTCAGTCCTGTGCGGCTCCCTGGAGGAAGCAGCCTTTCTGAGGGTCCAGGAGGAAGGAGCGGGCTGAGGCCTCCTGTGGACTGGCTCTGGAGGGAGAGCCAGGGACAGGCAGGATCCACTTCCCAGGGGTTCTGGGCTGGAGACCAAAGGCGGCAGAAAGAGGAGGCCTCCGAGTCTCCACCTCATCTCTGGATCAGAGGCTGGATGTCCACGCTGAAGAGGCCCAGGGGTGTGAGGCCCTGGGGCATGGAGGCCCTTGCAGAGCCCTCCGGGGTCTGAGATGGTCCAGGCCAGGAAGGGCGAGGTAAGTGCTAGAAGGGAGGCCCTGGGGTGGGGGGTGGGGGGAGGGGGACGGTGAGGGGGGAGGGGGACGGGGGGCGGTGGTGGTTGGAGCTGGGGTCTCAAAGGATCCAGAATCATGGAATTGTAAAAGCCTATCTATGATGGGACCTAGTGTACAGCATCTTTTATTCTCTTAAAAAAATTTTTTTTTGCTACAAAAGTAAATTATGCTTGATCAGGGGGGAAAAAATTACAGTGCTGAAAGTGAAAACCAGTCAGGGGCTGGGCCCCAGGAGAAGCCCAGTGGAACGCGTAGAAGGCGCAGCCAAGATCACTGACCCGGGCAGGACGCACCCTCGGTTGTCAGGGCTACGGGGCTCCCCTGGGCTCGACGCGGGCCGAGGTGGACTCCTCCCCGTCCACCGAGGGGCTGGAGGCAGAAGGGCCTGCTAAGCTTCCGTCTTCTTTTTCATCTGGAAGAGAAGGGGATGGGTCAGGCTGTTGTCAAAGGAACAGGGGGTGGAGGGGTGGGGGGCAAACCTGGGGGTCCCAGCTGCCAGGGGAGGGGTGCGGAGCTGTTGGCTGACTTAGAGAAGTAACTGCTGACTCCAGACATGCACGCAAAGGCCACTGGCCGGGGGACACAGAGGTTGTTTCCAGAAGACTTCAGGCTAATTTTGGGCTGAGCACCAGGAAGCCGCTGCTACCCCTGCTGCCTGGCCAGGGGCGGGAAGCGCTGTGGACAGGTCTGGAGGTAAAGGTGGAGGGGCAGGCCGAGGGTGCCCACAAGCGCCTGCCCAGGGGCGCCTGGGGGCCTGCGTGTAGCCCCTGTTCCACGCCCCATCTCTGCGTCCGAGGAAGGTGAATTTGTCCTAATTCTCACAAAGGCGCCCTATGGGTTGAGGCCTACTTGGCTCCAGAGCCCAGGATGATCTGAGAAGTGAGCAGAGGTCTCAGCTGGTGTGGAGGGAGCCCCAGGATGGCCTGTCCCACCCAGCCCAGCTGGAGAAATGGGCTCTGAGCCAGATGCTCCCCACTCCCATCCTTTGCAGCGACCGACTGATGACCTCAGGGCGGTGACTTTGCTCCTCTGAGCCCTGCCTCCCCACAGGTCACCAGGAAGGACCCTCTCCCCCCACAGAGGCAGGTGGACATGGAACAGGCCAGCGGAAGGGCTCAAGGTGAGCCGGGCCCCCTGCAGAGGGGCCTCCGGGCTCCGGGTTCCCTGACTCCCTGAGGATGGCCCCGTCTAGCAGGCGATGGAGTCTGAGGGGTCCCTTAGGTTCCCTGAGAACTCTAGGCTGGTGGCTGGGGATGCCCCCATCTCATGAAAAAGACACATGAATATGTAAATGCAGAAATAGGAGAGAAATAGGCCCAGGAACACAGACACACAAGGACCCACACAAAGTTACCCTTCTAGGCAAATACACATGTAAACAGACAGAACCTTAGACACACACACACACATACATGCACGTGTGCATGGAGGCCTACAGACACGCAGAGATTCACACCGAGATGTGTTTAGACAGACACACAATGCCCACGGCACATGCACCCTCTCCAGGCCAGCCAAGCCTGGCGGTCCCCCTGACTTCGGCCCTAAGAAGGCCCTGCTCCTGTACTGCGTGCTGGGCCCAGGCCTCACCTGTGTCCAGCTTGCTGCGTTTCTGTTCAGGCTCCTGGGGGGCGGCCTCGATGGCCCGCTGAGCCTCAGGATGGATCTTCAGGAGGGCTTTGGCGAGGGTGGCAGGGCCAGGCACCCCTAGGGACATGATGCAGTGCACGCCTTTGCGCTTGGCCCCTTCCACTTTGGCACTGTCCTTGGAGGCCGTCAGCAGGACCAGTTTGGAGAACTTCCTGGGTTTCTGGGGGGCTGCGGGGACAACATCTGTGCCCGGCTCAGGGGGTTCAGGGGTGGGCTCCTGGCCGGCCTTTACACTCTCGCCCTCCTGCTCGCTGGACTCGGGCAGGGGCATTCTGGGATGGGCGGCCGGGCCCCCAGGCGGGACGCTCAGGTCTCAGTAGGATTTGTCCTCCACCTCCCTGCAAGGAACCTGGCAGTCCAGGGGCTCTGTCCTAAGGGAGGAGACAAAATCCCATCAGCGGGGACATCCCTGGCAGTCCAGTGGATAAGACTCTGGGCTTCTAATGCAGGAGACATACGTTCGATCCCTGGTTGGGGAACTAAGATCTCACATGGGAAAAAAAATCCCATCAGTGGAGGGGCCCTTGGGCCAGGGTTCAAGAGGAATCTGGGCTGGAAGATAGGGCAGGTGGGGCTGCCCTGTGCCCCCCACGCCCGCTCCCACCTTGGGGAAGGACCTGAATGGAGCTGGAGAACCCGGGCCGGCATGTCTGCTGTCTTGGCAGCCTTGGGACCATCACCTCCCCCAGCCAAACCTCACTCCCCAACTGTAAAATGTGCCAGAAACAGGGCTCTCCAGGGGCTGCTGGGGTGACCAAGGTACTGACAGCTGTGAGTTACTAGGAATCCAGGCCCACCGGTGCTGAGCTCAGGGTGGAGTGCTTCCACGGGTTTGTCCCATTTAACCTTCACTCCATGTTATGGAAGTTGTTCTCATCGCCCCAGGTTACAGATGAGACCACGGAGGCACACGGCCATGGAGCATAGCTGCGGGTCCGGTCGAGCTGGCCCAGGGCCCGCCCCGCACTGCGCCTGGGCTACCCCTGAGCAACGGGCGTTGGGGAAAAGCACTTGCGGGATGTGAGCTCAGGTCACCAACCCTCCCAGAAGGCCCGCTGCCCTTCACCCCGACACTCTGTCTGTGTCACCAGGAGCGGGGGCTGGGCCCCCAGGGCACTCTGCAGGCCCCAGAGGGGAGCCTGGCCCTGGGAGGCTGGACTCTGGATTCACAAATAGATCCAGTCCCCATCCCAGGCCAGAGGCCCAGGCCCCCAGGGCTAGGAGATGCCAGGGCCCCACGAGGGCAGCGACTTCTGTCTGAGCTGGTGCTGGTGCTGCCCCAGCTGAGTGGGGACAAGGCTGTGGAGGTGTCCAGAGGAGCTATGGTCACTGAGGGTTCCCTGGCTGCTGGTCTGGAGAAGCAGAAAAGATGGCTGACAGGGGCAGGGTTGGCCTGGAGACCCGGGCCCTGGGGCATCAGTGTGGGGGTGTCTGTTGGGGGTGACTGGGTAGTGGGCAGATGGTGAGGGTCTTTCTCAGTTTAGCCCAGAAACAAGGCTATCACCTTGGCAGACATCTCATGTACCCTATCCAGAACCCAGGGGGCAGTGAAGCCCATACTCTTACCTGCCCCCCTGGACCTGCTTTTCCAACCTGGCTTTGAACTGTTTCTTTGAGTTTGCAGTCCATACAAACTGTCGGACACGACTGAGCAACTGAACAACAAACTCATATGGCTTGAAGGGTCCATGCCCCTCACTTCATAGTCTTCCAAGACCCCATCACCCATGACAGGAGCCTGAAGTGCAAGATCAATGTGTGGTTGGGGTGTCTTGCCCCCCACAGGTTCCCCTGACTATTAGACATGAGAGCAGAAACCTCCCACTGTGACAGGGAGGACTCCAGGGGGGGTGTCCTCAGGTCTATGCTGCCTGGTAGCAAGTCCCCTGACCACTGGCACCCCTAGGATTGCTGTCTTATTATCTCTCCTGTCCCTGGTCCAGCTTCTGGATGAGCCAACCCCTGCTCCTCCCTTCCCGGCTCTGCCCACCCTGCCCCACAGTGTGGGCAATATGGTGGTATCGGGGGCCTGGGGGAACACAGGGTTCAGCAGAAAAGATGCTGTCAGTGCCTCCCCTAGCAGAGCCACTCTGGGCAGGAAAGGGTTATGGTGGGAAGCCCCGCCCCCAGGCCCCTGATTGGCTCTGGGGCACATCCCTGGCCTAGCCCAAACCTTTGTGGTCCAGGGATGAAACTCCAGGTGGTTGCACCCCTTCCTCGTACCATATCCAAAAAATTAACTCTAAATGACCACAGGCTTAAACATGAGAGCTAGTGATAAAACTCTTAAAAAAAAGAGTTGGATTAGGCAAAGAACTAAAAGTACAGACAACCAAAGAAGAAATATGTTAATTGGACATCATCAAGATTTAAAACTTTTGTGAGTCAAAGAGACTCACAATCAAGAAAGTTAAAAGGCAATCCATAGGATAGGAGAACATTTTTGCAGATCATGTATCTGATAAAGGGTTTTCCTGGTGGTTCAGTGGTGAGGAACACACCTGCCAATGCAGAAGACCCGGGTTTGATCCCTGGGTCGGGAAGATCCCCTGGAGAAGGGAACAGCAACCCACTCCAGTATTCTTGCCTGGGATTTCCCGTAGACAGAGGAGTCTGGCATATAGTCCATGGGGCGGCAAAAGAGTCGGACACAACCTAGTGACTAAAACAACAACATATCTGATAAACGACCTGCATCTGGAATTTATAAAGAACACTTACAACTCAGTAATGAAAAGACAAATAACTCAATTTTAAAATGGGCAAAGAATCTGAAAAGGCCTTTCTCCAAAGAAAATATACAAGTGGCCAGTAAGCACATGAGATGTTCAACATCATTAGTCATGAGGGAAACGTGGATCATGAGATACTATTTCACACTATTAGGATGGATCTAATAAAACAAAGCAAAAAACGGACAATAACAAGTGATAGTGAGGTTGAGAAGAAAATAGAGCCTTGATACACTGCTGGTGGAGCTGTACATAGGCGCAGCCAGTTTGGAAAACAATCTGGCAATTTCTCAAAAGGTTAAACATAAAATTACCATATAACCCAGCAATTCTACTCCTAGTTGTTTCTCCAAGAGAAATGGAAACTGATGTCCACATAAAAACTTGTACATAGAATGCTTGCAGCAGCATTATTCATAGACACCAAAAAGTGAAACAGCCCAAATATCCATCGACAGGTAAATGAATAAACAGAATGTGATGTGTCCACACAATGGAATATTATTTGATTATCTGACAAATTCCTGCCACACATGAATAAGCCTTGGAAACATTCGCTGAATGAAAAAAAGGCCTGTCATCAAAGATCGCAAATCATACATTCCATTTCTATAAAATGATCTGAAGTCTCTAGAAAATTGATACAGTAGAAAAATCCATAGGGACAGAAGGTAAATTTGTGCTTTTCTAGGGTTAGGGGTGGGAGGGATGGGGGCCAGAAGAGTGAATACTAGCATGGGGGTTTCTGGGATGATGAAAAGTTTCCAAAACTGATGGTGGTGAAGGCTGTAGAACTTGGTGAATTTACTAGAAGCCACTGAATTGTACATTGTGAGTGAACTCACAGCATGTAAACTATCTCAATAAAACGCATGTATTAAGAAAAGGGAAATTAAGTCTATGACCAGTGGTTTTCCAACTTCACGATACCTAAGAATCTTCCAGAATTCTTGTTTAAAATGCCCAATCCTGGACTCCTCCAACCCCAGACTTCTTTCTCAGTGCGTCTGGAGAGGGCCCTGAGAATCTACCTTTTTTTTAAACCAGTACTCTATTTATTCTGATACTTTGTGAAACATGGCTGATGTCATGGGTCCTCAGCTTAGGAAGTTTCTAATCTCTCGTTCATAGTTGAACTGTTCTTCGGCCACTCCATAATCATTGTCCCATGTGCTTCTTGGAGGGCTGTGATGGGGCTGCTGGTGAGGTGATGGGTTCACTTAGGCATCAGGTACAATCCTCACAGGGAGATTTTCAAAGCAGCAGTAAGATCCAAAAAGGGTCAAGAATTGCTACTTGATAGTGTACAGGGAACGGTTTCCCCAAAGTGGGGATTTCATGTAATGACATCTCCTTTCCCCTAATCACCATGGCTTAGAATCACCAAAGGTAGTCTTAGAGTTAGCTTTACTCCTTACCCGCTGTATTCTGCCCCTAGACCTGTCTATGCTAATCCCAAATGGCCCCCGCTCCCCAGCTCTCTCCTCTCGCATCATGATCGCCCCTCCTGACCAAGCCGCCTGAGTGCCTCCCCTGTCCCAACATCTCAGACCACCAACCGCCAGCCCTGTGAGCATCGCTAGAGCCACAAGGATGGGACGGGACAGGGGCTGGGTGCAGGGCGGGGGCGGTACTGGGTGGGGCGGACGCGGTCAGGGATAGACAACCCAGAGTGGGGTTCCCTGATTTGGGGTGTGAGGGCTCAGTCCTGGGGTCGGGATAGTTGGGGGCAAGGCGGAACGAGGAGAAAGGAGCTTGAATCGCGGATGAAGGACAAGGAGGTAGCCTGAGTGCCGGGAGGCAGAGGTGGGGAGCACCCCGCCCACCCCAGCATCAGTAGCCCTTGGGGACCCCCAGGAGAGCCCGGCAGGGACCTGAGACCCTCCCCGATCCGCTGGGGCCCGTCCTCACCGGGCACCGGCCGGGTGGCGACGGCAGAGGGGCCCTCTCTCTCCGGAGGCCGAGCAGCGGCGGGTCCCTCGGCCTCGGTGTCTGGGGGCCCCCGCCTAGGTTTGGGCAGTCACCTCAGGCTGGGGTCAAGGAACGAGCATGCGCAGCAGGATTCGTGAGGTGCCAGTTCCTTGGGCCAGAGGGTTTTCTCCGGGTCTTCCCCGCGCGGGGCGGAGCTGGCGGTCTGACCAATCGGCGCGCGGGGGCGGGACCATGCGGGTACTGGGCGGAGCTCTCCCAGGACTGGAGGGTGGGTTTAACTGAGACCAGGCGACCTCCCCCAGTATTTGACATCGGCCCGACGCGGAGGAAGCCTGAGCATTTGTTTAAGGGCCTCGATCGTCCTCTTCGTTCTTCTGAGCGAACAGAAAGAACTTCCTTTATGTTCATCAAAGCCACTGATTCCTCTGTGCCCCCAGCATCCCTGAGGGCACAGCATCTTTGGCATTGACTGGATTCTCGGTCCAACACTCTCCATTGGTCTCTTCCTCGCTACTGGTACCCCCAAACCCCCACAGGTCCAGTACTTATCTTTCAGTCCATCTATCGCCCATAGGTCCAGCCCCCACTCACAGCGCACAGTCACTGCCCACTTATTCTCTGACCACCCTGTGTGGTGGGGACCGGGATTGCTCTGGTGAGGGGAGCTGTGAGGCCTTGGGAGTGCTCTCCTGGACACTTGGCGGGTGGCGATCCGAGTGGTCCAGCATCCTCCGAGCTGAGGCCGGCCCTGCCTCTCACCCGCCCTAGGTGCAATGACGCCCCTGCTCCCCTCCCGCACCGCGCCTGCGTCCTCTGTTCGCCTCAACCCTTCCCAGTCCTCCACTCGCCGCCCCCATCACGGCCCTTCGCCCGGCTGGAGCCCCCAGTCTTCTGGCTGCGTGTCCTCACGTGGACAGAATGAAGACACTGTTCCTCTAGAAAATGCCACTCCCCTGACACCCCTGCCCTCCGCCTCCCTCCTCTTCCTCTAAGGCTGCTCCTGGGCTCCCTGGGCGGGGCAGGTCCAGGTCCCTTAGGGGCCTGCCTGCCCGGGATGTCAGGCATTTCCCAAGTCTCCTGCATCTTCTCCATCCTGTGTCCTTCAGCTCACCCACATTCTCCTGTATCCTCCTCAAGTCCAAACATCAGCAGAACCTGTGTCTGCCTCCCAAAGACTCCCAGCTTCCTCCTCGCCCCTGCCTCCCCATTTGCAGATTCCTAACCCCACCGTTGGTTCAGGTTCAGCAGCCAGACTTCCAAAACCCTCCAATCCTTTCTCCAGGGGTCATGTCATTTCCTGGGTATTTTCTAGGTTCATTCAAAACCCTTAGTAAGTTTATTTTCCATTATCTATTAATAGTCCACTGACTTATTTAACTTATATGCAGAGTACATCATGAGAAACGCTGGGCTGGAAGAAACACAAGCTGGAATCAAGATTGCTGGGAGAAATATCAATAACCTCAGATATGCAGATGACACCACCCTTATGGCAGAAAGTGGAGAAGAACTAAAGAGCCTCTTGAAAGTGAAAGAGGAGAGTGAAAAAGTTGGCTTAAAGCTCAACATTCAGAAAACGAAGATCATGGCATCCGGTCCCATCACTTCATGGGAAATAGATGGGGAAACAGTGGAAATAGTGGCTGACTTTATTTTTCTGGGCTCCAAAATCACTGCAGATGGTGATTGCAGCCATGAAATTAAAAGACGCTTACTCCTTGGAAGGAAAGTTATGACCAACCTAGACAGCACATTAAAAAGCAGAAACATTACTTTGCCAACAAAGATCCGTCTAGTCAAGGCTATGGTTTTTCCAGTGGTCATGTAAGGATGTGAGAGTTGGACTGTGAAGAAAGCTGAGCGCCGAAGAATTGATGCTTTTGAACTGTGGTGTTGGAGAAGACTCTTGAGAGTCTCTTGGACTGCAATGACAACCGACCAGTCCATCCTAAAGGAGATCAGTTCTGGGTATTCACTGGAAAGACCGATGTTGAGGCTGAAACTCCAATACTTTGGCCACCTGATGCAAAGAGCTGACTCATTGGAAAAGTCCCTGATGCTGGGAGGGATTGGGGGCAGGAGGAGAAGGGGACGACAGAGGGTGAGATGGTTGGATGGCATCATCGGCTCGATGGACATGAGTTTGGATGGACTCTGGGAGCTGGTGATGGACAGGGAGGCCTGGCGTGCTGCGGTTCATGGGGTCGCAAGGAGTTGGACACGACTGAGTGACTGAACTGAACTGAACTGAACTGAATCCACTGACTACTGGTTGTTTCTAATTTTATTATGTTATAAATATCTTTGTATACAAATTTGATTATGTCTGATTGTCCCCTTTCATAAAATTTCAAAATGAAATAGTTAAAGAAGGCAAATATCTTTAAGGGCTTTTAGAACTTATTGCCAGATTGTCCCTAAGGAAATGCACGAGCTTGGAGTCAGATGCCTGGATTCAAATCCCAGCTCTGGCGGTAGCTAGCTGTGTGACAAGCAATTGCTTCCCCTTTCTGTGTCTCAATTTTCTCATCTAGTAAATGGGTATAATAATATCACCCACCTCAGGGAGATATTGTGAGAATTCACAGAATAGCATTTTGTGGGCCATGGGTTCCAACATTTATATTTCTTAGTCCTCTGGTTCTCAGAAATTTTGGTCTCAGAATCCTTTTAAAGAGTGATTATACTCTTTAAATTATTGAGCAGCTCAAAGAGCTTTTGTTTTTATAGGTTTCATCTAGCAATATTTCCAATATCAAAGTTAATCTGAAAATATAAAATAGCAATGATAAATTCACTGACTATTTTTTCAAACCAAAAACGAGTGAGAAGAATGGCAGTGTGCTACATTTTAAAAAAATCTATTTGGGGACTTCCTTGGCAGTCAAGTGGTTAAGACTCAGGACTCCCACTGAAGGGGGCATCGGTTCTACCCTTGGTTGGGGAAATAAGACTCCACATGATTTGTGGCATGGCCCCAAAAACAGTCTGTTTAATATCACATTTGAGAAAAGACTGCTGGCTTCTCATATCTGTGTCTGCCTTCACTCTATAAGAATATATTGATTTGACTGAAGTGCATGAAGAAAATTCAGCCTCAGATTAAAAAAAAATTGGAAAAGAAAGTAGTCTTTTTAGAGCCTTTTCAGATAATTGTGGCTATTCTTCTTTGATACTACACCGACACTCAGAATGTGGTGGTTTTTTGATGGTTAGCTGCAACATGGAATCTCAGATGATATCAGCGTGTTTTTTCTGTTCTATTACATGAGAACCCACGGATCTATCTTGCACTTTGAAAGGATCTTTTATTCACATGTGATTTTGTAAATCATGTGTTGGTCTTTCCAAACATATTTGTTCACTGACTAGATCTTGCGACTGTTGACACATCTTATTATACAATATGAAAAAAAAATGTATAACATTCATGAATATTGCAACTGTCTGGCAATATTGGGAAGTTGTGAAGCTAAAGGTGGCAGATACAATCTCCAAAATTGTACTTTTTGCTAAAAGCCTTAGAATTTTATTAGTGGCAACAAATTCTGTCAGTTTGGTGTCACTGCCTTGATTCACACTAAGAACCATCATTGCTTTCGCATCATTGGTGCAAGCTCATTACAGTGAAAAAGGCCACAGTTGCCTCAGTATTATTAATACTATGAAATATTCATGGGCCTCCTGAAAGGGCTTTGGGAACCCCTAGAGGCCACCACTTTGAGACCTGCTACACTATTCATTTTTCTATGAACTTGTTCATCTTTTCCTTACTGATTTAAGAAACCTTACTGAATTCAGTTAACCCTAGCATTCCACGTTTGACAGAAACATTATCATTCACATCTGGTGGGGGAGGTGGTTGGGAAAATTGGTGTATGCATCCACACATCTGAATATTTATTTATTTATTGGCCACGCCTACCCACTTGTGAGATCTTGGTCCCCAACCAGGAATCAAACCAGGGCCCTTGACAGTGCAAGCGGTGCAACTACTACACCACCAGGGAATTCCATATGCAGCTAAATGTAATGGTCTTTTTCAGTTTGAGTTTCTTGTTTTAAAAAAAATCATCCTGGCCTTCCCTGGGGGTATAGTGGCTAAGAACCGCCTGCCAATGCAAGGGACATGGGTTTGACCCCTGGTCCAGGAAGATTTCACATGCCCTGTGCAACTAAAGCCCGTGTACCACGATTACTGAAGCCCGAGCACCCTAGCACCTACATGCTGCAACTACTGAAGCCCACATGCCTGGAACCTGCGCTCCACAACAAGAGAAGCTACCACAACGAGAAGCCCTCGCACCACAATGAAAAGTGGACCCCTCTCACCCCAACTAGAGAAAGCCTGGATGCAACAACAAAGACCCAGCACAACCAAAAATAGATCAATCAATAAAGTTTATTAAAATAAATAAAATAATCCAAAGCAAGTTCTTCCCATATTAGTATTAGTGTGTCAGTGGTACTGAACAAAGTATCACAAATGGAGTGGCTGAAACAACAGAAACTTCTCATCTGACAGTTCTGGAAGCCAGAAATTTGAGATCAAGGTGTGGACAGGGTGGGTTCCTTCTGAGGGCTGAGTTGTTGTTCAGTTGCTCAGTCATGTCCAACTCTTTGCAACCCCATGGACTGCAGCACGCCAGGCTCCCCGTCCTTCACTGTCTCCCTAAGTATGCTCAAACGTGAGTCCTTGGAGTATGTGGTGCCATTGACCATCTCAGGGCTGGGAGAGAGTCTGTTCCAGGCCTCCCTCCTTGGCTTCTAGACATGTCACCCCAATCTCTGCTGTCACCGTCACAGAGCGTCCTCCTGTGTACATTTCTGTGTCTGTACCTCCTCTCTTCATAAGGACACCTGTCGTTTGAATTGGGTCCACCCTAGCAAAATGGCTGTCTGGGGAGGCCTTACAAATAGCTGTGAAAAGAAGAGAGGCGAAAAGCAAAGGAGAAAAGGAAAGATATAAGCATCTGAATACAGATTTCCAAACAATAGCAGGAAGAGATAAGAAAGCCTGCTTCAGCGATCAATGCAAAGAAATAGAGGAAAACAACAATGGGAAAGACTAGAGATGTCTTCAAGAAAATTAGAGATACCAAGGGAACATTTCATGCAAAGATGGGCTCGATAAAGGACAGAAATGGTCTGGACCTAACAGAAGCAGAAGATATTAAGAAGAGGTGGCAAGAATACACACACACAAAAAAAAGAATACACAGAACTGTACCAAAAAAGATCTTCACGACCCGGATAATCATGATGATGTGATCACTAATCTAGAGCCAGACATCTTGGAAAGTGAAGTCAAGTGGGCCTTAGAAAGCATCACTACGAACAAAGCTAGTGGAAGTGATGGAATTCCAGTTGAGTTCTTTCAAATCCTGAAAGATGATGCTGTGAAAGTGCTGCACTCAATATGCCAGCAAATTTGGAAAACACAGCAGTAGCCACAGGACTGGAAAAGGTCCGTTTTCATTCCAATTCCAAAGAAAGGAAATGCAAAAGAATGCTCAAACTACCTCACAATTGCACACATCTCACATGCTAGTAAACTAATGCTCAAAATTCTCCAAGCCAGGCTTCAGCAATACGTGAACCGTGAACTCCCTGATGTTCAAGCTGGTTTTAGAAAAGGCAGAGGAACCAGAGATCAAATTACCAACATCCACTGGATCATGGAAAAAGCAAGAGAGTTCCAGAAAAACATCTATTTCTACTTTATTGACTATGCCAAAGCCTTTGACTGTGTGGATCACAATAAACTGGGGAAAATTCTGAAAGAGATGGGAATACCAGACCACCTAACCAGCCTCTTGAGAAATCTGTATGCAGGTCAGGAAGCAACAGTTAGAACTGGGCATGGAACAACAGACTGGTTCCAAACAGGAAAAGGAGTACGTCAAGGCTGTATATTGTCACCCTGCTTATTTAACTTATATGCAGAGTACATCATGAGAAACGCTGGACTGGAAGAAACACAAGCTGGAATCAAGATTGCCGGGAGAAATAGCAATAACCTCAGATATGCAGATGACACCACCCTTATGGCAGAAAGTGAAGAAGAGCTAAAAAGCCTCTTGATGAAAGTGAAAGACGAGAGCGAAAAAGTTGGCTTAAAGCTCAACATTCAGAAAACGAAGATCATGGCATCTGGTTCCATCACTTCATGGGAAATAGACGGGGAAACAGTGGAAACAGTGTCAGACTTTATTTTGGGGGGCTCCAAAATCACTGCAAATGGTGACTGCAGCCATGAAATTAAAAGATGCTTACTTCTTGGAAGAAAAGTTATGACCAACCTAGATAGCATATTCAAAAGCAGAGACATTACTTTGCCGACTAAGGTCTGTCTAGTCAAGGCTATGGTTTTTTCCTGTGGTCACGTATGGATGTGAGAGTTGGACTGTGAAGAATGCTGAGCCCTGAAGAATTGATGCTTTTGAACTGTGGTGTTGGAGAAGTCTCTTGAGAGTCCCTTGGACTGCAAGGAGATCCAACCAGTCCATTCTGAAGGAGATCAACCTTGGGATTTCTTTGGAAGGAATGATGCTAAAGCTGAAGCTCCAGTACTTTGGCCACCTCATGAGAAGAGTTGACTCAGTGGAAAAGACTCTGATGCTGAGAGGGATTGGGGGCAGGAGGAGAAGGGGACGACTGAGGATGAGATGGCTGGATGGCATCATGGACTCGATGGACGTGAGCCTGAGTGAACTCTGGGAGATGGTGATGAACAGGGAGGCCTGGCGCGCTACAATTCATGGGGTCGCAAAGAGTCGAACACGACTGAGCGACTGAACTGAACTGAACTAGCAACTTCATCTTAACACGATCATCTTAAGGACTTAATGGCAAAGTTCTTATTTCTAAACGAGGTCACATTCACAAGCACTGGGGATTAGGACTTGAACTTCTTCGTGTGGAGAGTGGGGACACAATTCAATTCACAGCATTTGCTTTGACTTGTTTCTAATGGTTTGATAATTTCTCCCTTTCCGCACGATTCTCTCATGTTTTGCAATTTATTTATTTTTAAAATATATTGCCAAATTATTTCAAAACCCTGATAATGCTTAGGGACCTGTCTATAATTTTATTTTTTAATATAATTTTAATTGATTGAAAGTTGAATTTCTCATTATCCCTAATAAATAGTTTTTTTCGGCTTGTGGGATCTTAATTCCCTGACCACAGATCAAGTCCATGTTCCCTGCAGTAGAAGCTGGGAATCTTAAGCACTGAACCACCAGGGAAATCCCCTGGGATTTATTTATTCAACAAATACATGTCTAATAGTGACTAATGTGTATTTCCAAAGGGAAAATTTTATTCTGTGTCAACTGTACTTCAAGGACATTGCTTTTGTAAAAAGTAAGTGTTGTAAAAGGAAGAAAGAAGGGAGGGAGGAAAGAAAGAGGAAGGAGACGGAAGAGGGGCCTGCAATTGGCATTGAGCTTGATGTTGGAGGACTTTGGAGTGAAGGATATCACCTGTGTTCTTCAGATAGCCAGCCATCTGCCGGGTCATCAGAGATCCTTCCTGGATGCATCACCACCCTCCCCCAACCCCTGCAGAAGACAAGTTAGAGCCGGTGCCCAGGCCTCAAAGGACCCGGGTGGGCCCCCGAAGTCGGCTGGCTCAGATGGCACCCCCAGGCGCCCCTTCCTTGCCACTAGGAGCATCAGCTGCAGAGTGTCCACGGGTGGGAAACGTGGGTCTGCTCTCCCTGGGACAGCATGGGACCCCCATGGGACCTCCCCTGGGACAAGCACAGCAGTCGTGTACACAGAAGGGCTGTTTGGGTTCTCTGGTCTCCCGTTCCCCCCACCCCATTACTGAATAACTAGACTTCCTGTTTATCCTCCGACATAGTTGTTCCATGGCCAGTTTCACTCTTTGGCCTACCGAGGTGACCCGGATTTAGCCTCAGGCTTTTTGACGTATTTATAACAGTGAAACAAATATGACGTGACTCAGATGTCCATCCGCTGATATGTGGATAAATAAATGCTGGCTATCCCTCAAAGCAGCATTACTCAGCCATGTGCTGTGTCTGTGCTAAGTCGCTTCAGGGGTGTCCGACTCTTTGTGACCCTGTGGACTTATAGTCTGCCGGGCTCCTCTGTCTATGGAATTCTCCAGGCAACAATACTGGAGTGGGTTGCCATTTCCCTCTCCAGGGGATCTTCCCAACCCAGGGATGGAACCCGGGTCTCCCGCATTTCGTGCAGATTCTTTACTGTCTGAGCCACCATATTAAGGGACCAAATACAGATAGCTGTACACCATGGACGAACCTGGGAGACCTCACCGCTGGGTGAAAGAAGCCAGACAGTAAATGACAAATACTGCGTGTTCCATTTATGTGAAACGCAGAGAAAAGGCAAATCCATAGACACAGAAAGTAGACTAGTAATGGCGGGGGCTGAGAGATCTGGGGGGAAAACGAGGAGTGACCGCTGAAAGGGGACTGGGTTTCTTTGGGGGTTATGACGGCATTCTGTAATTAGATAATGGTGACGGTTGTAAATATACTATTAATAAAAGCCACAAAGCTGTATACTCTAAAATGGTGAATACTGGGAATTCCCTGTTGGTCTAGTGGTTAGGCGGAGAAGGCAATGGCACCCCCACTCCAGTACTCTTGCCTGGAAAATCCCATGGATGGAAGAGCCTGGTAGGCTGCAGTCCATGGGGTCGCTAAGAATCGGACATGACTGAGCGACTTCCCTTTCACTTTTCACTTTCATGCATTGGAGAAGGAAATGGCAACCCACTCCAGTGTTCTTGCCCAGAGAATCCTGGGGACGGGGGAGCCTGGTGGGCTTCCCTCTATGGGGTCGCACAGAGTCGGACACGACTGAAGCGACTTAGCAGCAGCAGCAGCTAGTGGTTAGGATTCAGGGCTTTTACAGCCCTGCAGCGGTGTGGTGGCAGGAGGGGAATTCCATCCCTGGTGGGGGAACTGAAATCCTGCAAGCTGTGTGGCCAAAAATTTTTTGTTTAAATAAAGAATCGTGAATATTATGGCATGTGAATTAAATCTCAGTTAAAAAAGAAAAGAAAAATAAAAAACAAACAGAGAATTCCCTGTGGTGTTTAGGAGTTCATGATTCCATTGCAGGGGGCACAGATTTGATTGATCTCTGTTCAGGGAACTAGGATCCCACACGCTGCCACATGGCCCGGCAGATAAAAAGAAAAAGAAAAGAAAAAATAATAAATGTGGGAGTTTTGGATTAGCAGATGCAAATTATTATATGTAAGCTGGATAAACAACAAGGTCCTGCTGTATAGCACAGGCAACTATATTCAATATCCTGTAATAAATCATAACAGGAAAGAATATGAAAAAGAGTATATATATGTGTGTATAAGTGAATCACTTTGCTGTACAACACCAGGAGTTAACACAGCATTGCAAATCAACTCTATGTCAGTAAAATAAATCAAAGCATAGTTGTCATAAAAATCTCAGCTGTTGTCCACAGTAAATCGGAAAACGGGCAGGTGTGATAAATCCCACATACCTGGTGTGAGAATTGTTGGTGTGTGACTGTGAGCGCAGGAGAGGAAAAGCAGGGTGCTTTTTCCTTGTCAGGGCTTCAGAGCACAGAGGCCCCAAAGGGCTCCCCATGGGCTGAGAGGTGGCCCGGGCCAGGCAGCCCTGGAGAAGGGCCAGGAGCCTGGTTGGGGTGGGGATGGCTCAGGGCTGCTCAGGTTAGAGCTGGGCCTCCAAGGACCCTGAATCCTGGGATTCAGAGACCAGTTCTGTAACAGAGTCAGGCACATTCGATGAATTCATTTTTTTACCCACAAGTTGATTTTGCTCAAACCCCAAAGATAAAATGTTGCTTCAAAGAATTCCTAACCCCAGGAAGGTGGACTCTCCAGTCTGCAGGGAGCTGGGAGAGAATTCCTTTCAATACATTTTAGGGTTCTTGTTCATTTTTACCTGCAAGAGAAGCAGGTGGGGTCAGGCAGGGCCCAGAACTGACCACAGGAGGACAAAGGTGGCCAGTTGGGTGGGGCCACTAGGGCTACAGGCCAATGGAGGGAGTCCCACCACCTTCTCCCCGCCGCACCTGTGCCTCCCCCAAACCACACTCAGACCTCCCTCTTACTCACACACTCCCCATCCCTACCTGCGCTCAACCTAGGACTTCTGAGGGCACGGTCTTTCAGTGTTCCTCTTCCAGGCGTAAAGGGCTATCCCAGCGAGCACTACTAGCGCAGCAGGCCACACCGCAGGCCCTATGGCCATCAAACCCACAGACGTAGAACCTTTTGCCTATAAGGGGGGAATGAGGTCAGGTGACCTGAGTGACACCAGGGTGACCCCACAGGATGGAGACAGTGAGGGGATTGTGGGGCTCGGGGTTCCAGACTGATGGGAGAAGGTGCAGGAACCAGAGAAAAGACAGGGCCGCTCAACGAGATGGCCCCATCCCTGCCCCTCCACCCCCAGCTGAGCAGAAAGAATAAGCTCTAAGGTAGATGCCGGCCTTGCCCCTCCCTCTGCAGTAACAATCCGGTAATTTCAGGGCAGTGACTTGGCCCTCATGGAGACGGCACCCTCTGCCTCCTGGACTGGTGGGAGGAAACAACTGCCCACAGGGTGGGGGGCACCTGGGACAGGACTGCCGGGGGGGAGCCCTTCTGGGTGAGCCAGGCATGGGCTCTAGGGTCTGGGGCGAGGGGGGCACTCTCGCTCCTCAAGCCAGACCCAGGCTCCCAGCAGGGGGTGGGGGCCGAGGGGTCCCTCAGGTCCCCTGAACCTCCTGGTCTGTCGCTGGGGATGTGCTGGGGTCTCAGTCCAAGGGAAGCAGTCCCTCCGCCCTCACCCCCAGGTCCCTGGAGACTTCATCTGTTCTGGAAACAACCAGGGTCTTGCTCTCGTGCCGGTAGCTGTTGGCTGGGCCTGGTCAGGTCCGGCTGGTTTTGAGGGGTGGACTTGTCTCTCACCATGAAGAAGATTATCCCGTTTTTCACGTCTGTCATCTTCTCAAGGTATCAGAGTTCACCCCTGTAGGGGGACACCTGTCATCTTCCTTCCCACACACTCTGACTCCCCCAAGGTCCCCCGGCTCCTCCCGCAGAGACTGAGGCCCCTCCCCAACCCTTCTGGAGGGGTCGCCCAGACAAGAGACAAGTGCCACTTGCCTGGAGCTGACCTTGGGGGGATGGGGGTCCGCTGGAAGGTGACAGTGGGGTGTAGGCTGGGCCACCCCAGGGATTGCTGGGTCTGGAGAAAGGAGCATCTAGGTCCCCTCCGCGCCCCCACTTCCTGCCCAACTGCCCCCACCCCGAGCCTGTTCAAAGGTACCTCCACGTGTTGGTGGGTCAGCAGTCCCACTCGGGTCCCCAGTCTGGCACCCCCTCACCTTTTGGAGGAAGCCGCGCTCTCTCCTCTCCGACTCTCAGCTCTAACTAGGCCAGATCAGCAAGTGGACTTGGCACTGCTATTTCCTTTCTCCTCCCTCCCACGCCCCGCCCCGCACCGCCGCAGCTTCTTAGAAAAGCAGTAGCTTCCCGGAAAGCACGTTTCCGAGATCATGCCTGCGTAGTTGCTCAGTTGTGGCCGACTCTTTGCGACCCCTATGGGCGGTAGCCTGCCAGGCTCCTCTGTCCATGGGATTCTACAGGCAAGAATACTGGAGTGGATTGCCGTGCCCTGCTCCAGAGGCTTTTCTCAACCCAGAGATCAAACCTGCGTCTCTTACATCTCCTGTATTGGCAGGCGGGTTCTTTACCACTACCGCCACTGGGAAAAAATGGTTTGTTCCATTGTTCTCTTTCGTCTGCTCTGCAACAAAAGCTTTTAAAGGTACCAGCTGTGAGACAACTCAGGGCTCCATGGGTGCAGATGAGGGGGAGAGGGAGTGCCCAGCACTTGGGCGGGCTTCCCACGTAGCTGGTAAAGGAGGCATGGAGAGGCTGTAGGCCACAGACTGCAGAAAATGGAGCCAAAGACCCCATAACTTGGAGCTCTTTGGAGGGGAGGCTGAGCTCGTGCGTAAACACAGCTGCAAGTCCAGCCGCTGAGTCCAGTCCCTCCCCACTCAGTAGCCTCCAGCTCCTACTGATCAGAATCCCTGTAGCCAGTAGGTTTGGCAGCAGACATTTACTCCGGGAGGTCCCAGCCAGGAGCCTTCAGTCCTGGGAGACTTCCTGGAGGAGGTGACAATTGGTCTTGGGAGGGCAGTGACTTGAGGAGGGCTGTGTCCTGGGGAGGGCTAGCTAGCAGGAGGAAGCCTGAGGCTTTCTGGGGACAGGTCCTGCAGGGCAAAGCCCAGAGTCTCTGACACATACAAAACACCCCTCATCTTACCATCCACTACCCACCACCCGTGTATCATCTACTTGCCTATGTTGGCAGAGAATACAGACTGCCTGATGCATGTGCCTTGACAACTGGGAGAACAGAGTTGCTCTTTTAATGCAAGGTTTTTTCACTGTTACTTTAAGTAATATCCTATAGATGGACATTTAGGTTTATCCCATTTTTTTCATATTATGAATTTGTGCCAGTACTATGCATGCATGGATGTCTCCTTCTGACCTTCAGCTGGCATTATGCTCTGTGGCCTCTCCAGGGAGCGGCTCCCACCAACGCTCCGAGGGCTCTGCGGTGTGGGGTACCAGCTGAGGGAGTGCCACTTTATATTTTTGCAAAATACGTTTACATTTTTATAAAGAACGTTTGCATTTTTATAAAATATTTATATTTTAATAAAATACATTTATATTTTATAACATGCTTATTTTATAAAATGTTTACATTTTAATGAAATATGCTTATAATTTTTAAGTGATAGGATTTTGATTGGTTGGTCTTTTATAAAATATAAAATATTTATATAAAATATGTTTGTATTTTAATGAAATTATGTTTATATTTTATGAAATACATTTGTAATTTTTAAGTGATGGGATTTTGATTGGTTGGTCTTTTATTTTCAGTGTTTAGGGGTTTTTTTCCCCTCAGTTTTTTTTTTAAGATTAAAAAAGTGTCATACTTCATTTGAATTTTCATGAAGCCTCAACTGCTAAGAAATAAAGGTAGTGCTCTAAAAAGGCTCTAGAAACCCGCAAGTTGCAGAGAACATCCACCCGGAGAAGAAAGGGGTGGGGAGCACAGTGCATCCTGGTCTGTGGCTTACCTGTATGCGTGAGCTTCCCAGGGTTGCTGTAACAAATTGCCACAACGTGGCTCAAACAACAGGAATTTGTCTCCCGCGGTCTGGAGGCCAGAAGTCCTAACTCGAGGCATTGCAGTCTCCCACCCTTCCAGAGGCCCTGGGGGAGGAGTCTCCCAGCCCTCCCAGCACCCGGTGGCTGTGCTGGCATCCCTTGGTTTGTGTTTGCATCCCTCTTATCTCTGCCTCCATCTTCCTACAGCCTTCTATCCTGTGCATCCGTCTCCTCTCTCAACTCATGGTGATTTTGTCTGGAGATCCTTCACTAGTTACCTCTGCCAAGCCCCTGGCTCTAAACAAAATCACATTCTGAGGTTCCAGATGAACACGAAGTTTGGAGGGGCCACTAGTCAACACATTACACTGTAGGATACAAATTACATTTCAAGGAAAAATTAAGAAATCTTTCTGGGGACTTCCCTGGTGGCTCAGGGGTAAAGAATCTGCCTACCATTGCAGGAGACGCGGGTTTGATCCCTGATCCGGGAAGATCCCACACGCGGTGGAGCAACTGAGCCCAAGTGGCAAAACTGCTGAGCCTGTGCTCTAGAGCCCAGGAGCGGCAACAAGAAAAGCCACTGCAACGAGAAGCCAGGGCACTGCAACTAGTGAGTAGCCCCTACTCGCTGCAGCCAGGAAAAAACCTGAGCAGCAACGAAGACCTAGCATGGCCCAAAATAAATAAATAAATACAATTTTTTAATTAAAAAAAAAACAATCTTTTACGAGGTTTCATGAAGATTGAAGGGGAAGCCCAGAGGCTGGGAGCCTGGAGAGGAGACTGTCTGTAGAGTCCAGAAATGAAAACACTTGTCCCCACGGTAACCTGCATACTAATGTTGACAGCAGCACTATTCACAATAGCCACAAGGTAGAAACAACTCAAAAGTCCGTCAGTGAATGCATGGGTAAACAAAATGGGATATATATACATTCAACGGGGTATTATTGTCATAAAAAATGCTGACACGTGCTACAACATAAACCTTAGAAACATTATGCTAAGTACAATAAGATGGGTGTGAAAGGACAGATAGACTCCACCCTGTGAGTGCTGGGCTGCACACAGCAGGCCTAATATACTTTCCCAGCTTTAAGAATGCAGAAACAGCCTGCATCGGCAACAGAGATGTCAGTGGTTTAATGAACGGGGGGATCTTAACACATCTGAGCCTTTCCTGGTGGCTCAGACAGTAAAGAATCTTAATGCAGAGACCTGGGTTTGATCCTTGGGTTAGGAAGGAAAATTTCCTTCCCTTGAGAAGGAAATGGCTACCCACTTCAGTATACTTTCCTGGAAAATTCCATGGATGAGGAGCCTGGCAGGCTATACAGTCCATGGGGTTGCTAAGAATTGGACACAAGTGAGCAACTTTCACTTACATGTATGAGCAAGGTCCTGGGGCAACCACCTCACCATGTGGGGTTGACAGTGGGCAGGATAAAGTGGCAGCCTTGGCTCCCTGGCACACTTCTTAGTGCCCCTTTAATAAGAACAATCACTAGCTGGGTCCTGGGGGCAAGTACGTAAGAAGGTCAGTCTTGTGCTTAAGATGCAAGTGAAGCAGGCGCCGGCCTGCACAGGACGCAACAGAAGAGCCCTCTTGAGGGGCCCGACTGAGCAATGAGGAACCTAGAGCTGATGCAGGAAAGGGTCCCCTTCTAGGGCCCGACAGTGGGCTGTTGTCTAACACTCAGAAATGAATTGTCTGAGGAGACACACATGCTGACAAAGCAAGAGACTTTACTGAGGAGGGGTGCCTGGGCAGAGAGCCGCAGGGTAAGAGAACTCAGGGGTCTCAAGGTCAGCAGTCTCGGGGTTTATGGTGATGGGGTTAGTTTCTGGCCAGTCCTTCTGACTCAGGGTGCTTCTTGGTGGCCAGCGCGGTGCTCAGCCAAGGTGGATTCCAGGAAGAAGGATTCTGGGGGACACATGGACTGGTGTCTCCTTTTGACTTTTCGTTAGTTCTTTTGTTTGGCAGTGGCTTGTTAGTTTCATGTTCCTTATTAGGATCTCCTGTTGTAGAATAACTCATGCCAATGGTAACTGTGGTGCCTGGCCAGGATGGACAGTTTCAGTCAGAATAGGCAAATTCACAGAGAGAAAACAGAATAGAGTTTACCAAGGGCTAGGGGGTAGGAAAGTGAAAGAGGAGAGTAAAAAAGTTGGCTTAAAGCTCAACATTCAGAAAATGAAGATCATGGCATCTGGTCCCATCACTTCATGGGAAATAGATGGGGAAACAGTGGAAACAGTGTCAGACTTTATTTTTTGGGGCTCCAAAATCACTGCAGATGGTGATTGCAGCCATGAAATTAAAAGACGCTTACTCCTTGGAAGAAAAGTTATGACCAACCTAGATAGTATATTGAAAAGCAGAGATAATACTTTGCCAACAAAGGTCCATCTAGTCAAGGCTATGGTTTTTCATGGTCATGTATGGATGTGAGAGTTGGACTGTGAAGAAAGCTGAGCGCCGAAGAATTGATGCTTTTGAACTGTGGTGTTGGAGAAGTCTCTTAAGAGTCCCTTGGACTGCAAGGAGATCCAACCAGTCCATCTTAAAGGAGATTAGTCCTGGGTGTTCACTGGAAGGACTGATGCTGAAGCTGAAACTCCAGTACTTTGGCCACCTCATGCGAAGATTTGACTCATTGGAAAAGACCCTGATGCTGGGAGGGATTGGGGCAGGAGAAGGGGATGACAGAGGATGAGATGGCTGGGTGGCATCACCGACTCGATGGACATGAGTTTGGGTGAACTCTGGGAGTTGGTGATGGACAAGGAGGCCTGGCGTACTGTGATTCATGGGGTCACAAAGAGTTGGACATGACTGAGCGACTGAACTGAACCGAGAGGGTAGGAAGTAGTTATTGTTTAACAAGTACAGAGTTGGGGGATGAAAAAGTTCTGGAAATGGATAGTGGTGATGGTCGCACAACACCATGAATGTATTTAATGCCACAGAATTGTACATTCAGAAATTAGTTTAAATAGTAAAATTTATATTCATGTGCACTTTACCACACACAGAACAACTACACTGTAGTAACACTCCTGACCTATGAGGTTAGCCAAAATGGAAAAGCACTGCGAGGTAGTCCATTGGTGAAGCAGTGGGAAACAGGCCCTCTCATATTCTGCCAGTGGGAATGCAAACTGGTACAACCCTTACAGAGAGGGATCAGTCCTTACTAACAAAACTACATTTGTCTTTACCTTTTGCCCTAGCAATCCAACTTCTAGGAATTTCCCTTGAAGATACTGTTGCAGTGCTATAGCCTTGTAGCCTAATAGGCTCCTCTGTCCATCGGATTTTCCAGGCAAGAATACTGGAGGGTAAAAAAAAAAAAAAAAAGAACACTGAAGGGATCGCCATTTCCTCCTCCAGGGGATCTTCCAGATCGGAATTGAACCCCGGTCTCCTGCATTACAGGCAGATTCTTTACCACTGACCCACCTGGGAAGCCTACCTTGAAGATATACACCCCAACAAATATGAAAATATGTATGCACCTGGTTACTCATTGCAGCATGGTTTGTGATCACAAAACACTGGAAACAATTTAGGTGCTCATATATAAAAGAGTGGGGCTTCCCTGGTGGCTCAGATAGTAAAGAATCTGCCTGCGATGCAGGAGACCTGGGTTTGACCCCTGGGTTGGGAAGATCCCCTGGAGAAGGGAATGGCTATCTATTTCAGTACTCTTGCCTAGAGAATTTCATGGATAGAGGAGCACGGTGGGCTATAGTCCACGGGGTTGAAAAGAGTTGGACATCACTGAACAACAAACACTTTTACACCTTTTCACTTTCACAAACTAGAAATTTCATGAGAAAATTGGTTCACTCTTTCTTAACTAAATGACCTGAATCAGATCAAAGTCAGTGTTGGCAGTAATGCAGCTACTGGGCAGAACATGTCTCTTCCTACTGTACACTGAGAACATGTATCACTTCCCTGGTCTTCCTGCCAAAAATGTGTAACCTGCATTTTAAAACTATGATGAAACATCAGACATACCCCCATTGAGGGACCTTCTACAAAATAAATGGCTTGTACTCTTCAAAGATGGTAATGCCACGAATTACAAAGAATCTGCAACCCTTCTGGATCAAGATGTCTAAGAACACAACATTTATGATTTTGAATTTTCTTTTGCTATTCAGGATATTATCAGAACAATGGATAACACCTCTATATAAAGTTTGTAGATTATTTCAATGTTACTTTATTTTGAAAACCGTACTGTGGATATGTAGGTATCCCAGGTTGCACAGTGGTAAAGAATCCACCTGCTAATGCAGGAGATGTGGGTTTGATCCCTGGGTTGGGGAGATCCCCCTGGAGTAGGAAATGGCAATCTGCTCCAGTATTCTTGCCTGGGAAATTCCATGGACAGAGGAGCCTGGTGGACTACGGTCCATGGGGTTGCAAAGAGTTGGACACAACTGAACAACAGAGCACACAGACTGTGGATATGTAAATGAACTTGTAGTTCTCATAATTCATCCCTTTCTCATAGGAATAGGATGTTCTCACAAGCATTAAATGCAGTGATTCACATACAGAACTTAGCACAAAATATTCAGTAAATACAGGTGAAACTATTCACCTCAGATTGGGACTTGAACCCATGTGCTGGGATTTGAACCCAGCCAAAACCCTGTTTGGGACTCTAACCCACAGCTTTCCAACTGAGATTACACACCTGGTTTCAGGACCTAATGAAGCTCAGGTTCTTGGTGTCTCATGGCAAAAAGAACTCAGTAGATCAGGATGGCGGGGCGGGGGTGCAAACGTGCACCTGTGGCTGATCCCTGTCGTGTGGCAGGGGCTACCACATTGTTGTGAAGTGATTGTCCTCCAATTAAATCAATAAACTATAAAAAAAAAAATCTCAGCGAGAGATAGTGATATATAAAAGTTAATTTATTTAGAGAGAAACTCAATCCACAGAGTGTGGGCCATCTCAGAGGGTGAGTGCAGCCTCACAAGGTGGTGTAGTTAGCTTTTATGGACTGGGTAATTTCATAGGCTAATGAGTGGGAGGATTCTTCCAACTAATTTGGGCAAGGGGCAGAGATTTCCAGGAATTGAACCACTGCACAGTTTTTGGTCTTTGATGGTTGGCCTTGAACTGTCATGGGGCCTCTCCGTGGGTCATCTAGCTCACTGATATGTTAAAATGAGTGTATACTGAGGATCAATTCTAGTCAAATTTGACTTGTCTGCCATCTTGAACCCATTTAATTCTAATCAGTGTTTATCTTGGGTCCTCAGGATATTATATCATTTTTTGAAAGATTGTGCCCCACCTCCTACCCTCCTATCTCTTGGGAAGAATATCATTGAGAATTTGGTTACAGGAAAGGGTCTTACTGAAGGTAATGGGTTTTAAGAAACTATCACCCTTCACCCTCACCTGAGAAATATCAGCTTAAGCCCAGAAAGGACAGGCTTTTCCACTTTGCCATAAATCACTCCAAAGGCGCGTCCAACTCCAGGAAGCACTTGCCAGGAGTTCAAGAAGGTAAGATTACATCAGCCCCGGCACCTTTAAGCCAAAGCTATAGCTCCTACACCAAGCAGTAGGTTGCCCCGCTCCAGCATATGAGGTGAGTTATCTTTCCACGATTACAAAGAAAACCTAGTAACATCAGATACAAAGTCAAAGGGGCCACAGTTCATTAAGTGGCTGCTGGTATAGGCTGCCCCCACCCCCACCCCAAACAGAGATAACCCAGACGACTGGCCTGCCTCAAAAACTGAGCTTCTCCCAACTCTGCTCCGAGGGAGACTAGCTGGTCCTCAGGCTGAAGCAAAACGGACTTAAAAACATTAACCTAAGACATTCTGCACAGGGCTGACAAACTTGGGGCGGGGGGGGGGGGGCGTTGTAATGTTTTTACCCTGCCACGTATGTAACACGCTTCATGTTCTGCAGGAGAAAATTGCACCTCTGTCTGGCCCCCTTACTCGCAGTCATAAAAAAAAAAAAAAAAAAAAAAAAATCATTCCTCAGGGGCAGCCAGCCCGGTTCAGCGGATGGAAGCTGCGAACACCACGGTCTGCTGGCTCAGCTCTTGGCTCAGGCCCAGGGCCTGTAGCTGGGCTCTGGGATAACCGGGGTGTCCGCTGCCCAGGGTCCGGGGGGCGGGTACTCCTGGGTCCGGAATGATAGGTGCAGCACAGCCCCCGGGCTCACCCCGGGAGGCGTGCGGTCACTTGGAGGAAGCGGTGTTATTGGCCTCGGGCCCATTGCCGCCTAACATGGGGAGACAAAATGGCGGCCTCGTGGGGGCGGGGGAGAGCGAAGCTACCTCCGGGTTCCACGCCATACTAGAACTACAACTCCCAGCATGCTCTGGGCCGAAGGCGGGCGCGATCGAGGGCTAGCGACGCTAGGCCCTGTGTCCTCCTGCTCCCCGTCGGAAACCCCCTGGAATGCGTTGCTTCCTCCGGGACGCTCCCGAGACCCTCCTCGCAACTGCCTGACGGGAATTGTAGTTCATCGACAACAGAGTTGACTCTCCTTCGGGACTCAAGAAACTACACATCCCGTGCTGATTCGGCGCCTGCGCACAAGGCCGCGGAGCGTACTACGGTTCCCGGCGGGCCTTGCGACGCGCGCGGTTGCGTGCTGACGCGTTTAGTTGGTCGTGCTGACGTGCAACGCGGCCCAGGCGGGGTGCGAGTGGCGCAGTCGGAGCCCGCTGCGGCCCCTGAGGAAGCGAGGAGGCGGCGGTGTCGGCTGAGTCGGGCGGACCGGCGAGGCAGGGCCGCTGCTCCAGGCCCCGAAGGACTCAGGAGCTCGATCTGCGGCAGCACCTCTCCCCCTCGGAGGCGGCGGGCGGAGGCGGCGGCGGGTGAGAGGGTGAGGGAGCGAGCGAGCCGGGTGGGGGAGGGGCAGCGGCCCCGGCGCCACGCCAAAGCGCGCGGAGAACGGCCCAGGCCGCCGCGCGCACGCGCGCTGGCCGCCCCTAGCTCGCGCGGACGTCCCTGCTCGCCTGCCTCCCCTCCCCCTCTCCCGCGGTTCTTGTCGCGCGCGGGCTTTTATTCCCCCTCCCCCATGGCAACGACGCGCGCCGCCGAGTGCACTTGGGCTCGCGCGCGTTCTCGGCGAGGAGTGGTAGCGCGCGACTCGGGCTTCTCGTCTCCCAGACGCGTGCGGCGACGAGGCCCTGTTGCAGCTGTCCTTGCCGACATCTTGTTTGCGGGGAGGGGGCTGCGGCGGCGGGGGCCGGCTGTCGGCTCCTTTGCCCCGCGCCTCGCCGGCGTCCGGCCCGTCCGTCCCTCCCCGGGGCTTGGGGTCTGGCCCTGAGCCTCCCAGACTACCGGGCGCCGCGCAGCCCCCTCCCCCATCGCTCAAGGCCGAAAATAGGTCTTGGCGGCTCAGCCTGTGCAAAAAAGGTCTTGAACTAGATGTCTCCTAGATTTAGGCAGTTTGGATTCGTTACTGTCTGCCATGAAGTATTAAGCGAAGCATTCAAAACGTTTTTTTTTTGTTTGTTTTTAATTAAGTACTCAGTCTAGGTATGTTAAGGCAGACCACGTGCTCTTTTCTTTTCTTGCACCTTTTCATGATCTCCAAAGTTGTGTTGAAGCTGGGAAGGCGGCTGCCAGCCCTTTCTTGAGGAGAAAGCTCAGGGTTTTGTTATAATTTGACTCAAAACTCTTCCAGACCTTGGTTTTCACGTAAACGCTTATGTAAGATATCTTTTGGGTCAAAAAATTTTAAAGTTGTGTTGTCTTTCCTTTTGAGTGTGTTGAATCTAGGCACTCTTTTACTGAGCTAGTACTTCAGCTTTCTGGGTTCCATAGTCCCTTGTCAGCTACTATGGTGCCCCAGTGCTGAACTTGATGTGCTTACGTATTAGTTTCATTTTCCTGCATTCTCGGCTCCCTTTTTCCTGCGTTTCTTTCCTTGACTGTCATAATACTGAATTTTAAGACTCCTTTTGTCTTGTTTAACATGTGATAATTCTCCAACAGAAAAAAATGCTTTTTATCTTCTTTTGCAGCTTGCTTTTCATCTGCCTTTAGCTTTGGTGACTTTTGCATGCCCGTAGTCCGTGGATCCTAGTTTAAGTGTCTCCATTTAGGTTTTGGTGATTTGTGTATATGTATTATTGATACACTCCTCCTGTCCATCTGTCCTTTGTGAGCATTGTCTTGGATGCCATGGTATTTCTGTTTTTTGTTTGTTTTCTTTGCTGGGTCATTTTCTAAAAGTAGTCTGTTGTGATTGAATACCCTTTGCTTAGCAGCTGCTGGTTATCCTTTTCCAGGGAGTGGGAGGATTATTGTGTGAGGTGGTATGGAAGTGTGGGTGAATGGTTAAACTGAAGAATTAATTGCAGGTCAGAAGCTTTCTGCCAGGGAAGCAGAAACTAGGTAGGGTATAGAGAGCCAGAGAAAATCTAGCTTAAGAGTAAGGAGAAATTTTGAGAAAGTAAACGTGAAGGTTGGAAGATTTCTTGTACTATAAAGAAATTTTTCGTTTCACACAGTTCCACTTGCCTTTCCTAGATTTAGCATCATCCTTTACACCAATATGGTTATTTTTTTGTTTTGTTTTCAGATCTCTAGAGTCTGCAACTGGGATTGGGTAGGGACCCAGCCTTAGAGTTGGGGGGGGAAGGGGTACCAAACTGTTCTAGAGTTGAGCTGTCTTCTTTTCATTCAACATCTACCTGTAAAGGGGGAGGTTAGTACATTTTCCCAGGTGTTTGTATGTTTCTTCCAGAGTATTTTAAATGGAACTTTTCTTTTTATCCAGTTCTGTGTTTTTTTTCTTCTGCCTTCACTAATATCTCCACTTTGTTCCTTGGGTTCTTTTCCTGGGGTCCTTTTCACTCACACATTTCCTTTGTGAAACTATCTTGGACAGGAGGAGTTGGAGGAAAAAATACATAGAGCAGGAGAAAGGAATAATCTGTGTAGTCAAGAAACCTAATCAGAAAAAATCTAGCATTTGAAGGTTTCTTCAGAGTCACGTGGGGCTGGATGAGAAAAACTAGGAAGTAAGGTAACGAGGGGACTGTTAAAGTCAGTAGTTTGACTTTAATGAAGGTGAGGGAGAAAGAGTGGGGTTTTTGTGACTAAGTGTAGGGAAAGGATGTAGAGAAGGTATGGGGAACAGTTGGACTAGAGGAGACCGCTTTGATACATAGAGAGTTTGAATTGGAAACGCAATCTGTTCATAGGAGCTAGGGAGACTTGGGTGAGCCACAAACCATGTGAGAAATCCTATTGGGAAGGAAATTGAAGAAATAACCTATCAGTCAGGATAGTTGATATGCCCCTTACCTGAGAGATGATGTATATGAGGATTATGTATCCAGGCTTCATGTGTTTCTGTAGTGTGTGCTGGCCTTTTAGGTTAGGCCTCCTTTTGGATATCTAGGGGTTCTTGACTTAATTTGTAGTCATAATTTCTGGCTACATTCAGGGTAGCTAGCCTGAAATGCCTAGGTGAGTTCTTGGAAGACTCTAGACTTGACTGCAGGCCATTGTGTGCCACAGATCTCTTTCTCTCTCTCTCTGTTTTTATTTTTTGTTGGTGTGTGTTGTGCCCTGTTTGGAGGCCTCAGTCAGTTGCCAAGGAATCAGAGTAGTTGGTAAAGATATCACTTGTGCATATTGGGTTCAAAGGAGAATAAAGGGATAGTGTGGAGAAATTTGGGAGAAATGGGATCTTTGGGGGTGGGTAAGGAAAAGCTAGGTATAAACAGAAGTGGCTCTTGCACACTGAGGGTAAAGACTGTAAGAGCTGGTCTTGATTTGGTAGAAAGAAAATGAGGGAAGGATGAAGGAAGGGTTTGTTTAGGAGACCAGGAGGATTATGCAGCCAAAGGAGGTTTAGTGTGGAGAGACCTGTTGAAGTAGGGTTGAAGAAGAGCAGGGATTTGGGTGGTGGTGAGTGGCTAGTTTGGGGCCAGGGGCCTGACCCGTGTCTCCCCGCTCCCCCTCAGGAGCGGTGGTGCCCCCCCGGGCACGGGGCCATGTACAACGGGATCGGGCTGCCGACGCCCCGGGGCAGCGGCACCAACGGCTACGTCCAGCGCAACCTGTCCCTGGTGCGGGGCCGCCGGGGTGAGCGGCCTGACTACAAGGGAGAGGAGGAACTGCGGCGCCTGGAGGCTGCCCTGGTGAAGCGGCCTAATCCTGACATCCTGGACCACGAGCGCAAGCGGCGCGTGGAGCTGCGATGCCTCGAGCTGGAGGAGATGATGGAGGAGCAGGGGTGAGGGAGGTCTGGGGGAGAGCCACATGCCCAGCGAGTGCAGAGCTGGGGAGTTAGGTGGGCTGTAGTGAGTGTTGGGCAAGTTGAAAGAGGCCTGGAGAGGAGTGAGTGGTAGGAGGGGAGGTGGTAAAGAAGCTAGCAAATTGAAAGGAGTTGAGGGGCAGTTCAAAGTGGAACCTGTGTCTGGAACATAAAAGGGAGCCTGAGGGAGTCTGAATTATTTAGATGAAGGCACAGGGGGAAAGAGAGGGGCCATTGAGAAAAACATGCTTTAAGGGAGAAGTGGGGAAGCAGACTAGGCAAGACACAAGAGCTTGGTAAGCTGATATGTCGTCGTCATTGGTAGAGAAAAGGAAGGTGAATGGATGTGAGGGTCGAGGCCTTGGAGAGTAGCAAAGGAAGGAAGACAGGAAATTGGAATAACACCTGGATAAAGGGGATCATGAGTTGGGTAGGGAAGTGAAATTTGTGGAAAAGGAGCATGTTCAGGCAGAAAACCTTTTAGAGCAGTGGTTTTCAAACTTCAGCAGTGGCGTCCCCCCTGTTTGTTTGTTGTTTTTTTTTTTTAACAATGCATGTTACTTCGGAATCCCATGAAATGAAAGACCTGTTCATGTTGATTGAAGTTGGGGAGGAACACTTGGAACTCTGCCTGCTTAACTTTCCTCTTTTGGCCCTGGAGTGTAGCATGTTTAAAATCCACTGTTCTAGAGGGTGTAGTTAGTGGAGGGAAGAAAGATTACAGGAAAAGAGCAGAATTTGATAGGAGGGCCCTTTGGGTGACAGTGAGTGAAACATTTAATGTGTGCATGGAAAGGGAAGGGGTCCTGCTGGGAACGAGGGAATTGTAAACCCAGGTCTGGGGAGAGTGTCTGGTCAGGCTCTAACCCTGAAGGCTTTTGTTCTTCAGGTACGAGGAACAGCAAATTCAGGAAAAAGTGGCGACCTTTCGACTCATGTTGCTGGAGAAGGATGTGAACCCTGGGGGGAAGGAGGAGAACCCAGGGCAGAGGCCAGCGTGAGTGTTTCCCTCTCCATTTTCTCTGGACTCTCTTCTGCTTTTGCTGTTTTCTCTCCTTACTGTGGACTTTCTCCCTGCTCTTGTCTGCCTTTTCTCATGGCTGTTTGGTCCACGCCTGCAATTGTGTGAATATGGCTCTGCATTTTGTTGTCTACCTTCTTTAGACCTTTGACTTTTTCTCCTCTAGGGTAACTGAGACTCACCAGTTGGCAGAATTGAATGAGAAGAAGAACGAGCGACTCCGAGCTGCCTTTGGCATCAGTGATTCCTATGTGGATGGCAGCTCTTTTGATCCCCAGCGTCGTGCTCGGGAAGCTAAACAACCAGCTCCTGAGCCTCCCAAACCTTACAGGTACATGAGATTAGTGTCAGTTTTTCTTCCTAATTCTAAGTGCTTTGCTCCGTTTTTTGTGTGTGGATTATTTCTTTCATATTCTTCAGATTTTGTTCTGAAGTTGAAATGTCTCAGAAAATTCATCTTAGCACCCATCTTTGCTTCTTTTCATTTTCACTCAGCCTTGTCCGGGAGTCTAGCAGTTCTCGTTCACCAACACCAAAGCAAAAGAAGAAGAAAAAGAAGAAAGATAGAGGACGGTAAGTTAGTTGGAAAGTTATTTTAGTAGCCAGAGGACCACACCTGTCAGGCTTTTTCTCTTTGGAAATAGAAAATTTTTATTTCTAGGAAGCAGGAGGGAGTTGTCAGGAAAGTCAGGGAAGAGGAGTTACCATTCAGGTCTCAGCTGAGAGAAAAAATATGTTTGCTGCTTCAGTGGGAAGGGTTGATTGTGTAGCTCTGCAGGACTGATGAGACTTTTGGTACTGTATTCTCTTTTGAGGTTTGTTGTTATAGGTACTTATGCTGCTTAGAGAGTAAAGTTCTGGGTGTAGATCTGGCACATAGGTGCTGTTGGAGTTGTTCTGTGCAGCCTTCTGAGGATGGATCGTAAGTAGGGTGGGCCAGGGAAGGAGGCAAGCTGATGACCCTGTTTCTGAACCCATGTTTAGCAGGTCAGAGAGCAGCTCTCCTCGACGAGAGAGGAAGAAGAGTTCTAAGAAGAAGAAGCACAGGTATGAGGTGGGAGTACATGGAGTGATGGGAGAAGCTTAGTGAGTTCAGGCATAGATAATGGTTTATGTTTTATTCATTTATCTTTTATCCACAGGTCAGAATCTGAATCCAAGAAAAGGAAGCATAGGTAAGCGCTCTTTGTGGCATAGGGAGGACAGTGGCGCATGGAGTGATGAGCCATTGCTACCTGATGGCTTTGTTTGCTTTTTTTTTTCTCCTTAAAGCTCAGTTCCTTGATTTCTTGCTGTTGATTCTCCTGAATAACAATTCTTCGCTTTCTACTTTTGGTGGTCTTTTTCTTTAAAAATGATTTTTATTTTAAATAATCTTGCCTTATTTCCCAGGTCTCCTACTCCAAAGAGCAAACGTAAATCTAAGGACAAGAAGCGGAAGCGGTGAGTAAATTAGAGGGAAATTTGCTTAATGAGTAGATGAGTGCCACTTGGGAATAGGGCAGTCCAGTAGAAGGTTGAGGGATGGATAAGGGGAACCTTGTAGACCTGTGACAGTGCCCTGAGCTGTGATCTTGGTCTTTCTTCAGATCTCGAAGTACAACTCCAGCCCACAAGAGCCGACGGGCCCACCGTTCAACTTCTGCTGATTCTGCTTCTTCTTCAGATACTTCCCGCAGTCGGTAAGGGGTGGTCCAGGAGGAAGGGAGGGAGAGGGACTTGTGGGTTAATCAATTTAATATTTATTGAGCGCCCACGGTGTGCTAGGCGCTGCACAGACCATTCGGAAGACACGGTCCCTGCCCTCTAGGAGCTGACAGGCTAAAGCAACAGGATGGACAGACATATACATTTCCCCTTCTCTTTTTTTTGTTTTTTGTTTTTGTTTATTTTATTTATTTTGTTTTTTGTTTTGTTCTGATATATATGGACTGCCAGAATAGGGGGGGTGGTGGTTTGTTCGTGGTGTCTGGGGGAGGAAGGAATCCTTACCCTGGCTTCCTTAATCGGGGAAGGCTTCCTGAAGGAGGTGGGCTCAGAGGTGAGTTGTGAATGAAGCGGGTAGGGAATGGACTGGGTGGAGGGTTCTGGGAGGTTTGGGGGAGGTAAATATGAAGGGGTAGAGGGAGAATATTTTTGGGGGATTGATGTTGAGAAGAGAAGGAGCAAAATGAACTGGACCTGAATTTCAGTATGAGTAATTTGAATCTTGTGAGTGAGAGAACGTATTTTGGAGGAGGGTTATAGTCAGGAAAGGTAGATGGGAGCTGGGGAGGGGGTTTTCTGTTCTCTCCTGAAATGATTTTCTTCCTCTCTTCCCGTCCTTAATTACCTCTCTCAGGTCTCGAAGTGCTGCAGCTAAAACCCATACAACTGCCTTGACTGGACGAAGTCCTTCACCTGCTTTGGGGCATCGAGGGGAGGGAGATGTACCTCCCAGGGAACCAGGTACTACCAGCATAGGGCAACCTAGTCCGGAGCCTTCTACAAAGCAGCCTAGCAGTCCCAGTGAAGACAAAGACAAGAAGGAGGTATGTTCCTGAATTAATGGATGTTCTTGGGGTTGCAAGGCTGTGGATTCAGGATAGCTGTTCAAAGTTAAGGAGAAAGTAAGATCAAATTTTGGTTTCTGATTTGTCTCTTGGTATTCATAAAGTTCTTTTTTGCATCTGCAAATCATTTAGAATTGTGATTTTCAAACTTCACTAGATATTAATAAATAGGTTTTACCTTACTGTTTGTAAATGTAAGATAAAACTCGGAACAAAAAATTTTCTTTACACTTACTAGCCATTTACTATTTTGTGTCTCTAGTATTTATTTCATTAAATGCTGGTTGTGGCTTACTAAAACTTCTCAGTCTGCTGAGTTGCTGCTTGCAATCTGAAAACTACTTTTGGAAATCTTTTCCATACCTTTTCTTTTATACTTGTTGCTGCTAAGTCGCTTCAGTTGTGTCCAGCTCTCGACTCTGTGCAACCCCATAGGCGGCAGCCCACCAGGCTCCGCTGTCCTTGGGATTCTCCAGGCACAAACACTGGAGTGGGTTGCCATTGCCTTCTCTGTTTATACTTGCTATTCTAATTCAGACCCTAATCATGTTTTCTTATTTCTATCATCACAATATATTTTTAATTGTTCTTTGATAAAGTTGTAGCTCTCCTGTTATTTTTCATGTTCTCCAGAGTTGATTTTCCAAACTGCAAGTTCGATCACCTCAGAAACATAATTTACTTCCTATTTCTCTTGGCTTATGTTTTAAGGTTTTTATAACTTGGTCTCTTTTTCTGTGTTTTCCTATACTTTATCCTAGTTTTTGTTATTCACGTGCCATGTTTTCAAACAGTTTTTTTTCCCTTTAATGTGGTTATTTTTTAAGGGTGAAGTCAGTCACTTTGGAAAACTGCTTTATCTTTGCATTTAAAAATACTCTTTTCTGCATTCAGCATGCTACAGTGGTGGTTGTGAACTAATAGTACATTAGATTGCATTGTTTTTTTCTAGAAGACTTGAGATCATTATAGACTTTGTTTTCATATGTTTTTAACTGTATTTTGTACTGTGTGATTATTGAATGAATGTGACTGCCTGTGGTGAGGAAAAGGTGTTTCATTGAAAGGGGTGTTGAGACCTTACAGATGATAGGAAGTTTTGGTGCTTATATTATCCCTACTCCTACCCTCTTTTCCACTCTTAGAAACCTGCAGTTCGACCTAGTCCCTCTCCGGAAAGGAGCAACACAGGGCCAGAACCACCGGCTACCACTCTGCTCCTTGCTGAGCAACATGGCGGCTCCCCACAACCCCTTGCAACAACCCCCTTAAGTCAGGAGCCAGTGAACCCCCCTTCTGAGGCTTCTCCAGTCCAGGGTCATTCACCACCTAAATCTCCTGAGAAACCTCCCCAATCTTCTTCAGAGAGCTGCCCACCATCCCCTCAACCTACCAAAGTTTCTCGGCATGCCAGCTCTTCCCCTGAAAGCCCTAAACCAGCACCAGCTCCTGGGTCCCGCCGAGAGAGTTCTTCTCCTGCATCCAAGAGTCGCTCTCATGGCCGAGCAAAACGGGCTAAGTCACATTCTCATACTCCTTCCCGTAGGGTGGGGAGGTCCCGTAGTCCTACCACCAATAAGAGGGGGCGGTCTCGGTCTCGAACCCCTACCAAGAGAGGTCATTCTCGGTCCCGGTCATCTCAGTGGCGTAGGTCACGTTCTGCACAGAGGTGGGGACGATCTAGAAGTCCCCAGCGACGTGGCCGCTCTAGGTCTCCTCAGCGACCAGGCTGGTCCAGGAGCAGAAATACACAGAGAAGAGGCAGGTCTAGATCAGCAAGACGAGGCAGGTCACACTCTAGATCCCCTGCAACTCGGGGTAGATCTCGTTCTAGAACACCTGCCCGGAGAGGCAGGTCTCGGTCTAGAACACCCGCCAGGCGGAGGTCACGATCTAGAACACCTGCCAGGCGGAGGTCACGATCAAGAACACCCGCCCGGAGAGGCAGGTCTAGGTCTAGAACACCTGCAAGGCGCAGATCTAGGACCCGATCACCTGTACGACGGAGGTCTCGTAGTAGATCACCAGCCAGGAGAAGTGGCAGGTCACGTTCCAGAACCCCAGCCAGGCGTGGGCGCTCACGCTCTAGAACACCAGCAAGACGAAGTGGGCGGTCACGCTCTAGAACACCAACTAGACGAAGTGGCCGGTCACGCTCTAGAACCCCAAACAGGAGAGGGAGATCTCAGTCTAGGACACCAGCAAGACGGGGAAGATCCCGTAGTAGAAGCCTAGTTAGACGGGGAAGATCTCACTCTAGAACACCACAAAGAAGGGGCAGGTCTGGCTCATCATCAGAGCGGAAGAACAAATCCCATACATCACAGAGAAGGAGCAGGTCCAACTCAAGTCCAGAAATGAAGAAATCGCGGCTTTCTTCTAGGCGGAGCAGGTCTCTCTCTTCAGCAAGGTCCAAAGCAAAATCCCGTTTGTCTGTGAGGCGAAGCCTTTCAGAGTCCTCTCCGTGCCCAAAACAAAAGTCTCAGACACCACCAAGGCGCAGTCGTTCCGGATCATCCCAACACAAAGCTAAATCTAGAACACCACTGAGACGAAGTCGCTCTGGTTCTTCTCCGCCTGGTAATCAGAAATCTAAAACACCATCACGGCAAAGTCATTCCAGTTCATCTCCTCAACCTAAAGCGAAGTCTGGAACACCACCAAGGCAAGGGTCCGTAACAAGTCCCCAGGTAAATGAAGAGTCTGCAACGCCACAGAGACGGAGCCGTTCTGAATCATCACCTGACCCTGAGGTGAAGTCTAGGACCCCTTCAAGACATAGCTGCTCTGGGTCTTCTCCTTCTAGGGTGAAATCTGGCACACCTCCAAGACGGAGCCGATCTGGGTCGTCATCTCCACAACCCAAAGTGAAGGCAATAACATCACCAGTCCAAAGCCATTCTGGCTTCTCTTCTCCAAGTCCTAGTAGGATGACATCTAAAACACCTCCAAGGCAAAGCAGATCAGTGTCTCCATGCTCTAAGACAGAATCTAGATTGTTGCAAAGACACAGTCGTTCTAGATCTTCCTCTCCAGATACCAAAGTGAAACCTGGGACACCACCAAGACAGAGTCACTCAGGGTCTACTTCGCCGTGCCCCAAAGCAAAGCCCCAGACTCCACCAGGGCATAATCTTGGATCAAAGTCCCCATGTTCCCAAGAGAAGTCTAAAGATTCACTAGCACAAAGTTGCTCTGAATCCTTCTCCCTCTGTCCAGGAGGCAAGTCTAGCACGCCACCCTCGTTTCTGCAACAGAAAGGACAATCTCCAACTTCACCAGACTCCAGATCTGGTACTTCAAGCCCGGAAATGAGACCAAGTCACTCTGAATCTCCATATCTGCAGAGCAAATCTCAAACACCTCCTAAGGGCAGCTGCTCTAGGCCCTCATCTCCAGTCGCTGAGCTGGCACCCAGATCTCCAACAAGAGGTGAATTGTCAGCAAGTCCTAGGCTGAAGTCTGAAATATCTCCAGAACAGAGCAAGTCCCAGTCCGACTCTTTCTCATATCCTGCCATAGACTCTAAATCTCTTCTGGGACAGAGCAGATTAGAGCCTTCTGAATCAAAAGAAAAAACTGGCTTATTCCTACAAGAGGATGTTAGTGCATCACCTCCAAGACCAAGAGACAAATTGAGTCCTCCTCCAGTGCAGATTAGGCCTGAGTCCTCACCAGTACTCGGAGATACCCCTAGAACTCCATCAAGGGAAAAAGGTGGTGTTAGGTTATCTCCAGATACAAAAGACCAAAGTTCTGCATTAGTTAAGCCAAGCCAAGATGAATTAATGGAGGTAGTAGAAAAAGCTGAAGAATCATCAAACCAAGTCCTGCCGCATTTGTCTCCAGAACTTAAAGAAACTGCTGGAAGTAATGTTGAATCATCTCCAGAAATAGAAAGGCCTGCTGTACCTTTGACTCTTGACCAAAGCCAGTTGCAGGCTTCTTCGGAAGAAGTCCCTGCAATGGCCTCAGCTTGGAGCGGGCCACACTTTTCTCCAGAACATAAAGAACTGTCAAACTCTCCCCCCAGGGAGAATAGCTTTGGATCACCTTTAGAATTTAGAAACTCAGGAGGCCCTGTTGCAGAAATGAATACTGGATTTTCTCCTGAGGGTAAAGATTTGAATGGACCTTTTCCTAATCAGCTAGAGACAGATCCATCTCTAGATGTGAAGGAACAATCAACAAGGTCCTCCAGACACAGCAGCTCTGAGTTATCCCCAGATGTGGTGGAAAAAGCAGGAATGTCTTCAAACCAGAGTGTGTCTTCACCAGTACTTGATGCTATACCCAGAACACCTTCAAGGGAAAGAAGTAGTTCTGCGTCTTCTCCTGAACTGAAAGATGGCTTACCCAGAACTCCCTCAAGGAGAAGCAGGTCTGGGTCTTCCCCAGGACTTAGAGATGGATCTGGGACTCCCTCCAGGCACAGCTTATCTGGGTCATCTCCCGGAATGAAAGATATACCTAGAACACCATCCAGGGGGAGAAGTGAATGTGATTCCTCTCCAGAACCAAAAGCTTTGCCTCAGACCCCTAGGCCAAGGAGTCGTTCTCCATCTTCCCCGGAGCTCAACAATAAGTGTCTTACCCCCCAGAGAGAGAGAAGTGGGTCAGAGTCATCAGTTGAACAGAAGACTGTGGCTAGGACACCTCTTGGGCAGAGACGTCGGTCTGGATCTTCTCAGGAACTCGATGGGAAACCCAGTGCATCCCCTCAGGAGAGAAGTGAGTCAGACTCTTCTCCAGATTCTAAAGCTAATACACGAATGCCACTCAGGCAGAGGAGTCACTCTGGATCTTCTCTGGAGGTGGACAGCAAATCCCGGCCTTCTCCTCGGCGTAGTAGGTCTGGCTCATCCCCTGAGGTTAAAGAGAAGCCAAGAGCAGCACCCAGGGCACAGAGTGGTTCTGATTCCTCTCCTGAACCCAAGGCTCCTGCCCCTCGAGTCCTTCCAAGACGAAGCAGATCAGGTTCATCAAGCAAAGGCAGAGGCCCTTCTCCTGAAGGAAGCAGCAGTTCCGAGTCCTCTCCAGAACACCCTCCCAAATCCAGAACTGCTAGAAGAAGCTCTCGGTCATCACCAGAGCCCAAGACTAAGTCTCGTACTCCGCCGCGCCGTCGCAGCTCCCGCTCATCTCCTGAGCTGACTAGGAAGGCCCGGCTCTCCCGTAGGAGCCGTTCTGCATCATCTTCACCAGAGACCCGCTCTAGAACTCCCCCAAGACGCCGAAGAAGTCCCTCAGTATCTTCCCCAGAGCCGGCTGAAAAGTCGAGATCCTCACGCCGGCGGCGTTCAGCATCCTCTCCACGCACTAAGACAACTTCAAGGAGAGGCCGTTCTCCTTCACCAAAGCCTCGTGGGCTCCAGAGGTCCCGTTCCCGCTCGAGGAGGGAGAAAACCAGGGCCACCCGACGTCGGGATAGATCTGGATCATCTCAGTCAACCTCTCGGAGAAGACAGCGGAGCCGGTCAAGGTCTCGGGTTACTCGCCGTCGGAGGGGAGGCTCTGGTTACCATTCAAGATCTCCTGCTCGGCAGGAGAGTTCCAGAACCTCCTCTCGACGTCGCAGAGGTCGCTCTCGGACACCCCCAACCAGTCGGAAGCGTTCCCGCTCACGCACGTCACCAGCACCGTGGAAACGCTCCAGGTCTCGGGCTTCTCCAGCTACCCACCGGCGATCCAGGTCCAGAACACCCCTGGTTAGCCGACGGAGGTCCAGGTCTCGAACCTCACCAGTCAGTCGGAGACGATCCAGGTCTCGGACATCAGTGACTAGACGAAGATCCCGATCAAGAGCTTCGCCTGTGAGTCGAAGGCGATCTAGGTCCAGAACACCACCAGTAACCCGCCGACGTTCAAGGTCCAGGACACCGACCCGCCGGCGTTCTCGTTCTAGAACGCCACCAGTGACTCGAAGAAGGTCCAGATCTAGGACTCCACCAGTAACCAGAAGGCGATCTCGAAGCCGAACCTCCCCTATCACTCGCAGAAGATCGAGATCCAGAACATCCCCAGTCACCCGAAGGAGATCACGATCTCGCACTTCTCCAGTAACTCGAAGGAGGTCTCGCTCTCGAACCTCTCCAGTGACACGCCGCCGATCTAGGTCCCGAACTCCTCCAGCTATTCGGCGCCGCTCCAGGTCTCGAACCCCATTGCTGCCACGCAAGCGCTCTCGAAGTCGCTCGCCACTTGCTATTCGCCGCCGTTCCCGATCCCGTACTCCGCGAACAACTCGGGGCAAACGGTCCTTAACAAGATCTCCTCCGGCCATCCGCAGACGTTCTGCCTCTGGAAGCAGTTCCGATCGATCACGTTCTGCTACTCCTCCAGCAACAAGAAACCATTCTGGTTCTCGGACACCTCCTGTAGCTCTCAATAGCTCCAGAATGGGCTGCTTCAGCCGTCCTAGCATGTCACCAACTCCTCTTGACCGCTGTAGGTCACCTGGAGTACTTGAGCCCCTCGGCAGCTCCAGAACACCCATGTCTGTCCTGCAGCAAGCTGGCGGTTCCATGATGGATGGTCCAGGTCCCCGAATTCCTGATCACCCAAGAGCATCTGTACCTGAAAACCATGCTCAGTCAAGAATTGCACTTGCTCTGACGGCCATCAGCCTTGGCACCGCTCGGCCTCCTCCGTCCATGTCTGCAGCTGGCCTTGCTGCGAGAATGTCCCAGGTCCCAGCTCCAGTGCCTCTCATGAGTCTCCGAACGGCCCCTGCGGCCAGTCTTGCCAGCAGAATCCCTGCAGCCTCTGCAGCAGCCATGAACCTGGCCAGCGCCAGGACGCCCGCCCTCCCCTCAGCAGCCAGCCTGGCCGACTCCAGAGCACCAGCTGCAGCAGCAGCCATGAGCCTGGCCAGCCCCAGAACAGCGGTGGCGCCTTCGGCTGTGAACCTCGCTGACCCTCGTACTCCCACAGCCCCAGCGGTGAACCTAGCAGGAGCCAGAACCCCCGCTGCTTTGGCAGCTCTGAGTCTCACGGGTTCTGGCACAGCTCCGACTGCTGCCAACTATCCGTCCAGCTCCAGAGCACCCCAGGCTCCAGCCCCTGCAAACCTGGTGGGTCCTAGGTCTGCACATGCCACAGCACCTGTGAATATCGCCAGCTCAAGAACCCCTCCAGCCTTGGCCCCTGCAAACCTCACTAGTGCTAGAATGGCTCCAGCCTTGTCTGGTGCAAACCTCACCAGCCCCAGGGTGCCCCTTTCTGCTTATGAGCGTGTTAGTGGGAGAACCTCACCACCACTCCTTGACCGAGCCAGGTCCAGAACCCCACCAGGGGGCCCAGGCTCCAGAACCCCACCATCAGCCCCAAGCCAGTCTAGAGTGACCTCTGAGCGGGCTCCCTCTCCTGCTTCTAGAATGGTCCAGGCTCCCTCACAGTCTGCTCTTCCTCCAGCTCAGGATCGGCCTAGGTCCCCTGTGCCATCTGCTTTCTCTGACCAATCTCGATCTTTGCTTGCCCAGACCACCCCTGTAGCAGGGTCTCAGTCCCTTTCCTCCGGGACGGTGGCAAAGACCACGTCCTCTGCTGGTGACCACAATGGCATGCTCTCTGGCCCTGTCCCCGGGGTGTCCCACTCAGAGGGCGGGGAACCACCCACCTGTGCGGGGGCCCAGCAGCCTTCCACACTGGCTGCCCTGCAGCCAGCCAAGGAGCGGCGGAGTTCCTCGTCCTCCTCGTCCTCCAGCTCCTCGTCCTCCTCGTCGTCATCCTCGTCCTCGTCCTCCTCCTCCTCTGGCTCCAGCTCTAGTGACTCGGAGGGCTCTAGCCTTCCTGCGCAACCTGAGGTAGCACTGAAGAGGTGAGGGGACTTGTAGAACTCTTGTACGGGGTAGGCTTCAGGGATGGTTGGTGGGAGTGGGGAGGGAGAATCCCTATCCAGAGGTTCTTTGCTCTTTGAGAGGAGGTATGGGACCCTGACCCTTAAGTTGGGGGTAGAAGAGAATGCTGGGGTGGGGGTTAACGGGGGGAGGGATGGGACAGGTAAAAGTCTCCGAAGGTTAATTCTCTAGAGGATAATGATAAGTTTTCCGTCTCTACAGAGGACAGAACTAGAGGAAATGGACTTAATTTTACAGCAGGAGGGATGGCAGTTAGACCTCAAGAGGAACTCCCTGGGCTGGAAGGATCTTCAGAGGTCATCCTATCCCTCTCCCTGCCTCCAGGCAGGACGGCCCCTACCCCAGCCAACCCGCACACACAGTGGCCTCCCCAAGCTGCGGCTCTCCTCTCCGTGGACGGAGACCACCCAGCTCGGCTTCCACACCTGAGCCCAGGGGCCTTATTCCTCCTTCAGGGACATTCTTGAGGTTTAACCTTGATCCCTTTTGCTGCGGGCCCCAGCCTGTTGCTTGTGTTAGCAGAGGTTGGGTCGGCTGGGGCCACGCTCTCCAGAGAATGCGCTCACAGGCTCCCAGCTCAGGCTCAGCTCTCAGCTCGGAGAGCTCCCAGGGCCTTCCTCAGCACCCCTCCCCCACTGCCGTTCCTCCAGGCCAAGGAAGGTAGGGTTGGGGCTGGGGCAGCTCGTCTCCACGTGACACTTTATTCTCCCACAGGGTCCCCAGCCCTGCCCCAGCCCCCAAGGAGGCTGTTCGAGAGGGCCGTCCTCAGGAGCCAGCCCCAGCCAAGCGGAAGAGGCGTTCTAGCAGCTCCAGTTCCAGCTCCTCCTCCTCCTCTTCATCATCCTCCTCCTCCTCTTCCTCCTCCTCCTCTTCCTCCTCCTCCTCCTCCTCCTCCTCCTCCTCCTCCTCTACTTCTTCCTCCCCCTCCCCTGCTAAGCTTGGCCCTCAGGCCTTGCCCAAACCTGCAAGCCCCAAGAAGCCACCCCCTGGTGAGCGGAGGTGAGTGCTGCCTTGCTGGACACAAGGGTGGGGTGTGACCCTGGGTGTGTCTGCTCGTACAGGAGGAGTTGGGCTCTCCTCTCCCTGCCTGCTCCTCTTGTGCCCTGTGCTGGCGGAGGGCTGCGCCATCCAAGCGGGTGCGTGAGCCAGAACTGGGGAGTCCTAGGTTCTTTCCTCTCCCTGCCCGTGACATACAGCCTGGTCCCAGGTCCGAGGGATTCTAGCTTTTAAGTCAGCCTGTTACTGTTACCAGGGCTCTGGTCTGGCCACCGTCATCTTCTCCCGACTCTGTCCACAGCCTCTTCCCTGTCTCCCTGCCTCCACGCCATTCTCTTCCACACGTAGCCAGAGGGATCTTTCTAAAACCGCACATCTGGTTACTCCCTTCACTCCACAAATCCTTCCGGGACGCCCTGTGGCCTGCAGGAAAAAGCCCCACCTCTGCGGGAATGGCGTGTGAGGCTCTTCACCAACTGGCCTTGCCTGCCCTGTGTTCTCCTCTCCTGCCCGCCCCCACACATGCCCTGTGCTCCAGCCACACTCAACAGCGCCTTGCAGTCTAAGGAGAACCCCATGCCTTTGGACATGCTGTTCCTCCTGCCTGGAATTCCCTTGTCCGCCTGGTGAACTCCTCGTTCTGCAAGACTCCGCTCAAACAGCACCTTCGAGAAGACTGCCCTGCCCCTTCCCTGCCCTGCCCTTGTCTTCCCTCCCCTGGGTCCCCAGACCCCGTGTACATCCTGTGTACAACTGTGGGGCTGCTTCCCACACATGGGGCACAGCGAGCCTCCCTTGACCATCAGACTGAGTCCCTCCAAGGGCAGGGACTGTCTTTATCTTTGCGTCCCCCGCTGCACCCCGTGCCCCGCCTGTTGGGGACTCGGTGGATGGTGTGCGGGCGGATGGGTGAGTGAGCAGATGAAGGTGGGTCTGAGGTTGGCCCTGTGTGGTATGAGGTTTGGCGGTCAGGACCTGGGGTGGGGTGGAGGTGGTCCTGAGTGTTGGCTGCTGAGTTTGGAAGAGTGTGGCACTATGGCGACCTGCTCTGATCCCCAGGTCCCGCAGCCCCAGGAAGCCAATAGACTCCCTCCGGGATTCCCGGTCCCTCAGCTACTCGCCCGCTGAGCGCCGCCGCCCCTCACCCCAGCCCTCGCCGCGGGACCAGCAGAGGTACAGTTGCCACTGTGCTCTCCTGCGATAGCCCACTCTAGCAGCTGATTTCTGCAGAATGAAGTTTTCAGGTTCCAGGGTACCAGGTGTTGGTGATGTGCTGTGTGTGGTCTCATGACGGTTCTCCATTGCAGCAGCAGCGAGCGGGGTTCCCGGAGAAGCCAGCGTGGGGACAGCCGCTCCCCGGGTCACAAGCGCAGGAAGGAGACGCCCAGCCCCCGCCCCATGCGGCACCGCTCCTCAAGGTGAGTCCTTGTCACACTCCGGGGCTGGGCCCAATGTTGAGTGCCATGGGGCTGCCTGGGCCTCTGCGTTGATGACTCTCCTCTGTTTCAGGTCTCCGTGAATCCTTTCAGGGGAATTCCATCCTGCCCCAAGTTCTGGAGCTGCGGGGCATGCCCTCCTTTTTTCCCAACAGAGCTGGGGGAAAGGGGTCCTTGTCTGCCCTCCCCCCCAACCCTGGCAGCATCCCGTTGGGGAGGGCTCCCTTATTTCCCTCCCTCCTTTTTTTCTTTGTTCTGTGAAATGTTAATCTCTGTGAGTTTTTCCTGGTTCACATGTTTTGGGGGGTTTGGGGTGGGTTGGGAATGAGAATGGGATTTGTGGGAGGGGAGGATACGGTTTGGGACTCCCAGGTTTTGACTCAGAAAGGACTTCGGAGGCACTGCCCCCCTTGAACCCCTAGTTCCTGGGGGGATGATGGTTTGGAACTAGCAGACCTGTGTGAGTTACACCCAGAAAGAAGGGGAGTTGAAATCAGTTGGCTCCTCTTGGCCTCCCAGTGAGGTTGTGGCCCCTCCCCCCAACTTTTCTTCACGTTTCTTAAAGGCATTTTGGTTTTTTAAAATCTGTACAGCAAGAGCAACTTTTTCTGTCAAATAAAAATGAGAAATGCAGGAATTGGGTCTACAAACTTTATTGGGAGTGGGAGGGCTAGGAGAGGAGCTGCCTCTGCTTTCTGGCTGTGTCCCCTGCCCCCAAAGGGGGGCTGCTACCCTGAAGAAACAAAGCGGAAGACCTTTCTGTCCCCAGGCTGAGAAGGCTGGGCTGGAAGAGGCTGAGGGTGGGCCACACACCAGGAAGGGGCATGCCTGACACAGGAGAGGGTGTGCAGAAAGAGGCAGCAACCAGGTGGACGCCCAAATCTTTTATTAAGGGGGGACAGTTTGGGGAGGCCTCTCACTGCACAGCCTGTTCGTTGGCGCTGCTTCCTGAGTCCTGTGGCTTCATCACGTCCGGCAGCTCAGGTGGGCTGGAGAAGGGCTCGATGCGCAGGGCCTCAAATGCCTCATCTAGGGGAGAGGAAAGGGGGCCTCGCTGGAGTTGGGGTGGCCTCCGCTGCCCTCCGCCAGCCTGGCCATGCGGGGGGCCCTCGTGCTTACTCTTATCTCCTTGAATAAGCCTCCGGGCTTATCTGCATCCACCTACAATCTCCTCCATTCCCTTCACACTTCTCCCTGCTTCGCATCATGACATTATATTGCTCCTCATGTTTCCTATGCTCCCCATGTTCCCACATCAAACTTTTTCTTGCCTTGCCCTCTGCCACTTAGAATGGCTGCTGCCTCCAGGGCATTCAGATACCACCTCTTCTCTCTTCAGAGAAACCTTCCCCAGGCACCCTATACAGTCCTTCTATGTTCCCAGCGCCCAGGACACACAACCACCAATTGGGAATGCCCTGTTTCTCATGACCACTGCTCTGCTAGGAACAGCGGGTCTCAGGAAGCTTTCCCTGTCTTGTTCTTGCTGTGACCTCAGCACAGCAAATGAACTGCACTTTTTCTTCTGCATGAAAAACCTCTCCACCTGGCTCAGGATCTCAACCAATTAGGCTCCCTACTCGGCTGAAACTGGCCTCTAGTGGAGAGAGAACCTACCAGGAGCTGGAGATGCTAAACATGCTGCGGTGCAGAAGACAACCTCCCCCAGAATCATCCAGCCCCAACGTCAGCAGTGCTAAAAGACACCTGGCCCAGCCTAATAACCAATTCATCTTCCAAGACACAAATCTGAGTCTCTTACCACCTCTCCCCATTCTTTGGAAATGGTCTGAAAGGTGCCATTTAACACCTGACATTTATCACACCTCCCTACCTAAGCAGCCACTTTGGTGGGGTGGGGAGACCACTCTCTACACAAGGAAACACCACCGCCCCCCGCCAGCCCAGAAGTGCACTTTTGTGAGTAGAAGCAGCCTGTCTTCAGTCCACAGCACAGCCCTCATCAAAATGGCTATTCCATACTTGAGGTGCTGCCACCCAAGGTGCAGTCACCACAACGTATGTCACAACTGGGGGTCATGGGGAAAACCAATCACCTCACTGCTCTGACAGTGTTCACCTGCAAGATGGCTGAGGTGCTGCCAGTCCGCAGAGTGCCTTTGTTCAAATCAGAGGAACAGATACTTTCTCTTGGATACATGCAGATACTTGCAGCCTGGCAGAACATATGTACTTTCAGCCCTCCCCTACCTGCCTCAGAGAACACCTTTAGAGAGCACCGCATCTGCCTGCCCATCACTGAGACTCAAGGGAACCCACATAAAGGCCCCTAGAACTGCCTTTTCCTGAGCACTTGTGGGGCCTGGGTGCACGAGGGCTCACCCCCTCACTGTGAGGCTGGTCCCGGCATCATACTCCTTTTTGGAGACCACACCAGTCTGGGAGGCACGGGGCATGATGTAGCTGTCCAAGGACACAGCTGCTGAGGCTTCTTCACTTGCTTTGTCCTCAGAACAGGATATTTGTGAGGCTAAAGTTAACTGAGGCTTTATGCTCCCTCCTGAGCCCTAGCTAAGATTTCTTACAAGCTACAAAAATAAACTTGTAACTTCATCCAAATTCACCAGCCCCCGAGTCTACAGCTGTGAAAAGACCCTATAACCTCTGTTCAAATTTTCAGAGACAAAGGATAAAATTTAAATCTTTTTCTTGAGAAAAAGAGATACACTGGAGCAACATAAACCACCCCCACCACTCAGGTATCTAAGCCTTGGTCAGGGTGGCACGTGGTTGAGGAGAGTAAAGGGCAGAATCCATTCTAACCTCTGCAGGCTCAGCTCACTCATCCTTAAAATGATCCTAATAAAAGTCTGCCCAGTAGAGAGATGCACCATGGAGACAGCAGGCGGCATGGCACCCAGCTCAAACAAGGTCCCGGCAGCCTGCATCTGGACTGGGGGGGTCCCCACGTGACTCCCAGCAAGACTGGACATCCAAAGCTCACAAACGGGAATAGCAGTGCTTGCCCCTCAGGGCTAGCCAGAGGACTGGACTGGACAATGGAAATAAGATGCAGACTGCAGGGCCAGGCCCTTAGTCCTCTGTAAATGTAAGCCAGTACTGTGACTAAGGATCTTTGAATCTTCCAAAAAATGGGCTTCAGTTTCCACAAGCATCTTACATCCTTCACATTGCTTCACACTATCCATTGCTTGCTTGGATGGTGTACGGGGAGACAGGGTTTAAGAGGCTTGGAGGAACAACTGCAGGCTCCCTGAACACCCCTTTCACTGGCCATTTCCACCCTGTCACTGCCCTCTCACCTGCCCTGAAGGCTAGCCCCACAGTGGCGGGGGCCTGAGGCCGTGCTGTCTGGCTGGTGAAGCCACACTCGCCCAATGTCTTGCCGTCGTCCAGAAGCTGGTCGTCCTGAGGATAGAGGATGGCAGGGTCTCAGGAGAGGCCCCAGGAGAGGCAAGTCACAAAGACTTCTCTGGTGAAGACCTACATTGAAAGTCAGAAGAGGGAAGAGACACAGCCCCAAGTAGGGCCCAGAACCACCCCAGAGTATGTAAGTTTCCAGGGCTACAGCCAAGACTTTCCATATCAGAATCTTCCAGGATAGGGCTCTGGAATCTCCCCTGCTCCCCACCCCACCCATTAACTCTAGGTGAATGCGATTCCAAGTGCCAGTTAACCAATCTGGCCACAGGTAGCTCTGGTTGCACCCCAGCTCTACCACCTTGGACAAACAGTTTCTTCTTTTTGATGCGAAGTTTTCTTATCTGTAAAATAGAAGTTATTGGAATTCCTAACTCATAGGGCAGCCAAGAGGCTTCAATGAGCAAAGGCTACACAGTGGAAGGAACTCAGGCAGCAGGAAGGGTCCTTATCACAGAAATCCCAGTAGATAAGGGAAAAAAGCCTTCACAGACAAAGGGAGTGGAGCGAAAGATCAGTTTCCAGGCAGAAGCAGATCAATGCACTTAGGTGAGCGACCTCTTGCTGCCAGACTTCAAAGAGGGGACGACACTCTGGATTGCCCCCAAAACGCCAAACCGA